>NC_089991.1:23821352-24128632 GCF_036417845.1 Apteryx mantelli | reverse complement strand
CGCTGAGTGCCTTGGGCGCCTGGCAAAGCACTGCGTGCCCTCGCCGCCTCGCAAAGCGCTGCGTCCTTGGGCGCCTGGCAAAGCACTGCGTGCCCTCGCCGCCTCCTAGAGCGCTGCGTGCCTTCGGCGCCTGGCAAAGCGCTGCGTGCCTTGGGCGCCTGGCAAAGCACTGCGTGCCCTCGCCGCCTCGCAAAGCGCTGCGTCCTTGGGCGCCTGGCAAAGCACTGCGTGCCCTCGCCGCCTCCTAGAGCGCTGCGTGCCTTCGGCGCCTGGCAAAGCGCTGCGTGCCTTCGCCGCCTCGCCGCCTAGCAAGGCGCCCTAGCCCGTCCATCACGATCAGATCGCTGCGTGCCTTCGCTGCCTCGGTGCTTAGCAAAGCGCCACGTGCCTTCGGCGCCTACAAAAGCGCCGTGTGCCTCCGGCGCTACTACGGCGTTTGCTAAGCGGCGAGGCGGCGAAGGGACGCAGCGGTGTGTGAGGCGGCGAAGGCAAGCAGCGCTTTGCTGGGCGGCGAGGCGGCGAAGGGCCGAAGCGATTGGGGAGGCGGTGAAGGGAGACGGCGCTTTGTTGGGCGGCGAGGGCGGAAGGGACGCAGCGCTTTCTTAGGCGGCGAGGCACCGAAGGCACGCGCTGCTTTGCTAGGCGCCGAAGGAACACGGCGCTTTGCTAGGCGGCGACGGCACGCGCAGCTTTGCTAGGCGGCGAGGGCGAGAAGGCACGCGGCGCTTTCTCAGGCGGCGAGGCGCCGAAGGCACGCACTGCTTTGCCAGGCGCCGAAGGCACGCACTGCTTTGCTAGGCTGCGATGCGGCGAGGCGCCCAACGCAGGCACTTCTTTGCTAGGCGCCCAAGGAACACGGCGCTTTGCTTGACGGCGACGGCACGCGCAGCTTTGCTAGGCGCCCAAGGCAGACGACGCTTTGCTAGGCAGCGAGGCGGCGAACGCACAAAGCCATTTGCTCGGCGGTCATTCGCTGCCTCGCACAAGAGCTAACCACTGTGCATGTTGGCTGTCTCACAAACAAGCAGCCTGCTGCGTCTCTTCGCTGCCTCGCCAGCTAGCAAAGTGCTGCCTCGCTTCGCCTCCAGGCGAAAAAGCCATCCGCCATGCCACTGCGCCACCTGGTGCACAAGCCAAGTGCTGCATCTCTTCGCTGCCTCGCACAATGAGCAACCACTGTGCATGGTGGCTGTCTCACAAACAAGGAGACTGCTGAATCTCTTCGCTGCCTCGCCAACAAGCAGAGCGCTGCGTGTATTCGCTGACTGGCAGAAAGCAAAGCACGGCGCCTGTTCGCTGCCTGGCCAACAAGAAAAGCGCTCCATCTCTTCGCTGCCTCGCAAACGAAGGAAGCGCTGCGTGCCTTCGGCGCCTAGCAAAGCAGCGCGTGCCTTCGCCGCCTCGCCGCCTAAGAAAGCGCCGTGTGCCTTCGGCGCCTCCCCAATCGCTTCGTGCCTTCGCCGCCTAGCAAAGCGCCTAGCAAAGCGTCCTCAGCCTTCGCTGCCTAGCAAAGCTCCACGTCCGCTCGCCGCCTAGCAAAGCACTGTGTGCCCTCGCCGACTCCTAGAGCGCTGCGTGCCTTCGGCGCCTGGCAAAGCGCTGCGTGCCTTCGCCGCCTCGCCGCCTAGCAAGGCGCCCTAGCCCGTCCATCACGATCAGATCGCTGCGTGCCTTCGCTGCCTCGGTGCTTAGCAAAGCGCCACGTGCCTTCGGCACCTACAAAAGCGCCGTGTGCCTCCGGCGCTACTACGGCGTTTGCTAAGCGGCGAGGCGGCGAAGGGACGCAGCGGTGTGTGAGGCGGCGAAGGCAAGCAGCGCTTTGCTGGGCGGCGAGGCGGCGAAGGGCCGAAGCGATTGGGGAGGCGGTGAAGGGAGACGGCGCTTTGTTGGGCGGCGAGGGTGGATGGGACGCAGCGCTTTCTTAGGCGGCGAGGCACCGAAGGCACGCGCTGCTTTGCTAGGCGCCGAAGGAACACGGCGCTTTGCTAGGCGGCGAGGGCGAGAAGGCACGCGGCGCTTTCTCAGGCGGCGAGGCGCCGAAGGCACGCACTGCTTTGCCAGGCGCCGAAGGCACGCACTGCTTTGCTAGGCTGCGATGCGGCGATGCGCCCAACGCAGGCACTTCTTTGCTAGGCGCCCAAGGAACACGGCGCTTTGCTTGACGGCGACGGCACGCGCAGCTTTGCTAGGCGCCCAAGGCAGACGACGCTTTGCTAGGCAGCGAGGCGGCCAACGCACAAAGCCATTTGCTCGGCGGTCATTCGCTGCCTCGCACAAGAGCTAACCACTGTGCATGTTGGCTGTCTCACAAACAAGCAGCCTGCTGCGTCTCTTCGCTGCCTCGCCAACAAGCAGAGCGCTGCGTGTATTCGCTGAGTGGCAGAAAGCAAAGCACGGCGCCTGTTCGCTGCCTGGCCAACAAGCAAAGCGCTCCATCTCTTCGCTGCCTCGCAAACGAAGGAAGCGCTGCGTGCCTTCGGCGCCTAGCAAAGCAGCGCGTGCCTTCGCCGCCTCGCCGCCTAAGAAAGCGCCGTGTGCCTTCGGCGCCTCCCCAATCGCTTCGTGCCTTCGCCGCCTAGCAAAGCGCCTAGCAAAGCGTCCTCAGCCTTCGCTGCCTAGCAAAGCTCCACGTCCGCTCGCCGCCTAGCAAAGCACTGTGTGCCCTCGCCGCCTCCTAGAGCGCTCTGTGCCTTCGGCGCCTGGCAAAGCACTGCGTGCCCTCGCCGCCTCCTAGAGCGCTGCGTGCCTTCGGCGCCTGGCAAAGCGCTGAGTGCCTTGGGCGCCTGGCAAAGCACTGCGTGCCCTCGCCGCCTCGCAAAGCGCTGCGTCCTTGGGCGCCTGGCAAAGCACTGCGTGCCCTCGCCGCCTCCTAGAGCGCTGCGTGCCTTCGGCGCCTGGCAAAGCGCTGCGTGCCTTGGGCGCCTGGCAAAGCACTGCGTGCCCTCGCCGCCTCGCAAAGCGCTGCGTCCTTGGGCGCCTGGCAAAGCACTGCGTGCCCTCGCCGCCTCCTAGAGCGCTGCGTGCCTTCGGCGCCTGGCAAAGCGCTGCGTGCCTTCGCCGCCTCGCCGCCTAGCAAGGCGCCCTAGCCCGTCCATCACGATCAGATCGCTGCGTGCCTTCGCTGCCTCGGTGCTTAGCAAAGCGCCACGTGCCTTCGGCGCCTACAAAAGCGCCGTGTGCCTCCGGCGCTACTACGGCGTTTGCTAAGCGGCGAGGCGGCGAAGGGACGCAGCGGTGTGTGAGGCGGCGAAGGCAAGCAGCGCTTTGCTGGGCGGCGAGGCGGCGAAGGGCCGAAGCGATTGGGGAGGCGGTGAAGGGAGACGGCGCTTTGTTGGGCGGCGAGGGCGGAAGGGACGCAGCGCTTTCTTAGGCGGCGAGGCACCGAAGGCACGCGCTGCTTTGCTAGGCGCCGAAGGAACACGGCGCTTTGCTAGGCGGCGACGGCACGCGGAGCTTTGCTAGGCGGCGAGGGCGAGAAGGCACGCGGCGCTTTCTCAGGCGGCGAGGCGCCGAAGGCACGCACTGCTTTGCCAGGCGCCGAAGGCACGCACTGCTTTGCTAGGCTGCGATGCGGCGAGGCGCCCAACGCAGGCACTTCTTTGCTAGGCGCCCAAGGAACACGGCGCTTTGCTTGACGGCGACGGCACGCGCAGCTTTGCTAGGCGCCCAAGGCACTCACTGCTTTGCTAGGCAGCGAGGCGGCCAACGCACAAAGCCATTTGCTCGGCGGTCATTCGCTGCCTCGCACAAGAGCTAACCACTGTGCATGTTGGCTGTCTCACAAACAAGCAGCCTGCTGCGTCTCTTCGCTGCCTCGCCAACAAGCAGAGCGCTGCGTGTATTCGCTGAGTGGCAGAAAGCAAAGCACGGCGCCTGTTCGCTGCCTGGCCAACAAGCAAAGCGCTCCATCTCTTCGCTGCCTCGCAAACGAAGGAAGCGCTGCGTGCCTTCGGCGCCTAGCAAAGCAGCGCGTGCCTTCGCCGCCTCGCCGCCTAAGAAAGCGCCGTGTGCCTTCGGCGCCTCCCCAATCGCTTCGTGCCTTCGCCGCCTAGCAAAGCGCCTAGCAAAGCGTCCTCAGCCTTCGCTGCCTAGCAAAGCTCCACGTCCGCTCGCCGCCTAGCAAAGCACTGTGTGCCCTCGCCGCCTCCTAGAGCGCTGCGTGCCTTCGGCGCCTGGCAAAGCACTGCGTGCCCTCGCCGCCTCCTAGAGCGCTGCGTGCCTTCGGCGCCTGGCAAAGCGCTGCGTGCCTTCGGCGCCTGGCAAAGCACTGCGTGCCCTCGCCGCCTCGCACAGCGCTGCGTCCTTGGGCGCCTGGCAAAGCGCTGCGTGCCTTCGCCGCCTCGCAAGGCGCCCTAGCCCGTCCACCACGATCAGATCGCTGCGTGCCTTCGCTGCCTCGGTGCTTAGCAAAGCGCCACGTGCCTTCGGCGCCTACAAAAGCGCCGTGTGCCTCCGGCGCTACTACGGCGTTTGCTAAGCGGCGAGGCGGCGAAGGGACGCAGCGGTGTGTGAGGCGGCGAAGGCAAGCAGCGCTTTGCTGGGCGGCGAGGCGGCGAAGGGCCGAAGCGATTGGGGAGGCGGTGAAGGGAGACGGCGCTTTGTTGGGCGGCGAGGGCGGAAGGGACGCAGCGCTTTCTTAGGCGGCGAGGCACCGAAGGCACGCGCTGCTTTGCTAGGCGCCGAAGGAACACGGCGCTTTGCTAGGCGGCGACGGCACGCGCAGCTTTGCTAGGCGGCGAGGGCGAGAAGGCACGCGGCGCTTTCTCAGGCGGCGAGGCGCCGAAGGCACGCACTGCTTTGCGAGGCGCCGAAGGCACGCACTGCTTTGCTAGGCTGCGATGCGGCGAGGCGCCCAACGCAGGCACTTCTTTGCTAGGCGCCCAAGGAACACGGCGCTTTGCTTGACGGCGACGGCACGCGCAGCTTTGCTAGGCGCCCAAGGCAGACGACGCTTTGCTAGGCAGCGAGGCGGCCAACGCACAAAGCCATTTGCTCGGCGGTCATTCGCTGCCTCGCACAAGAGCTAACCACTGTGCATGTTGGCTGTCTCACAAACAAGCAGCCTGCTGCGTCTCTTCGCTGCCTCGCCAGCTAGCAAAGTGCTGCCTCGCTTCGCCTGCAGGCGAAAAAGCCATCCGCGATGCCACTGCGCCACCTGGTGCACAAGCAAAGTGCTGCATCTCTTCGCTGCCTCGCACAATGAGCAACCACTGTGCATGGTGGCTGTCTCACAAACAAGGAGACTGCTGAATCTCTTCGCTGCCTCGCCAAAAAGCAGAGCGCTGCGTGTATTCGCTGAGTGGCAGAAAGCAAAGCACGGCGCCTGTTCACTGCCTGGCCAACAAGCAAAGCGCTCCATCTCTTCGCTGCCTCGCAAACGAAGGAAGCGCTGCGTGCCTTCGGCGCCTAGCAAAGCAGCGCGTGCCTTCGCCGCCTCGCCGCCTAAGAAAGCGCCGTGTGCCTTCGGCGCCTCCCCAATCGCTTCGTGCCTTCGCCGCCTAGCAAAGCGCCTAGCAAAGCGTCCTCAGCCTTGGCTGCCTAGCAAAGCTCTACGTCCGCTCGCCGCCTAGCAAAGCACTGTGTGCCCTCGCCGCCTCCTAGAGCGCTGCGTGCCTTCGGCGCCTGGCAAAGCGCTGAGTGCCTTCGGCGCCTGGCAAAGCACTGCGTGCCCTCGCCGCCTCGCACAGCGCTGCGTCCTTGGGCGCCTGGCAAAGCGCTGCGTGCCTTCGCCGCCTCGCCGCCTAAGAAAGCGCCGTGTGCCTTCGGCGCCTCCCCAATCGCTTCGTGCCTTCGCCGCCTAGCAAAGCGCCTAGCAAAGCGTCCTCAGCCTTCGCTGCCTAGCAAAGCTCCACGTCCGCTCGCCGCCTAGCAAAGCACTGTGTGCCCTCGCCGCCTGCTAGAGCGCTGCGTGCCTTCGGCGCCTGCCAAAGCACTGCGTGCCCTCGCCGCCTCCTAGAGCGCTGCGTGCCTTCGGCGCCTGGCAAAGCGCTGAGTGCCTTCGGCGCCTGGCAAAGCACTGCGTGCCCTCGCCGCCTCGCACAGCGCTGCGTCCTTGGGCGCCTGGCAAAGCGCTGCGTGCCTTCGCCGCCTCGCCGCCTAGCAAGGCGCCCTAGCCCGTCCATCACGATCAGATCGCTGCGTGCCTTCGCTGCCTCGGTGCTTAGCAAAGCGCCACATGCCTTTGGCGCCTACAAAAGCGCCGTGTGCCTCCGGCGCTACTACGGCGTTTGCTAAGCGGCGAGGCGGCGAAGGGACGCAGCGGTGTGTGAGGCGGCGAAGGCAAGCAGCGCTTTGCTGGGCGGCGAGGCGGCGAAGGGCCGAAGCGATTGGGGAGGCGGTGAAGGGACACGGCGCTTTGTTGGGCGGCGAGGGCGGAAGGGACGCAGCGCTTTCTTAGGCGGCGAGGCACCGAAGGCACGCGCTGCTTTGCTAGGCGCTGAAGGAACACGGCGCTTTGCTAGGCGGCGACGGCACGCGCAGCTTTGCTAGGCGGCGAGGGCGAGAAGGCACGCGGCGCTTTCTCAGGCGGCGAGGCGCCGAAGGCACGCACTGCTTTGCCAGGCGCCGAAGGCACGCACTGCTTTGCTAGGCTGCGATGCGGCGAGGCGCCCAACGCAGGCACTTCTTTGCTAGGCGCCCAAGGAACATGGCGCTTTGCTTGACGGCGACGGCACGCGCAGCTTTGCTAGGCGCCCAAGGCAGACGACGCTTTGCTAGGCAGCGAGGCGGCGAACGCACAAAGCCATTTGCTCGGCGGTCATTCGCTGCCTCGCACAAGAGCTAACCACTGTGCATGTTGGCTGTCTCACAAACAAGCAGCCTGCTGCGTCTCTTCGCTGCCTCGCCAGCTAGCAAAGTGCTGCCTCGCTTCGCCTGCAGGCGAAAAAGCCATCCGCGATGCCACTGCGCCACCTGGTGCACAAGCAAAGTGCTGCATCTCTTCGCTGCCTCGCAGAAGGAGCAACCACTGTGCATGGTGGCTGTCTCACAAACAAGGAGACTGCTGAATCTCTTCGCTGCCTCGCCAACAAGCAGAGCGCTGCGTGTATTGGCTGACTGGCAGAAAGCAAAGCACGGCGCCTGTTCGCTGCCTGGCCAACAAGCAAAGCGCTCCATCTCTTCGCTGCCTCGCAAACGAAGGAAGCGCTGCGTGCCTTCGGCGCCTAGCAAAGCAGCGCGTGCCTTCGCCGCCTCGCCGCCTAAGAAAGCGCCGTGTGCCTTCGGCGCCTCCCCAATCGCTTCGTGCCTTCGCCGCCTAGCAAAGCGCCTAGCAAAGCGTCCTCAGCCTTCGCTGCCTAGCAAAGCTCCACGTCCGCTCGCCGCCTAGCAAAGCACTGTGTGCCCTCGCCGCCTCCTAGAGCGCTGCGTGCCTTCGGCGCCTGCCAAAGCACTGCGTGCCCTCGCCGCCTCCTAGAGCGCTGCGTGCCTTCGGCGCCTGGCAAAGCGCTGCGTGCCTTCGCCGCCTCGCCGCCTAGCAAGGCGCCCTAGCCCGTCCATCACGATCAGATCGCTGCGTGCCTTCGCTGCCTCGGTGCTTAGCAAAGCGCCACGTGCCTTCGGCGCCTACAAAAGCGCCGTGTGCCTCCGGCGCTACTACGGCGTTTGCTAAGCGGCGAGGCGGCGAAGGGACGCAGCGGTGTGTGAGGCGGCGAAGGCAAGCAGCGCTTTGCTGGGCGGCGAGGCGGCGAAGGGCCGAAGCGATTGGGGAGGCGGTGAAGGGAGACGGCGCTTTGTTGGGCGGCGAGGGCGGAAGGGACGCAGCGCTTTCTTAGGCGGCGAGGCACCGAAGGCACGCGCTGCTTTGCTAGGCGCCGAAGGAACACGGCGCTTTGCTAGGCGGCGACGGCACGCGCAGCTTTGCTAGGCGGCGAGGGCGAGAAGGCACGCGGCGCTTTCTCAGGCGGCGAGGCGCCGAAGGCACGCACTGCTTTGCCAGGCGCCGAAGGCACGCACTGCTTTGCTAGGCTGCGATGCGGCGAGGCGCCCAACGCAGGCACTTCTTTGCTAGGCGCCCAAGGAACACGGCGCTTTGCTTGACGGCGACGGCACGCGCAGCTTTGCTAGGCGCCCAAGGCAGACGACGCTTTGCTAGGCAGCGAGGCGGCGAACGCACAAAGCCATTTGCTCGGCGGTCATTCGCTGCCTCGCACAAGAGCTAACCACTGTGCATGTTGGCTGTCTCACAAACAAGCAGCCTGCTGCGTCTCTTCGCTGCCTCGCCAGCTAGCAAAGTGCTGCCTCGCTTCGCCTGCAGGCGAAAAAGCCATCCGCGATGCCACTGCGCCACCTGGTGCACAAGCAAAGTGCTGCATCTCTTCGCTGCCTCGCACAATGAGCAACCACTGTGCATGGTGGCTGTCTCACAAACAAGGAGACTGCTGAATCTCTTCGCTGCCTCGCCAACAAGCAGACCGCTGCGTGTATTCGCTGACTGGCAGAAAGCAAAGCACGGCGCCTGTTCGCTGCCTGGCCAACAAGCAAAGCGCTCCATCTCTTCGCTGCCTCGCAAAGGAAGGAAGCGCTGCGTGCCTTCGGCGCCTAGCAAAGCAGCGCGTGCCTTCGCCGCCTCGCCGCCTAAGAAAGCGCCGTGTGCCTTCGGCGCCTCCCCAATCGCTTCGTGCCTTCGCCGCCTAGCAAAGCGCCTAGCAAAGCGTCCTCAGCCTTCGCTGCCTAGCAAAGCTCCACGTCCGCTCGCCGCCTAGCAAAGCACTGTGTGCCCTCGCCGCCTGCTAGAGTGCTGCGTGCCTTCGGCGCCTGCCAAAGCACTGCGTGCCCTCGCCGCCTCCTAGAGCGCTGCGTGCCTTCGGCGCCTGGCAAAGCGCTGAGTGCCTTCGGCGCCTGGCAAAGCACTGCGTGCCCTCGCCGCCTCGCACAGCGCTGCGTCCTTGGGCGCCTGGCAAAGCGCTGCGTGCCTTCGCCGCCTCGCCGCCTAGCAAGGCGCCCTAGCCCGTCCATCACGATCACATCGCTGCGTGCCTTCGCTGCCTCGGTGCTTAGCAAAGCGCCACATGCCTTTGGCGCCTACAAAAGCGCCGTGTGCCTCCGGCGCTACTACGGCGTTTGCTAAGCGGCGAGGCGGCGAAGGGACGCAGCGGTGTGTGAGGCGGCGAAGGCAAGCAGCGCTTTGCTGGGCGGCGAGGCGGCGAAGGGCCGAAGCGATTGGGGAGGCGGTGAAGGGACACGGCGCTTTGTTGGGCGGCGAGGGCGGAAGGGACGCAGCGCTTTCTTAGGCGGCGAGGCACCGAAGGCACGCGCTGCTTTGCTAGGCGCTGAAGGAACACGGCGCTTTGCTAGGCGGCGACGGCACGCGGAGCTTTGCTAGGCGGCGAGGGCGAGAAGGCACGCGGCGCTTTCTCAGGCGGCGAGGCGCCGAAGGCACGCACTGCTTTGCCAGGCGCCGAAGGCACGCACTGCTTTGCTAGGCTGCGATGCGGCGAGGCGCCCAACGCAGGCACTTCTTTGCTAGGCGCCCAAGGAACACGGCGCTTTGCTTGACGGCGACGGCACGCGCAGCTTTGCTAGGCGCCCAAGGCAGACGACGCTTTGCTAGGCAGCGAGGCGGCGAACGCACAAAGCCATTTGCTCGGCGGTCATTCGCTGCCTCGCACAAGAGCTAACCACTGTGCATGTTGGCTGTCTCACAAACAAGCAGCCTGCTGCGTCTCTTCGCTGCCTCGCCAGCTAGCAAAGTGCTGCCTCGCTTCGCCTGCAGGCGAAAAAGCCATCCGCGATGCCACTGCGCCACCTGGTGCACAAGCAAAGTGCTGCATCTCTTCGCTGCCTCGCAGAAGGAGCAACCACTGTGCATGGTGGCTGTCTCACAAACAAGGAGACTGCTGAATCTCTTCGCTGCCTCGCCAACAAGCAGAGCGCTGCGTGTATTGGCTGACTGGCAGAAAGCAAAGCACGGCGCCTGTTCGCTGCCTGGCCAACAAGCAAAGCGCTCCATCTCTTCGCTGCCTCGCAAACGAAGGAAGCGCTGCGTGCCTTCGGCGCCTAGCAAAGCAGCGCGTGCCTTCGCCGCCTCGCCGCCTAAGAAAGCGCCGTGTGCCTTCGGCGCCTCCCCAATCGCTTCGTGCCTTCGCCGCCTAGCAAAGCGCCTAGCAAAGCGTCCTCAGCCTTCGCTGCCTAGCAAAGCTCCACGTCCGCTCGCCGCCTAGCAAAGCACTGTGTGCCCTCGCCGCCTCCTAGAGCGCTGCGTGCCTTCGGCGCCTGCCAAAGCACTGCGTGCCCTCGCCGCCTCCTAGAGCGCTGCGTGCCTTCGGCGCCTGGCAAAGCGCTGCGTGCCCTCGCCGCCTCCTAGAGCGCTGCGTGCCTTCGGCGCCTGGCAAAGCGCTGCGTCCTTGGGCGCCTGGCAAAGCACTGCGTGCCCTCGCCGCCTCGCAAAGCGCTGCGTCCTTGGGCGCCTGGCAAAGTGCTGCGTGCCTTCGCCGCCTCGCCGCCTAGCAAGGCGCCCTAGCCCGTCCATCACGATCACATCGCTGCGTGCCTTCGCTGCCTCGGTGCTTAGCAAAGCGCCACGTGCCTTCGGCGCCTACAAAAGCGCCGTGTGCCTCCGGCGCTACTACGGCGTTTGCTAAGCGGCGAGGCGGCGAAGGGCCGAAGCGATTGGGGAGGCGGTGAAGGGAGACGGCGCTTTGTTGGGCGGCGAGGGCGGAAGGGACGCAGCGCTTTCTTAGGCGGCGAGGCACCGAAGGCACGCGCTGCTTTGCTAGGCGCCGAAGGAACACGGCGCTTTGCTAGGCGGCGAGGGCGAGAAGGCACGCGGCGCTTTCTCAGGCGGCGAGGCGCCGAAGGCACGCACTGCTTTGCCAGGCGCCGAAGGCACGCACTGCTTTGCTAGGCTGCGATGCGGCGAGGCGCCCAACGCAGGCACTTCTTTGCTAGGCGCCCAAGGAACACGGCGCTTTGCTTGACGGCGACGGCACGCGCAGCTTTGCTAGGCGCCCAAGGCAGACGACGCTTTGCTAGGCAGCGAGGCGGCGAACGCACAAAGCCATTTGCTCGGCGGTCATTCGCTGCCTCGCACAAGAGCTAACCACTGGGCATGTTGGCTGTCTCACAAACAAGCAGCCTGCTGCGTCTCTTCGCTGCCTCGCCAGCTAGCAAAGTGCTGCCTCGCTTCGCCTCCAGGCGAAAAAGCCATCCGCGATGCCACTGCGCCACCTGGTGTACAAGCAAAGTGCTGCATCTCTTCGCTGCCTCGCAGAAGGAGCAACCACTGTGCATGGTGGCTGTCTCACAAACAAGGAGACTGCTGAATCTCTTCGCTGCCTCGCCAAAAAGCAGAGCGCTGCGTGTATTGGCTGACTGGCAGAAAGCAAAGCACGGCGCCTGTTCGCTGCCTGGCCAACAAGCAAAGCGCTCCATCTCTTCGCTGCCTCGCAAACGAAGGAAGCGCTGCGTGCCTTCGGCGCCTAGCAAAGCAGCGCGTGCCTTCGCCGCCTAAGAAAGCGCCGTGTGCCTTCGGCGCCTCCCCAATCGCTTCGTGCCTTCGCCGCCTAGCAAAGCGCCTAGCAAAGCGTCCTCAGCCTTCGCTGCCTAGCAAAGCTCCACGTCCGCTCGCCGCCTGGCAAAGCACTGTGTGCCCTCGCCGCCTCCTAGAGCGCTGCGTGCCTTCGGCGCCTGGCAAAGCACTGCGTGCCCTCGCCGCCTCCTAGAGCGCTGCGTGCCTTCGGCGCCTGGCAAAGCGCTGCGTCCTTGGGCGCCTGGCAAAGCACTGCGTGCCCTCGCCGCCTAGCAAGGCGCTGCGTCCTTGGGCGCCTGGCAAAGCGCTGCGTGCCTTCGCCGCCTCGCCGCCTAGCAAGGCGCCCTAGCCCGTCCATCACGATCAGATCGCTGCGTGCCTTCGCTGCCTCGGTGCTTAGCAAAGCGCCACATGCCTTTGGCGCCTACAAAAGCGCCGTGTGCCTCCGGCGCTACTACGGCGTTTGCTAAGCGGCGAGGCGGCGAAGGGACGCAGCGGTGTGTGAGGCGGCGAAGGCAAGCAGCGCTTTGCTGGGCGGCGAAGGGCCGAAGCGATTGGGGAGGCGGTGAAGGGAGACGGCGCTTTGTTGGGCGGCGAGGGCGGAAGGGACGCAGCGCTTTCTTAGGCGGCGAGGCACCGAAGGCACGCGCTGCTTTGCTAGGCGCCGAAGGAACACGGCGCTTTGCTAGGCGGCGACGGCACGCGCAGCTTTGCTAGGCGGCGAGGGCGAGAAGGCACGCGGCGCTTTCTCAGGCGGCGAGGCGCCGAAGGCACGCACTGCTTTGCCAGGCGCCGAAGGCACGCACTGCTTTGCTAGGCTGCGATGCGGCGAGGCGCCCAACGCAGGCACTTCTTTGCTAGGCGCCCAAGGAACACGGCGCTTTGCTTGACGGCGACGGCACGCGCAGCTTTGCTAGGCGCCCAAGGCAGACGACGCTTTGCTAGGCAGCGAGGCGGCCAACGCACAAAGCCATTTGCTCGGCGGTCATTCGCTGCCTCGCACAAGAGCTAACCACTGGGCATGTTGGCTGTCTCACAAACAAGCAGCCTGCTGCGTCTCTTCGCTGCCTCGCCAGCTAGCAAAGTGCTGCCTCGCTTCGCCTGCAGGCGAAAAAGCCATCCGCGATGCCACTGCGCCACCTGGTGCACAAGCAAAGTGCTGCATCTCTTCGCTGCCTCGCACAATGAGCAACCACTGTGCATGTTGGCTGTCTCACAAACAAGGAGACTGCTGAATCTCTTCGCTGCCTCGCCAACAAGCAGACCGCTGCGTGTATTGGCTGAGTGGCAGAAAGCAAAGCACGGCGCCTGTTCGCTGCCTGGCCAACAAGCAAAGCGCTCCATCTCTTCGCTGCCTCGCAAAGGAAGGAAGCGCTGCGTGCCTTCGGCGCCTAGCAAAGCAGCGCGTGCCTTCGCCGCCTCGCCGCCTAAGAAAGCGCCGTGTGCCTTCGGCGCCTCCCCAATCGCTTCGTGCCTTCGCCGCCTAGCAAAGCGCCTAGCAAAGCGTCCTCAGCCTTCGCTGCCTAGCAAAGCTGCACGTCCGCTCGCCGCCTAGCAAAGCACTGTGTGCCCTCGCCGCCTCCTAGAGCGCTGCGTGCCTTCGGCGCCTGCCAAAGCACTGCGTGCCCTCGCCGCCTCCTAGAGCGCTGCGTGCCTTCGGCGCCTGGCAAAGCGCTGCGTGCCTTCGCCGCCTCGCCGCCTAGCAAGGCGCCCTAGCCCGTCCACCACGATCAGATCGCTGCGTGCCTTCGCTGCCTCGGTGCTTAGCAAAGCGCCACGTGCCTTCGGCGCCTACAAAAGCGCCGTGTGCCTCCGGCGCTACTACGGCGTTTGCTAAGCGGCGAGGCGGCGAAGGGACGCAGCGGTGTGTGAGGCGGCGAAGGCAAGCAGCGCTTTGCTGGGCGGCGAGGCGGCGAAGGGCCGAAGCGATTGGGGAGGCGGTGAAGGGAGACGGCGCTTTGTTGGGCGGCGAGGGCGGAAGGGACGCAGCGCTTTCTTAGGCGGCGAGGCACCGAAGGCACGCGCTGCTTTGCTAGGCGCCGAAGGAACACGGCGCTTTGCTAGGCGGCGACGGCACGCGCAGCTTTGCTAGGCGGCGAGGGCGAGAAGGCACGCGGCGCTTTCTCAGGCGGCGAGGCGCCGAAGGCACGCACTGCTTTGCCAGGCGCCGAAGGCACGCACTGCTTTGCTAGGCTGCGATGCGGCGAGGCGCCCAACGCAGGCACTTCTTTGCTAGGCGCCCAAGGAACACGGCGCTTTGCTTGACGGCGACGGCACGCGCAGCTTTGCTAGGCGCCCAAGGCAGACGACGCTTTGCTAGGCAGCGAGGCGGCCAACGCACAAAGCCATTTGCTCGGCGGTCATTCGCTGCCTCGCACAAGAGCTAACCACTGTGCATGTTGGCTGTCTCACAAACAAGCAGCCTGCTGCGTCTCTTCGCTGCCTCGCCAGCTAGCAAAGTGCTGCCTCGCTTCGCCTCCAGGCGAAAAAGCCATCCGCGATGCCACTGCGCCACCTGGTGCACAAGCAAAGTGCTGCATCTCTTCGCTGCCTCGCAGAAGGAGCAACCACTGTGCATGGTGGCTGTCTCACAAACAAGGAGACTGCTGAATCTCTTCGCTGCCTCGCCAACAAGCAGAGCGCTGCGTGTATTGGCTGACTGGCAGAAAGCAAAGCACGGCGCCTGTTCGCTGCCTGGCCAACAAGCAAAGCGCTCCATCTCTTCGCTGCCTCGCAAACGAAGGAAGCGCTGCGTGCCTTCGGCGCCTAGCAAAGCAGCGCGTGCCTTCGCCGCCTAAGAAAGCGCCGTGTGCCTTCGGCGCCTCCCCAATCGCTTCGTGCCTTCGCCGCCTAGCAAAGCGCCTAGCAAAGCGTCCTCAGCCTTCGCTGCCTAGCAAAGCTCCACGTCCGCTCGCCGCCTAGCAAAGCACTGTGTGCCCTCGCCGCCTCCTAGAGCGCTGCGTGCCTTCGGCGCCTGCCAAAGCACTGCGTGCCCTCGCCGCCTCCTAGAGCGCTGCGTGCCTTCGGCGCCTGGCAAAGCGCTGCGTGCCTTCGCCGCCTCGCCGCCTAGCAAGGCGCCCTAGCCCGTCCACCACGATCAGATCGCTGCGTGCCTTCGCTGCCTCGGTGCTTAGCAAAGCGCCACGTGCCTTCGGCGCCTACAAAAGCGCCGTGTGCCTCCGGCGCTACTACGGCGTTTGCTAAGCGGCGAGGCGGCGAAGGGACGCAGCGGTGTGTGAGGCGGCGAAGGCAAGCAGCGCTTTGCTGGGCGGCGAGGCGGCGAAGGGCCGAAGCGATTGGGGAGGCGGTGAAGGGAGACGGCGCTTTGTTGGGCGGCGAGGGCGGAAGGGACGCAGCGCTTTCTTAGGCGGCGAGGCACCGAAGGCACGCGCTGCTTTGCTAGGCGCCGAAGGAACACGGCGCTTTGCTAGGCGGCGACGGCACGCGGAGCTTTGCTAGGCGGCGAGGGCGAGAAGGCACGCGGCGCTTTCTCAGGCGGCGAGGCGCCGAAGGCACGCACTGCTTTGCCAGGCGCCGAAGGCACGCACTGCTTTGCTAGGCTGCGATGCGGCGAGGCGCCCAACGCAGGCACTTCTTTGCTAGGCGCCCAAGGAACACGGCGCTTTGCTTGACGGCGACGGCACGCGCAGCTTTGCTAGGCGCCCAAGGCAGACGACGCTTTGCTAGGCAGCGAGGCGGCCAACGCACAAAGCCATTTGCTCGGCGGTCATTCGCTGCCTCGCACAAGAGCTAACCACTGTGCATGTTGGCTGTCTCACAAACAAGCAGCCTGCTGCGTCTCTTCGCTGCCTCGCCAGCTAGCAAAGTGCTGCCTCGCTTCGCCTGCAGGCGAAAAAGCCATCCGCGATGCCACTGCGCCACCTGGTGCACAAGCAAAGTGCTGCATCTCTTCGCTGCCTCGCAGAAGGAGCAACCACTGTGCATGGTGGCTGTCTCACAAACAAGGAGACTGCTGAATCTCTTCGCTGCCTCGCCAACAAGCAGAGCGCTGCGTGTATTGGCTGACTGGCAGAAAGCAAAGCACGGCGCCTGTTCGCTGCCTGGCCAACAAGCAAAGCGCTCCATCTCTTCGCTGCCTCGCAAACGAAGGAAGCGCTGCGTGCCTTCGGCGCCTAGCAAAGCAGCGCGTGCCTTCGCCGCCTCGCCGCCTAAGAAAGCGCCGTGTGCCTTCGGCGCCTCCCCAATCGCTTCGTGCCTTCGCCGCCTAGCAAAGCGCCTAGCAAAGCGTCCTCAGCCTTCGCTGCCTAGCAAAGCTCCACGTCCGCTCGCCGCCTAGCAAAGCACTGTGTGCCCTCGCCGCCTCCTAGAGCGCTGCGTGCCTTCGGCGCCTGCCAAAGCACTGCGTGCCCTCGCCGCCTCCTAGAGCGCTGCGTGCCTTCGGCGCCTGGCAAAGCGCTGCGTGCCCTCGCCGCCTCCTAGAGCGCTGCGTGCCTTCGGCGCCTGGCAAAGCGCTGCGTGCCCTCGCCGCCTCCTAGAGCGCTGCGTGCCTTCGGCGCCTGGCAAAGCGCTGCGTCCTTGGGCGCCTGGCAAAGCACTGCGTGCCCTCGCCGCCTCGCAAAGCGCTGCGTCCTTGGGCGCCTGGCAAAGCGCTGCGTGCCTTCGCCGCCTCGCCGCCTAGCAAGGCGCCCTAGCCCGTCCATCACGATCACATCGCTGCGTGCCTTCGCTGCCTCGGTGCTTAGCAAAGCGCCACGTGCCTTCGGCGCCTACAAAAGCGCCGTGTGCCTCCGGCGCTACTACGGCGTTTGCTAAGCGGCGAGGCGGCGAAGGGACGCAGCGGTGTGTGAGGCGGCGAAGGCAAGCAGCGCTTTGCTGGGCGGCGAGGCGGCGAAGGGCCGAAGCGATTGGGGAGGCGGTGAAGGGAGACGGCGCTTTGTTGGGCGGCGAGGGCGGAAGGGACGCAGCGCTTTCTTAGGCGGCGAGGCACCGAAGGCACGCGCTGCTTTGCTAGGCGCCGAAGGAACACGGCGCTTTGCTAGGCGGCGAGGGCGAGAAGGCACGCGGCGCTTTCTCAGGCGGCGAGGCGCCGAAGGCACGCACTGCTTTGCCAGGCGCCGAAGGCACGCACTGCTTTGCTAGGCTGCGATGCGGCGAGGCGCCCAACGCAGGCACTTCTTTGCTAGGCGCCCAAGGAACACGGCGCTTTGCTTGACGGCGACGGCACGCGCAGCTTTGCTAGGCGCCCAAGGCAGACGACGCTTTGCTAGGCAGCGAGGCGGCGAACGCACAAAGCCATTTGCTCGGCGGTCATTCGCTGCCTCGCACAAGAGCTAACCACTGTGCATGTTGGCTGTCTCACAAACAAGCAGCCTGCTGCGTCTCTTCGCTGCCTCGCCAGCTAGCAAAGTGCTGCCTCGCTTCGCCTCCAGGCGAAAAAGCCATCCGCGATGCCACTGCGCCACCTGGTGTACAAGCAAAGTGCTGCATCTCTTCGCTGCCTCGCAGAAGGAGCAACCACTGTGCATGGTGGCTGTCTCACAAACAAGGAGACTGCTGAATCTCTTCGCTGCCTCGCCAAAAAGCAGAGCGCTGCGTGTATTGGCTGACTGGCAGAAAGCAAAGCACGGCGCCTGTTCGCTGCCTGGCCAACAAGCAAAGCGCTCCATCTCTTCGCTGCCTCGCAAACGAAGGAAGCGCTGCGTGCCTTCGGCGCCTAGCAAAGCAGCGCGTGCCTTCGCCGCCTAAGAAAGCGCCGTGTGCCTTCGGCGCCTCCCCAATCGCTTCGTGCCTTCGCCGCCTAGCAAAGCGCCTAGCAAAGCGTCCTCAGCCTTCGCTGCCTAGCAAAGCTCCACGTCCGCTCGCCGCCTGGCAAAGCACTGTGTGCCCTCGCCGCCTCCTAGAGCGCTGCGTGCCTTCGGCGCCTGGCAAAGCACTGCGTGCCCTCGCCGCCTCCTAGAGCGCTGCGTGCCTTCGGCGCCTGGCAAAGCGCTGCGTCCTTGGGCGCCTGGCAAAGCACTGCGTGCCCTCGCCGCCTAGCAAGGCGCTGCGTCCTTGGGCGCCTGGCAAAGCGCTGCGTGCCTTCGCCGCCTCGCCGCCTAGCAAGGCGCCCTAGCCCGTCCATCACGATCAGATCGCTGCGTGCCTTCGCTGCCTCGGTGCTTAGCAAAGCGCCACATGCCTTTGGCGCCTACAAAAGCGCCGTGTGCCTCCGGCGCTACTACGGCGTTTGCTAAGCGGCGAGGCGGCGAAGGGACGCAGCGGTGTGTGAGGCGGCGAAGGCAAGCAGCGCTTTGCTGGGCGGCGAGGCGGCGAAGGGCCGAAGCGATTGGGGAGGCGGTGAAGGGAGACGGCGCTTTGTTGGGCGGCGAGGGCGGAAGGGACGCAGCGCTTTCTTAGGCGGCGAGGCACCGAAGGCACGCGCTGCTTTGCTAGGCGCCGAAGGAACACGGCGCTTTGCTAGGCGGCGACGGCACGCGCAGCTTTGCTAGGCGGCGAGGGCGAGAAGGCACGCGGCGCTTTCTCAGGCGGCGAGGCGCCGAAGGCACGCACTGCTTTGCCAGGCGCCGAAGGCACGCACTGCTTTGCTAGGCTGCGATGCGGCGAGGCGCCCAACGCAGGCACTTCTTTGCTAGGCGCCCAAGGAACACGGCGCTTTGCTTGACGGCGACGGCACGCGCAGCTTTGCTAGGCGCCCAAGGCAGACGACGCTTTGCTAGGCAGCGAGGCGGCCAACGCACAAAGCCATTTGCTCGGCGGTCATTCGCTGCCTCGCACAAGAGCTAACCACTGTGCATGTTGGCTGTCTCACAAACAAGCAGCCTGCTGCGTCTCTTCGCTGCCTCGCCAGCTAGCAAAATGCTGCCTCGCTTCGCCTGCAGGCGAAAAAGCCATCCGCCATGCCACTGCGCCACCTGGTGCACAAGCAAAGTGCTGCATCTCTTCGCTGCCTCGCAGAAGGAGCAACCACTGTGCATGGTGGCTGTCTCACAAACAAGGAGACTGCTGAATCTCTTCGCTGCCTCGCCAACAAGCAGAGCGCTGCGTGTATTGGCTGAGTGGCAGAAAGCAAAGCACGGCGCCTGTTCGCTGCCTGGCCAACAAGCAAAGCGCTCCATCTCTTCGCTGCCTCGCAAAGGAAGGAAGCGCTGCGTGCCTTCGGCGCCTAGCAAAGCAGCGCGTGCCTTCGCCGCCTCGCCGCCTAAGAAAGCGCCGTGTGCCTTCGGCGCCTCCCCAATCGCTTCGTGCCTTCGCCGCCTAGCAAAGCGCCTAGCAAAGCGTCCTCAGCCTTCGCTGCCTAGCAAAGCTCCACGTCCGCTCGCCGCCTAGCAAAGCACTGTGTGCCCTCGCCGCCTCCTAGAGCGCTGCGTGCCTTCGGCGCCTGCCAAAGCACTGCGTGCCCTCGCCGCCTCCTAGAGCGCTGCGTGCCTTCGGCGCCTGCCAAAGCACTGCGTGCCCTCGCCGCCTCCTAGAGCGCTGCGTGCCTTCGGCGCCTGGCAAAGCGCTGCGTCCTTGGGCGCCTGGCAAAGCACTGCGTGCCCTCGCCGCCTCCTAGAGCGCTGCGTGCCTTCGGCGCCTGGCAAAGCGCTGAGTGCCTTGGGCGCCTGGCAAAGCACTGCGTGCCCTCGCCGCCTCGCACAGCGCTGCGTCCTTGGGCGCCTGGCAAAGCGCTGCGTGCCTTCGCCACCTCGCCGCCTAGCAAGGCGCCCTAGCCCGTCCACCACGATCAGATCGCTGCGTGCCTTCGCTGCCTCGGTGCTTAGCAAAGCGCCACGTGCCTTCGGCGCCTACAAAAGCGCCGTGTGCCTCCGGCGCTACTACGGCGTTTGCTAAGCGGCGAGGCGGCGAAGGGACGCAGCGGTGTGTGAGGCGGCGAAGGCAAGCAGCGCTTTGCTGGGCGGCGAGGCGGCGAAGGGCCGAAGCGATTGGGGAGGCGGTGAAGGGAGACGGCGCTTTGTTGGGCGGCGAGGGCGGAAGGGACGCAGCGCTTTCTTAGGCGGCGAGGCACCGAAGGCACGCGCTGCTTTGCTAGGCGCCGAAGGAACACGGCGCTTTGCTAGGCGGCGACGGCACGCGCAGCTTTGCTAGGCGGCGAGGGCGAGAAGGCACGCGGCGCTTTCTCAGGCGGCGAGGCGCCGAAGGCACGCACTGCTTTGCCAGGCGCCGAAGGCACGCACTGCTTTGCTAGGCTGCGATGCGGCGAGGCGCCCAACGCAGGCACTTCTTTGCTAGGCGCCCAAGGAACACGGCGCTTTGCTTGACGGCGACGGCACGCGCAGCTTTGCTAGGCGCCCAAGGCAGACGACGCTTTGCTAGGCAGCGAGGCGGCCAACGCACAAAGCCATTTGCTCGGCGGTCATTCGCTGCCTCGCACAAGAGCTAACCACTGGGCATGTTGGCTGTCTCACAAACAAGCAGCCTGCTGCGTCTCTTCGCTGCCTCGCCAGCTAGCAAAGTGCTGCCTCGCTTCGCCTCCAGGCGAAAAAGCCATCCGCGATGCCACTGCGCCACCTGGTGCACAAGCAAGGTGCTGCATCTCTTCGCTGCCTCGCACAATGAGCAACCACTGTGCATGGTGGCTGTCTCACAAACAAGGAGACTGCTGAATCTCTTCGCTGCCTCGCCAACAAGCAGAGCGCTGCGTGTATTGGCTGACTGGCAGAAAGCAAAGCACGGCGCCTGTTCGCTGCCTGGCCAACAAGCAAAGCGCTCCATCTCTTCGCTGCCTCGCAAACGAAGGAAGCGCTGCGTGCCTTCGGCGCCTAGCAAAGCAGCGCGTGCCTTCGCCGCCTAAGAAAGCGCCGTGTGCCTTCGGCGCCTCCCCAATCGCTTCGTGCCTTCGCCGCCTAGCAAAGCGCCTAGCAAAGCGTCCTCAGCCTTCGCTGCCTAGCAAAGCTCCACGTCCGCTCGCCGCCTAGCAAAGCACTGTGTGCCCTCGCCGCCTCCTAGAGCGCTGCGTGCCTTCGGCGCCTGCCAAAGCACTGCGTGCCCTCGCCGCCTCCTAGAGCGCTGCGTGCCTTCGGCGCCTGCCAAAGCACTGCGTGCCCTCGCCGCCTCCTAGAGCGCTGCGTGCCTTCGGCGCCTGGCAAAGCAGCGCGTGCCTTCGCCGCCTGGCCGCCTAAGAAAGCGCCGTGTGCCTTCGGCGCCTCCCCAATCGCTTCGTGCCTTCGCCGCCTAGCAAAGCGCCTAGCAAAGCGTCCTCAGCCTTCGCTGCCTAGCAAAGCTCCACGTCCGCTCGCCGCCTAGCAAAGCACTGCGTGCCCTCGCCGCCTCCTAGAGCGCTGCGTGCCTTCGGCGCCTGCCAAAGCACTGCGTGCCCTCGCCGCCTCCTAGAGCGCTGCGTGCCTTCGACGCCTAGCAAAGCAGCGCGTGCCTTCGCCGCCTCGCCGCCTAAGAAAGCGCCGTGTGCCTTCGGCGCCTCCCCAATCGCTTCGTGCCTTCGCCGCCTAGCAAAGCGCCTAGCAAAGCGTCCTCAGCCTTCGCTGCCTAGCAAAGCTCCACGTCCGCTCGCCGCCTAGCAAAGCACTGTGTGCCCTCGCCGCCTCCTAGAGCGCTGCGTGCCTTCGGCGCCTGGCAAAGCACTGCGTGCCCTCGCCGCCTCCTAGAGCGCTGCGTGCCTTCGGCGCCTGGCAAAGCGCTGCGTGCCTTCGCCGCCTAGCAAGGCGCCCTAGCCCGTCCATCACGATCAGATCGCTGCGTGCCTTCGCTGCCTCGGTGCTTAGCAAAGCGCCACGTGCCTTCGGCGCCTACAAAAGCGCCGTGTGCCTCCGGCGCTACTACGGCGTTTGCTAAGCGGCGAGGCGGCGAAGGGACGCAGCGGTGTGTGAGGCGGCGAAGGCAAGCAGCGCTTTGCTGGGCGGCGAGGCGGCGAAGGGCCGAAGCGATTGGGGAGGCGGTGAAGGGACACGGCGCTTTGTTGGGCGGCGAGGGCGGAAGGGACGCAGCGCTTTCTTAGGCGGCGAGGCACCGAAGGCACGCGCTGCTTTGCTAGGCGCCGAAGGAACACGGCGCTTTGCTAGGCGGCGACGGCACGCGCAGCTTTGCTAGGCGGCGAGGGCGAGAAGGCACGCGGCGCTTTCTCAGGCGGCGAGGCGCCGAAGGCACGCACTGCTTTGCCAGGCGCCGAAGGCACGCACTGCTTTGCTAGGCTGCGATGCGGCGAGGCGCCCAACGCAGGCACTTCTTTGCTAGGCGCCCAAGGAACACGGCGCTTTGCTTGACGGCGACGGCACGCGCAGCTTTGCTAGGCGCCCAAGGCAGACGACGCTTTGCTAGGCAGCGAGGCGGCCAACGCACAAAGCCATTTGCTCGGCGGTCATTCGCTGCCTCGCACAAGAGCTAACCACTGTGCATGTTGGCTGTCTCACAAACAAGCAGCCTGCTGCGTCTCTTCGCTGCCTCGCCAACAAGCAGAGCGCTGCGTGTATTCGCTGAGTGGCAGAAAGCAAAGCACGGCGCCTGTTCGCTGCCTGGCCAACAAGCAAAGCGCTCCATCTCTTCGCTGCCTCGCAAACGAAGGAAGCGCTGCGTGCCTTCGGCGCCTAGCAAAGCAGCGCGTGCCTTCGCCGCCTCGCCGCCTAAGAAAGCGCCGTGTGCCTTCGGCGCCTCCCCAATCGCTTCGTGCCTTCGCCGCCTAGCAAAGCGCCTAGCAAAGCGTCCTCAGCCTTCGCTGCCTAGCAAAGCTCCACGTCCGCTCGCCGCCTAGCAAAGCACTGTGTGCCCTCGCCGCCTCCTAGAGCGCTGCGTGCCTTCGGCGCCTGGCAAAGCACTGCGTGCCCTCGCCGCCTCCTAGAGCGCTGCGTGCCTTCGGCGCCTGGCAAAGCGCTGCGTGCCCTCGCCGCCTCCTAGAGCGCTGCGTGCCTTCGGCGCCTGGCAAAGCGCTGCGTGCCCTCGCCGCCTCCTAGAGCACTGCGTGCCCTCGCCGCCTCGCAAAGCGCTGCGTCCTTGGGCGCCTGGCAAAGCGCTGCGTGCCTTCGCCGCCTCGCCGCCTAGCAAGGCGCCCTAGCCCGTCCATCACGATCAGATCGCTGCGTGCCTTCGCTGCCTCGGTGCTTAGCAAAGCGCCACATGCCTTTGGCGCCTACAAAAGCGCCGTGTGCCTCCGGCGCTACTACGGCGTTTGCTAAGCGGCGAGGCGGCGAAGGGACGCAGCGGTGTGTGAGGCGGCGAAGGCAAGCAGCGCTTTGCTGGGCGGCGAGGCGGCGAAGGGCCGAAGCGATTGGGGAGGCGGTGAAGGGAGACGGCGCTTTGTTGGGCGGCGAGGGCGGAAGGGACGCAGCGCTTTCTTAGGCGGCGAGGCACCGAAGGCACGCGCTGCTTTGCTAGGCGCCGAAGGAACACGGCGCTTTGCTAGGCGGCGACGGCACGCGCAGCTTTGCTAGGCGGCGAGGGCGAGAAGGCACGCGGCGCTTTCTCAGGCGGCGAGGCGCCGAAGGCACGCACTGCTTTGCCAGGCGCCGAAGGCACGCACTGCTTTGCTAGGCTGCGATGCGGCGAGGCGCCCAACGCAGGCACTTCTTTGCTAGGCGCCCAAGGAACACGGCGCTTTGCTTGACGGCGACGGCACGCGCAGCTTTGCTAGGCGCCCAAGGCAGACGACGCTTTGCTAGGCAGCGAGGCGGCCAACGCACAAAGCCATTTGCTCGGCGGTCATTCGCTGCCTCGCACAAGAGCTAACCACTGTGCATGTTGGCTGTCTCACAAACAAGCAGCCTGCTGCGTCTCTTCGCTGCCTCGCCAGCTAGCAAAATGCTGCCTCGCTTCGCCTGCAGGCGAAAAAGCCATCCGCCATGCCACTGCGCCACCTGGTGCACAAGCAAAGTGCTGCATCTCTTCGCTGCCTCGCAGAAGGAGCAACCACTGTGCATGGTGGCTGTCTCACAAACAAGGAGACTGCTGAATCTCTTCGCTGCCTCGCCAACAAGCAGAGCGCTGCGTGTATTGGCTGACTGGCAGAAAGCAAAGCACGGCGCCTGTTCGCTGCCTGGCCAACAAGCAAAGCGCTCCATCTCTTCGCTGCCTCGCAAAGGAAGGAAGCGCTGCGTGCCTTCGGCGCCTAGCAAAGCAGCGCGTGCCTTCGCCGCCTCGCCGCCTAAGAAAGCGCCGTGTGCCTTCGGCGCCTCCCCAATCGCTTCGTGCCTTCGCCGCCTAGCAAAGCGCCTAGCAAAGCGTCCTCAGCCTTCGCTGCCTAGCAAAGCTCCACGTCCGCTCGCCGCCTAGCAAAGCACTGTGTGCCCTCGCCGCCTCCTAGAGCGCTGCGTGCCTTCGGCGCCTGCCAAAGCACTGCGTGCCCTCGCCGCCTCCTAGAGCGCTGCGTGCCTTCGGCGCCTGGCAAAGCGCTGCGTCCTTGGGCGCCTGGCAAAGCACTGCGTGCCCTCGCCGCCTCCTAGAGCGCTGCGTGCCTTCGGCGCCTGGCAAAGCGCTGAGTGCCTTGGGCGCCTGGCAAAGCACTGCGTGCCCTCGCCGCCTCGCACAGCGCTGCGTCCTTGGGCGCCTGGCAAAGCGCTGCGTGCCTTCGCCACCTCGCCGCCTAGCAAGGCGCCCTAGCCCGTCCACCACGATCAGATCGCTGCGTGCCTTCGCTGCCTCGGTGCTTAGCAAAGCGCCACGTGCCTTCGGCGCCTACAAAAGCGCCGTGTGCCTCCGGCGCTACTACGGCGTTTGCTAAGCGGCGAGGCGGCGAAGGGACGCAGCGGTGTGTGAGGCGGCGAAGGCAAGCAGCGCTTTGCTGGGCGGCGAGGCGGCGAAGGGCCGAAGCGATTGGGGAGGCGGTGAAGGGAGACGGCGCTTTGTTGGGCGGCGAGGGCGGAAGGGACGCAGCGCTTTCTTAGGCGGCGAGGCACCGAAGGCACGCGCTGCTTTGCTAGGCGCCGAAGGAACACGGCGCTTTGCTAGGCGGCGACGGCACGCGGAGCTTTGCTAGGCGGCGAGGGCGAGAAGGCACGCGGCGCTTTCTCAGGCGGCGAGGCGCCGAAGGCACGCACTGCTTTGCCAGGCGCCGAAGGCACGCACTGCTTTGCTAGGCTGCGATGCGGCGAGGCGCCCAACGCAGGCACTTCTTTGCTAGGCGCCCAAGGAACACGGCGCTTTGCTTGACGGCGACGGCACGCGCAGCTTTGCTAGGCGCCCAAGGCAGACGACGCTTTGCTAGGCAGCGAGGCGGCCAACGCACAAAGCCATTTGCTCGGCGGTGATTCGCTGCCTCGCACAAGAGCTAACCACTGGGCATGTTGGCTGTCTCACAAACAAGCAGCCTGCTGCGTCTCTTCGCTGCCTCGCCAGCTAGCAAAGTGCTGCCTCGCTTCGCCTCCAGGCGAAAAAGCCATCCGCGATGCCACTGCGCCACCTGGTGCACAAGCAAGGTGCTGCATCTCTTCGCTGCCTCGCACAATGAGCAACCACTGTGCATGGTGGCTGTCTCACAAACAAGGAGACTGCTGAATCTCTTCGCTGCCTCGCCAACAAGCAGAGCGCTGCGTGTATTGGCTGACTGGCAGAAAGCAAAGCACGGCGCCTGTTCGCTGCCTGGCCAACAAGCAAAGCGCTCCATCTCTTCGCTGCCTCGCAAACGAAGGAAGCGCTGCGTGCCTTCGGCGCCTAGCAAAGCAGCGCGTGCCTTCGCCGCCTCGCCGCCTAAGAAAGCGCCGTGTGCCTTCGGCGCCTCCCCAATCGCTTCGTGCCTTCGCCGCCTAGCAAAGCGCCTAGCAAAGCGTCCTCAGCCTTCGCTGCCTAGCAAAGCTCCACGTCCGCTCGCCGCCTAGCAAAGCACTGTGTGCCCTCGCCGCCTCCTAGAGCGCTGCGTGCCTTCGGCGCCTGGCAAAGCACTGCGTGCCCTCGCCGCCTCCTAGAGCGCTGCGTGCCTTCGGCGCCTGGCAAAGCGCTGCGTGCCTTCGCCGCCTAGCAAGGCGCCCTAGCCCGTCCATCACGATCAGATCGCTGCGTGCCTTCGCTGCCTCGGTGCTTAGCAAAGCGCCACGTGCCTTCGGCGCCTACAAAAGCGCCGTGTGCCTCCGGCGCTACTACGGCGTTTGCTAAGCGGCGAGGCGGCGAAGGGACGCAGCGGTGTGTGAGGCGGCGAAGGCAAGCAGCGCTTTGCTGGGCGGCGAGGCGGCGAAGGGCCGAAGCGATTGGGGAGGCGGTGAAGGGAGACGGCGCTTTGTTGGGCGGCGAGGGCGGAAGGGACGCAGCGCTTTCTTAGGCGGCGAGGCACCGAAGGCACGCGCTGCTTTGCTAGGCGCCGAAGGAACACGGCGCTTTGCTAGGCGGCGACGGCACGCGCAGCTTTGCTAGGCGGCGAGGGCGAGAAGGCACGCGGCGCTTTCTCAGGCGGCGAGGCGCCGAAGGCACGCACTGCTTTGCCAGGCGCCGAAGGCACGCACTGCTTTGCTAGGCTGCGATGCGGCGAGGCGCCCAACGCAGGCACTTCTTTGCTAGGCGCCCAAGGAACACGGCGCTTTGCTTGACGGCGACGGCACGCGCAGCTTTGCTAGGCGCCCAAGGCAGACGACGCTTTGCTAGGCAGCGAGGCGGCGAACGCACAAAGCCATTTGCTCGGCGGTCATTCGCTGCCTCGCACAAGAGCTAACCACTGTGCATGTTGGCTGTCTCACAAACAAGCAGCCTGCTGCGTCTCTTCGCTGCCTCGCCAACAAGCAGAGCGCTGCGTGTATTCGCTGAGTGGCAGAAAGCAAAGCACGGCGCCTGTTCGCTGCCTGGCCAACAAGCAAAGCGCTCCATCTCTTCGCTGCCTCGCAAACGAAGGAAGCGCTGCGTGCCTTCGGCGCCTAGCAAAGCAGCGCGTGCCTTCGCCGCCTCGCCGCCTAAGAAAGCGCCGTGTGCCTTCGGCGCCTCCCCAATCGCTTCGTGCCTTCGCCGCCTAGCAAAGCGCCTAGCAAAGCGTCCTCAGCCTTCGCTGCCTAGCAAAGCTCCACGTCCGCTCGCCGCCTAGCAAAGCACTGTGTGCCCTCGCCGCCTCCTAGAGCGCTGCGTGCCTTCGGCGCCTGGCAAAGCGCTGAGTGCCTTCGGCGCCTGGCAAAGCACTGCGTGCCCTCGCCGCCTCGCACAGCGCTGCGTCCTTGGGCGCCTGGCAAAGCGCTGCGTGCCTTCGCCGCCTAGCCAGGCGCCCTAGCCCGTCCATCACGATCACATCGCTGCGTGCCTTCGCTGCCTCGGTGCTTAGCAAAGCGCCACGTGCCTTCGGCGCCTACAAAAGCGCCGTGTGCCTCCGGCGCTACTACGGCGTTTGCTAAGCGGCGAGGCGGCGAAGGGACGCAGCGGTGTGTGAGGCGGCGAAGGCAAGCAGCGCTTTGCTGGGCGGCGAGGCGGCGAAGGGCCGAAGCGATTGGGGAGGCGGTGAAGGGAGACGGCGCTTTGTTGGGCGGCGAGGGCGGAAGGGACGCAGCGCTTTCTTAGGCGGCGAGGCACCGAAGGCACGCGCTGCTTTGCTAGGCGCCGAAGGAACACGGCGCTTTGCTAGGCGGCGACGGCACGCGCAGCTTTGCTAGGCGGCGAGGGCGAGAAGGCACGCGGCGCTTTCTCAGGCGGCGAGGCGCCGAAGGCACGCACTGCTTTGCCAGGCGCCGAAGGCACGCACTGCTTTGCTAGGCTGCGATGCGGCGAGGCGCCCAACGCAGGCACTTCTTTGCTAGGCGCCCAAGGAACACGGCGCTTTGCTTGACGGCGACGGCACGCGCAGCTTTGCTAGGCGCCCAAGGCAGACGACGCTTTGCTAGGCAGCGAGGCGGCCAACGCACAAAGCCATTTGCTCGGCGGTCATTCGCTGCCTCGCACAAGAGCTAACCACTGTGCATGTTGGCTGTCTCACAAACAAGCAGCCTGCTGCGTCTCTTCGCTGCCTCGCCAACAAGCAGAGCGCTGCGTGTATTCGCTGAGTGGCAGAAAGCAAAGCACGGCGCCTGTTCGCTGCCTGGCCAACAAGCAAAGCGCTCCATCTCTTCGCTGCCTCGCAAACGAAGGAAGCGCTGCGTGCCTTCGGCGCCTAGCAAAGCAGCGCGTGCCTTCGCCGCCTCGCCGCCTAAGAAAGCGCCGTGTGCCTTCGGCGCCTCCCCAATCGCTTCGTGCCTTCGCCGCCTAGCAAAGCGCCTAGCAAAGCGTCCTCAGCCTTCGCTGCCTAGCAAAGCTCCACGTCCGCTCGCCGCCTAGCAAAGCACTGTGTGCCCTCGCCGCCTCCTAGAGCGCTGCGTGCCTTCGGCGCCTGGCAAAGCGCTGAGTGCCTTCGGCGCCTGGCAAAGCACTGCGTGCCCTCGCCGCCTCCTAGAGCGCTGCGTCCTTGGGCGCCTGGCAAAGCGCTGCGTGCCTTCGCCGCCTCGCCGCCTAGCAAGGCGCCCTAGCCCGTCCACCACGATCAGATCGCTGCGTGCCTTCGCTGCCTCGGTGCTTAGCAAAGCGCCACGTGCCTTCGGCGCCTACAAAAGCGCCGTGTGCCTCCGGCGCTACTACGGCGTTTGCTAAGCGGCGAGGCGGCGAAGGGACGCAGCGGTGTGTGAGGCGGCGAAGGCAAGCAGCGCTTTGCTGGGCGGCGAGGCGGCGAAGGGCCGAAGCGATTGGGGAGGCGGTGAAGGGAGACGGCGCTTTGTTGGGCGGCGAGGGCGGAAGGGACGCAGCGCTTTCTTAGGCGGCGAGGCACCGAAGGCACGCGCTGCTTTGCTAGGCGCCGAAGGAACACGGCGCTTTGCTAGGCGGCGACGGCACGCGCAGCTTTGCTAGGCGGCGAGGGCGAGAAGGCACGCGGCGCTTTCTCAGGCGGCGAGGCGCCGAAGGCACGCACTGCTTTGCCAGGCGCCGAAGGCACGCACTGCTTTGCTAGGCTGCGATGCGGCGAGGCGCCCAACGCAGGCACTTCTTTGCTAGGCGCCCAAGGAACACGGCGCTTTGCTTGACGGCGACGGCACGCGCAGCTTTGCTAGGCGCCCAAGGCAGACGACGCTTTGCTCGGCAGCGAGGCGGCCAACGCACAAAGCCATTTGCTCGGCGGTCATTCGCTGCCTCGCACAAGAGCTAACCACTGTGCATGTTGGCTGTCTCACAAACAAGCAGCCTGCTGCGTCTCTTCGCTGCCTCGCCAGCTAGCAAAGTGCTGCCTCGCTTCGCCTGCAGGCGAAAAAGCCATCCGCGATGCCACTGCGCCACCTGGTGCACAAGCAAAATGCTGCATCTCTTCGCTGCCTCGCAGAAGGAGCAACCACTGTGCATGGGGGCTGTCTCACAAACAAGGAGACTGCTGAATCTCTTCGCTGCCTCGCCAACAAGCAGAGCGCTGCGTGTATTGGCTGACTGGCAGAAAGCAAAGCACGGCGCCTGTTCGCTGCCTGGCCAACAAGCAAAGCGCTCCATCTCTTCGCTGCCTCGCAAACGAAGGAAGCGCTGCGTGCCTTCGGCGCCTAGCAAAGCAGCGCGTGCCTTCGCCGCCTAAGAAAGCGCCGTGTGCCTTCGGCGCCTCCCCAATCGCTTCGTGCCTTCGCCGCCTAGCAAAGCGCCTAGCAAAGCGTCCTCAGCCTTCGCTGCCTAGCAAAGCTCCACGTCCGCTCGCCGCCTAGCAAAGCACTGTGTGCCCTCGCCGCCTCCTAGAACGCTGCGTGCCTTCGGCGCCTGGCAAAGCACTGCGTGCCCTCGCCGCCTCCTAGAGCGCTGCGTGCCTTCGGCGCCTGGCAAAGCGCTGCGTCCTTGGGCGCCTGGCAAAGCACTGCGTGCCCTCGCCGCCTCGCAAAGCGCTGCGTCCTTGGGCGCCTGGCAAAGCACTGTGTGCCCTCGCCGCCTAGCAAGGCGCTGCGTCCTTGGGCGCCTGGCAAAGCGCTGCGTGCCTTCGCCGCCTCGCCGCCTAGCAAAGCGCCCTAGCCCGTCCATCACGATCAGATCGCTGCGTGCCTTCGCTGCCTCGGTGCTTAGCAAAGCGCCACGTGCCTTCGGCGCCTACAAAAGCGCCGTGTGCCTCCGGCGCTACTACGGCGTTTGCTAAGCGGCGAGGCGGCGAAGGGACGCAGCGGTGTGTGAGGCGGCGAAGGCAAGCAGCGCTTTGCTGGGCGGCGAGGCGGCGAAGGGCCGAAGCGATTGGGGAGGCGGTGAAGGGAGACGGCGCTTTGTTGGGCGGCGAGGGCGGAAGGGACGCAGCGCTTTCTTAGGCGGCGAGGCACCGAAGGCACGCGCTGCTTGGCTAGGCGCCGAAGGAACACGGCGCTTTGCTAGGCGGCGACGGCACGCGGAGCTTTGCTAGGCGGCGAGGGCGAGAAGGCACGCGGCGCTTTCTCAGGCGGCGAGGCGCCGAAGGCACGCACTGCTTTGCCAGGCGCCGAAGGCACGCACTGCTTTGCTAGGCTGCGATGCGGCGAGGCGCCCAACGCAGGCACTTCTTTGCTAGGCGCCCAAGGAACACGGCGCTTTGCTTGACGGCGACGGCACGCGCAGCTTTGCTAGGCGCCCAAGGCAGACGACGCTTTGCTAGGCAGCGAGGCGGCCAACGCACAAAGCCATTTGCTCGGCGGTCATTCGCTGCCTCGCACAAGAGCTAACCACTGTGCATGTTGGCTGTCTCACAAACAAGCAGCCTGCTGCGTCTCTTCGCTGCCTCGCCAACAAGCAGAGCGCTGCGTGTATTCGCTGAGTGGCAGAAAGCAAAGCACGGCGCCTGTTCGCTGCCTGGCCAACAAGCAAAGCGCTCCATCTCTTCGCTGCCTCGCAAACGAAGGAAGCGCTGCGTGCCTTCGGCGCCTAGCAAAGCAGCGCGTGCCTTCGCCGCCTCGCCGCCTAAGAAAGCGCCGTGTGCCTTCGGCGCCTCCCCAATCGCTTCGTGCCTTCGCCGCCTAGCAAAGCGCCTAGCAAAGCGTCCTCAGCCTTCGCTGCCTAGCAAAGCTCCACGTCCGCTCGCCGCCTAGCAAAGCACTGTGTGCCCTCGCCGCCTCCTAGAGCGCTGCGTGCCTTCGGCGCCTGCCAAAGCACTGCGTGCCCTCGCCGCCTCCTAGAGCGCTGCGTGCCTTCGGCGCCTGGCAAAGCACTGCGTGCCCTCGCCGCCTCCTAGAGCGCTGCGTGCCTTCGGCGCCTGGCAAAGCGCTGAGTGCCTTCGGCGCCTGGCAAAGCACTGCGTGCCCTCGCCGCCTCGCACAGCGCTGCGTCCTTGGGCGCCTGGCAAAGCGCTGCGTGCCTTCGCCGCCTCGCCGCCTAGCAAGGCGCCCTAGCCCGTCCATCACGATCAGATCGCTGCGTGCCTTCGCTGCCTCGGTGCTTAGCAAAGCGCCACGTGCCTTCGGCGCCTACAAAAGCGTCGTGTGCCTCCGGCGCTACTACGGCGTTTGCTAAGCGGCGAGGCGGCGAAGGGACGCAGCGGTGTGTGAGGCGGCGAAGGCAAGCAGCGCTTTGCTGGGCGGCGAGGCGGCGAAGGGCCGAAGCGATTGGGGAGGCGGTGAAGGGAGACGGCGCTTTGTTGGGCGGCGAGGGCGGAAGGGACGCAGCGCTTTCTTAGGCGGCGAGGCACCGAAGGCACGCGCTGCTTTGCTAGGCGCCGAAGGAACACGGCGCTTTGCTAGGCGGCGACGGCACGCGGAGCTTTGCTAGGCGGCGAGGGCGAGAAGGCACGCGGCGCTTTCTCAGGCGGCGAGGCGCCGAAGGCACGCACTGCTTTGCCAGGCGCCGAAGGCACGCACTGCTTTGCTAGGCTGCGATGCGGCGAGGCGCCCAACGCAGGCACTTCTTTGCTAGGCGCCCAAGGAACACGGCGCTTTGCTTGACGGCGACGGCACGCGCAGCTTTGCTAGGCGCCCAAGGCAGACGACGCTTTGCTAGGCAGCGAGGCGGCGAACGCACAAAGCCATTTGCTCGGCGGTCATTCGCTGCCTCGCACAAGAGCTAACCACTGTGCATGTTGGCTGTCTCACAAACAAGCAGCCTGCTGCGTCTCTTCGCTGCCTCGCCAGCTAGCAAAGTGCTGCCTCGCTTCGCCTGCAGGCGAAAAAGCCATCCGCCATGCCACTGCGCCACCTGGTGCACAAGCCAAGTGCTGCATCTCTTCGCTGCCTCGCACAATGAGCAACCACTGTGCATGTTGGCTGTCTCACAAACAAGCAGCCTGCTGCGTCTCTTCGCTGCCTCGCCAACAAGCAGAGCGCTGCGTGTATTCGCTGAGTGGCAGAAAGCAAAGCACGGCGCCTGTTCGCTGCCTGGCCAACAAGCAAAGCGCTCCATCTCTTCGCTGCCTCGCAAACGAAGGAAGCGCTGCGTGCCTTCGGCGCCTAGCAAAGCAGCGCGTGCCTTCGCCGCCTCGCCGCCTAAGAAAGCGCCGTGTGCCTTCGGCGCCTCCCCAATCGCTTCGTGCCTTCGCCGCCTAGCAAAGCGCCTAGCAAAGCGTCCTCAGCCTTCGCTGCCTAGCAAAGCTCCACGTCCGCTCGCCGCCTAGCAAAGCACTGTGTGCCCTCGCCGCCTCCTAGAGCGCTGCGTGCCTTCGGCGCCTGGCAAAGCACTGCGTGCCCTCGCCGCCTCCTAGAGCGCTGTGTGCCTTCGGCGCCTGCCAAAGCGCTGCGTGCCTTCGGCGCCTGGCAAAGCACTGCGTGCCCTCGCCGCCTCGCACAGCGCTGCGTCCTTGGGCGCCTGGCAAAGCGCTGCGTGCATTCGCCGCCTCGCCGCCTAGCAAGGCGCCCTAGCCCGTCCATCACGATCAGATCGCTGCGTGCCTTCGCTGCCTCGGTGCTTAGCAAAGCGCCACGTGCCTTCGGCGCCTACAAAAGCGCCGTGTGCCTCCGGCGCTACTACGGCGTTTGCTAAGCGGCGAGGCGGCGAAGGGACGCAGCGGTGTGTGAGGCGGCGAAGGCAAGCAGCGCTTTGCTGGGCGGCGAGGCGGCGAAGGGCCGAAGCGATTGGGGAGGCGGTGAAGGGAGACGGCGCTTTGTTGGGCGGCGAGGGCGGAAGGGACGCAGCGCTTTCTTAGGCGGCGAGGCACCGAAGGCACGCGCTGCTTTGCTAGGCGCCGAAGGAACACGGCGCTTTGCTAGGCGGCGACGGCACGCGCAGCTTTGCTAGGCGGCGAGGGCGAGAAGGCACGCGGCGCTTTCTCAGGCGGCGAGGCGCCGAAGGCACGCACTGCTTTGCCAGGCGCCGAAGGCACGCACTGCTTTGCTAGGCTGCGATGCGGCGAGGCGCCCAACGCAGGCACTTCTTTGCTAGGCGCCCAAGGAACACGGCGCTTTGCTTGACGGCGACGGCACGCGCAGCTTTGCTAGGCGCCCAAGGCAGACGACGCTTTGCTAGGCAGCGAGGCGGCCAACGCACAAAGCCATTTGCTCGGCGGTCATTCGCTGCCTCGCACAAGAGCTAACCACTGTGCATGTTGGCTGTCTCACAAACAAGCAGCCTGCTGCGTCTCTTCGCTGCCTCGCCAGCTAGCAAAGTGCTGCCTCGCTTCGCCTCCAGGCGAAAAAGCCATCCGCGATGCCACTGCGCCACCTGGTGCACAAGCAAAGTGCTGCATCTCTTCGCTGCCTCGCACAATGAGCAACCACTGTGCATGTTGGCTGTCTCACAAACAAGGAGACTGCTGAATCTCTTCGCTGCCTCGCCAAAAAGCAGAGCGCTGCGTGTATTCGCTGAGTGGCAGAAAGCAAAGCACGGCGCCTGTTCGCTGCCTGGCCAACAAGCAAAGCGCTCCATCTCTTCGCTGCCTCGCAAACGAAGGAAGCGCTGCGTGCCTTCGGCGCCTAGCAAAGCAGCGCGTGCCTTCGCCGCCTCGCCGCCTAAGAAAGCGCCGTGTGCCTTCGGCGCCTCCCCAATCGCTTCGTGCCTTCGCCGCCTAGCAAAGCGCCAACAAAGCGTCCTCAGCCTTCGCTGCCTAGCAAAGCTCCACGTCCGCTCGCCGCCTAGCAAAGCACTGTGTGCCCTCGCCGCCTCCTAGAGCGCTGCGTGCCTTCGGCGCCTGGCAAAGCACTGCGTGCCCTCGCCGCCTCCTAGAGCGCTGCGTGCCTTCGGCGCCTGGCAAAGCACTGCGTGCCCTCGCCGCCTCCTAGAGCGCTGCGTGCCTTCGGCGCCTAGCAAAGCGCTGCGTGCCTTCGCCGCCTCGCCGCCTAGCAAGGCGCCCTAGCCCGTCCATCACGATCAGATCGCTGCGTGCCTTCGCTGCCTCGGTGCTTAGCAAAGCGCCACGTGCCTTCGGCGCCTACAAAAGCGCCGTGTGCCTCCGGCGCTACTACGGCGTTTGCTAAGCGGCGAGGCGGCGAAGGGACGCAGCGGTGTGTGAGGCGGCGAAGGCAAGCAGCGCTTTGCTGGGCGGCGAGGCGGCGAAGGGCCGAAGCGATTGGGGAGGCGGTGAAGGGAGACGGCGCTTTGTTGGGCGGCGAGGGCGGAAGGGACGCAGCGCTTTCTTAGGCGGCGAGGCACCGAAGGCACGCGCTGCTTTGCTAGGCGCCGAAGGAACACGGCGCTTTGCTAGGCGGCGACGGCACGCGCAGCTTTGCTAGGCGGCGAGGGCGAGAAGGCACGCGGCGCTTTCTCAGGCGGCGAGGCGCCGAAGGCACGCACTGCTTTGCCAGGCGCCGAAGGCACGCACTGCTTTGCTAGGCTGCGATGCGGCGAGGCGCCCAACGCAGGCACTTCTTTGCTAGGCGCCCAAGGAACACGGCGCTTTGCTTGACGGCGACGGCACGCGCAGCTTTGCTAGGCGCCCAAGGCAGACGACGCTTTGCTAGGCAGCGAGGCGGCCAACGCACAAAGCCATTTGCTCGGCGGTCATTCGCTGCCTCGCACAAGAGCTAACCACTGTGCATGTTGGCTGTCTCACAAACAAGCAGCCTGCTGCGTCTCTTCGCTGCCTCGCCAGCTAGCAAAGTGCTGCCTCGCTTCGCCTCCAGGCGAAAAAGCCATCCGCCATGCCACTGCGCCACCTGGTGCACAAGCAAAGTGCTGCATCTCTTCGCTGCCTCGCACAATGAGCAACCACTGTGCATGGTGGCTGTCTCACAAACAAGGAGACTGCTGAATCTCTTCGCTGCCTCGCCAACAAGCAGAGCGCTGCGTGTATTGGCTGACTGGCAGAAAGCAAAGCACGGCGCCTGTTCGCTGCCTGGCCAACAAGCAAAGCGCTCCATCTCTTCGCTGCCTCGCAAACGAAGGAAGCGCTGCGTGCCTTCGGCGCCTAGCAAAGCAGCGCGTGCCTTCGCCGCCTCGCCGCCTAAGAAAGCGCCGTGTGCCTTCGGCGCCTCCCCAATCGCTTCGTGCCTTCGCCGCCTAGCAAAGCGCCTAGCAAAGCATCCTCAGCCTTCGCTGCCTAGCAAAGCTCCACGTCCGCTCGCCGCCTAGCAAAGCACTGTGTGCCCTCGCCGCCTCCTAGAGCGCTGCGTGCCTTCGGCGCCTGGCAAAGCACTGCGTGCCCTCGCCGCCTCCTAGAGCGCTGCGTGCCTTCGGCGCCTGGCAAAGCACTGCGTGCCCTCGCCGCCTCCTAGAGCGCTGCGTGCCTTCGGCGCCTGGCAAAGCGCTGCGTCCTTGGGCGCCTGGCAAAGCGCTGCGTGCCTTCGCCGCCTCGCCGCCTAGCAAGGCGCCCTAGCCCGTCCATCACGATCAGATCGCTGCGTGCCTTCGCTGCCTCGGTGCTTAGCAAAGCGCCACGTGCCTTCGGCGCCTACAAAAGCGCCGTGTGCCTCCGGCGCTACTACGGCGTTTGCTAAGCGGCGAGGCGGCGAAGGGACGCAGCGGTGTGTGAGGCGGCGAAGGCAAGCAGTGCTTTGCTAGGCGGCGAGGCGGCGAAGGGCCGAAGCGATTGGGGAGGCGGTGAAGGGAGACGGCGCTTTGTTGGGCGGCGAGGGCGGAAGGGACGCAGCGCTTTCTTAGGCGGCGAGGCACCGAAGGCACGCACTGCTTTGCTAGGCTGCGATGCGGCGAGGCGCCCAACGCAGGCACTTCTTTGCTAGGCGCCCAAGGAACACGGCGCTTTGCTTGACGGCGACGGCACGCGCAGCTTTGCTAGGCGCCCAAGGCAGACGACGCTTTGCTAGGCAGCGAGGCGGCGAACGCACAAAGCCATTTGCTCGGCGGTCATTCGCTGCCTCGCACAAGAGCTAACCACTGTGCATGTTGGCTGTCTCACAAACAAGCAGCCTGCTGCGTCTCTTCGCTGCCTCGCCAGCTAGCAAAGTGCTGCCTCGCTTCGCCTGAAGGCGAAAAAGCCATCCGCCATGCCACTGCGCCACCTGGTGCACAAGCCAAGTGCTGCATCTCTTCGCTGCCTCGCACAATGAGCAACCACTGTGCATGGTGGCTGTCTCACAAACAAGGAGACTGCTGAATCTCTTCGCTGCCTCGCCAACAAGCAGAGCGCTGCGTGTATTCGCTGAGTGGCAGAAAGCAAAGCACGGCGCCTGTTCGCTGCCTGGCCAACAAGCAAAGCGCTCCATCTCTTCGCTGCCTCGCAAACGAAGGAAGCGCTGCGTGCCTTCGGCGCCTAGCAAAGCAGCGCGTGCCTTCGCCGCCTCGCCGCCTAAGAAAGCGCCGTGTGCCTTCGGCGCCTCCCCAATCGCTTCGTGCCTTCGCCGCCTAGCTAAGCGCCTAGCAAAGCGTCCTCAGCCTTCGCTGCCTAGCAAAGCTCCACGTCCGCTCGCCGCCTAGCAAAGCACTGCGTGCCCTCGCCGCCTCCTAGAGCGCTGCGTGCCTTCGGCGCCTGGCAAAGCACTGCGTCCTTGGGCGCCTGGCAAAGCGCTGCGTGCCCTCGCCGCCTCCTAGAGCGCTGCGTGCCTTCGGCGCCTGGCAAAGCACTGCGTGCCCTCGCCGCCTCCTAGAGCGCTGCGTGCCTTCGGCGCCTAGCAAAGCGCTGCGTGCCTTCGCCGCCTCGCCGCCTAGCAAGGCGCCCTAGCCCGTCCATCACGATCAGATCGCTGCGTGCCTTCGCTGCCTCGGTGCTTAGCAAAGCGCCACGTGCCTTCGGCGCCTACAAAAGCGCCGTGTGCCTCCGGCGCTACTACGGCGTTTGCTAAGCGGCGAGGCGGCGAAGGGACGCAGCGGTGTGTGAGGCGGCGAAGGCAAGCAGCGCTTTGCTGGGCGGCGAGGCGGCGAAGGGCCGAAGCGATTGGGGAGGCGGTGAAGGGAGACGGCGCTTTGTTGGGCGGCGAGGGCGGAAGGGACGCAGCGCTTTCTTAGGCGGCGAGGCACCGAAGGCACGCGCTGCTTTGCTAGGCGCCGAAGGAACACGGCGCTTTGCTAGGCGGCGACGGCACGCGGAGCTTTGCTAGGCGGCGAGGGCGAGAAGGCACGCGGCGCTTTCTCAGGCGGCGAGGCGCCGAAGGCACGCACTGCTTTGCTAGGCTGCGATGCGGCGAGGCGCCCAACGCAGGCACTTCTTTGCTAGGCGCCCAAGGAACACGGCGCTTTGCTTGACGGCGACGGCACGCGCAGCTTTGCTAGGCGCCCAAGGCAGACGACGCTTTGCTAGGCAGCGAGGCGGCGAACGCACAAAGCCATTTGCTCGGCGGTCATTCGCTGCCTCGCACAAGAGCTAACCACTGTGCATGTTGGCTGTCTCACAAACAAGCAGACTGCTGCGTCTCTTCGCTGCCTCGCCAGCTAGCAAAGTGCTGCCTCGCTTCGCCTGCAGGCGAAAAAGCCATCCGCCATGCCACTGCGCCACCTGGTGCACAAGCAAGGTGCTGCATCTCTTCGCTGCCTCGCACAATGAGCAACCACTGTGCATGGTGGCTGTCTCACAAACAAGGAGACTGCTGAATCTCTTCGCTGCCTCGCCAACAAGCAGAGCACTGCGTGTATTCGCTGACTGGCAGAAAGCAAAGCACGGCGCCTGTTCGCTGCCTGGCCAACAAGCAAAGCGCTCCATCTCTTCGCTGCCTCGCAAACGAAGGAAGCGCTGCGTGCCTTCGGCGCCTAGCAAAGCAGCGCGTGCCTTCGCCGCCTCGCCGCCTAAGAAAGCGCCGTGTGCCTTCGGCGCCTCCCCAATCGCTTCGTGCCTTCGCCGCCTAGCAAAGCGCCTAGCAAAGCGTCCTCAGCCTTCGCTGCCTAGCAAAGCTCCACGTCCGCTCGCCGCCTAGCAAAGCACTGTGTGCCCTCGCCGCCTCCTAGAGCGCTGCGTGCCTTCGGCGCCTGGCAAAGCACTGCGTGCCCTCGCCGCCTCCTAGAGCGCTGCGTGCCTTCGGCGCCTGCCAAAGCGCTGCGTGCCTTCGGCGCCTGGCAAAGCACTGCGTGCCCTCGCCGCCTCGCACAGCGCTGCGTCCTTGGGCGCCTGGCAAAGCGCTGCGTGCCTTCGCCGCCTCGCCGCCTAGCAAGGCGCCCTAGCCCGTCCATCACGATCAGATCGCTGCGTGCCTTCGCTGCCTCGGTGCTTAGCAAAGCGCCACGTGCCTTCGGCGCCTACAAAAGCGCCGTGTGCCTCCGGCGCTACTACGGCGTTTGCTAAGCGGCGAGGCGGCGAAGGGACGCAGCGCTGTGTGAGGCGGCGAAGGCAAGCAGCGCTTTGCTGGGCTGCGATGCGGCGAGGCGCCCAACGCAGGCACTTCTTTGCTAGGCGCCCAAGGAACACGGCGCTTTGCTTGACGGCGACGGCACGCGCAGCTTTGCTAGGCGCCCAAGGCAGACGACGCTTTGCTAGGCAGCGAGGCGGCCAACGCACAAAGCCATTTGCTCGGCGGTCATTCGCTGCCTCGCACAAGAGCTAACCACTGTGCATGTTGGCTGTCTCACAAACAAGCAGCCTGCTGCGTCTCTTCGCTGCCTCGCCAGCTAGCAAAGTGCTGCCTCGCTTCGCCTGCAGGCGAAAAAGCCATCCGCGATGCCACTGCGCCACCTGGTGCACAAGCAAAGTGCTGCATCTCTTCGCTGCCTCGCACAATGAGCAACCACTGTGCATGGTGGCTGTCTCACAAACAAGCAGCCTGCTGAATCTCTTCGCTGCCTCGCCAACAAGCAGAGCGCTGCGTGTATTGGCTGACTGGCAGAAAGCAAAGCACGGCGCCTGTTCGCTGCCTGGCCAACAAGCAAAGCGCTCCATCTCTTCGCTGCCTCGCAAACGAAGGAAGCGCTGCGTGCCTTCGGCGCCTAGCAAAGCAGCGCGTGCCTTCGCCGCCTCGCCGCCTAAGAAAGCGCCGTGTGCCTTCGGCGCCTCCCCAATCGCTTCGTGCCTTCGCCGCCTAGCAAAGCGCCTAGCAAAGCGTCCTCAGCCTTCGCTGCCTAGCAAAGCTCCACGTCCGCTCGCCGCCTGGCAAAGCACTGCGTGCCCTCGCCGCCTCCTAGAGCGCTGCGTGCCTTCGGCGCCTGGCAAAGCGCTGCGTGCCCTCGCCGCCTCCTAGAGCGCTGCGTGCCTTCGGCGCCTGGCAAAGCGCTGCGTCCTTGGGCGCCTGGCAAAGCGCTGCGTGCCTTCGCCGCCTCGCCGCCTAGCAAGGCGCCCTAGCCCGTCCATCACGATCAGATCGCTGCGTGCCTTCGCTGCCTCGGTGCTTAGCAAAGCGCCACGTGCCTTCGGCGCCTACAAAAGCGCCGTGTGCCTCCGGCGCTACTACGGCGTTTGCTAAGCGGCGAGGCGGCGAAGGTACGCAGCGCTGTGTGAGGCGGCGAAGGCAAGCAGCGCTTTGCTGGGCGGCGAGGCGGCGAAGGGCCGAAGCGATTGGGGAGGCGGTGAAGGGAGACGGCGCTTTGTTGGGCGGCGAGGGCGGAAGGGACGCAGCGCTTTCTTAGGCGGCGAGGCACCGAAGGCACGCACTGCTTTGCTAGGCTGCGATGCGGCGAGGCGCCCAACGCAGGCACTTCTTTGCTAGGCGCCCAAGGAACACGGCGCTTTGCTTGACGGCGACGGCACGCGCAGCTTTGCTAGGCGCCCAAGGCAGACGACGCTTTGCTAGGCAGCGAGGCGGCGAACGCACAAAGCCATTTGCTCGGCGGTCATTCGCTGCCTCGCACAAGAGCTAACCACTGTGCATGTTGGCTCTCTCACAAACAAGCAGCCTGCTGCGTCTCTTCGCTGCCTCGCCAGCTAGCAAAGTGCTGCCTCGCTTCGCCTGCAGGCGAAAAAGCCATCCGCCATGCCACTGCGCCACCTGGTGCACAAGCAAAGTGCTGCATCTCTTCGCTGCCTCGCACAATGAGCAACCACTGTGCATGGTGGCTGTCTCACAAACAAGGAGACTGCTGAATCTCTTCGCTGCCTCGCCAACAAGCAGAGCGCTGCGTGTATTCGCTGACTGGGAGAAAGCAAAGCACGGCGCCTCTTCGCTGCCTGGCCAACAAGCAAAGCGCTCCATCTCTTCGCTGCCTCGCAAACGAAGGAAGCGCTGCGTGCCTTCGGCGCCTAGCAAAGCAGCGCGTGCCTTCGCCGCCTCGCCGCCTAAGAAAGCGCCGTGTGCCTTCGGCGCCTCCCCAATCGCTTCGTGCCTTCGCCGCCTAGCAAAGCGCCTAGCAAAGCGTCCTCAGCCTTCGCTGCCTAGCAAAGCTCCACGTCCGCTCGCCGCCTAGCAAAGCACTGTGTGCCCTCGCCGCCTCCTAGAGCGCTGCGTGCCTTCGGCGCCTGGCAAAGCACTGCGTGCCCTCGCCGCCTCCTAGAGCGCTGCGTGCCTTCGGCGCCTGGCAAAGCACTGCGTGCCCTCGCCGCCTGGCAAAGCACTGCGTCCTTGGGCGCCTGGCAAAGCGCTGCGTGCCTTCGCCGCCTCGCCGCCTAGCAAGGCGCCCTAGCCCGTCCATCACGATCAGATCGCTGCGTGCCTTCGCTGCCTCGGTGCTTAGCAAAGCGCCACGTGCCTTCGGCGCCTACAAAAGCGCCGTGTGCCTCCGGCGCTACTACGGCGTTTGCTAAGCGGCGAGGCGGCGAAGGGACGCAGCGGTGTGTGAGGCGGCGAAGGCAAGCAGCGCTTTGCTGGGCGGCGAGGCGGCGAAGGGCCGAAGCGATTGGGGAGGCGGTGAAGGGAGACGGCGCTTTGTTGGGCGGCGAGGGCGGAAGGGACGCAGCGCTTTCTTAGGCGGCGAGGCACCGAAGGCACGCGCTGCTTTGCTAGGCGCCGAAGGAACACGGCGCTTTGCTAGGCGGCGACGGCACGCGGAGCTTTGCTAGGCGGCGAGGGCGAGAAGGCACGCGGCGCTTTCTCAGGCGGCGAGGCGCCGAAGGCACGCACTGCTTTGCCAGGCGCCGAAGGCACGCACTGCTTTGCTAGGCTGCGATGCGGCGAGGCGCCCAACGCAGGCACTTCTTTGCTAGGCGCCCAAGGAACACGGCGCTTTGCTTGACGGCGACGGCACGCGCAGCTTTGCTAGGCGCCCAAGGCAGACGACGCTTTGCTAGGCAGCGAGGCGGCCAACGCACAAAGCCATTTGCTCGGCGGTCATTCGCTGCCTCGCACAAGAGCTAACCACTGTGCATGTTGGCTGTCTCACAAACAAGCAGCCTGCTGCGTCTCTTCGCTGCCTCGCCAGCTAGCAAAGTGCTGCCTCGCTTCGCCTCCAGGCGAAAAAGCCATCCGCCATGCCACTGCGCCACCTGGTGCACAAGCAAGGTGCTGCATCTCTTCGCTGCCTCGCACAATGAGCAACCACTGTGCATGGTGGCTGTCTCACAAACAAGGAGACTGCTGAATCTCTTCGCTGCCTCGCCAACAAGCAGAGCACTGCGTGTATTCGCTGACTGGCAGAAAGCAAAGCACGGCGCCTGTTCGCTGCCTGGCCAACAAGCAAAGCGCTCCATCTCTTCGCTGCCTCGCAAACGAAGGAAGCGCTGCGTGCCTTCGGCGCCTAGCAAAGCAGCGCGTGCCTTCGCCGCCTCGCCGCCTAAGAAAGCGCCGTGTGCCTTCGGCGCCTCCCCAATCGCTTCGTGCCTTCGCCGCCTAGCAAAGCGCCTAGCAAAGCGTCCTCAGCCTTCGCTGCCTAGCAAAGCTCCACGTCCGCTCGCCGCCTAGCAAAGCACTGTGTGCCCTCGCCGCCTCCTAGAGCGCTGCGTGCCTTCGGCGCCTGGCAAAGCACTGCGTGCCCTCGCCGCCTCCTAGAGCGCTGCGTGCCTTCGGCGCCTGCCAAAGCGCTGCGTGCCTTCGGCGCCTGGCAAAGCACTGCGTGCCCTCGCCGCCTCGCACAGCGCTGCGTCCTTGGGCGCCTGGCAAAGCGCTGCGTGCCTTCGCCGCCTCGCCGCCTAGCAAGGCGCCCTAGCCCGTCCATCACGATCAGATCGCTGCGTGCCTTCGCTGCCTCGGTGCTTAGCAAAGCGCCACGTGCCTTCGGCGCCTACAAAAGCGCCGTGTGCCTCCGGCGCTACTACGGCGTTTGCTAAGCGGCGAGGCGGCGAAGGGACGCAGCGCTGTGTGAGGCGGCGAAGGCAAGCAGCGCTTTGCTGGGCTGCGATGCGGCGAGGTGCCCAACGCAGGCACTTCTTTGCTAGGCGCCCAAGGAACACGGCGCTTTGCTTGACGGCGACGGCACGCGCAGCTTTGCTAGGCGCCCAAGGCAGACGACGCTTTGCTAGGCAGCGAGGCGGCGAACGCACAAAGCCATTTGCTCGGCGGTCATTCGCTGCCTCGCACAAGAGCTAACCACTGTGCATGTTGGCTGTCTCACAAACAAGCAGCCTGCTGCGTCTCTTCGCTGCCTCGCCAGCTAGCAAAGTGCTGCCTCGCTTCGCCTGCAGGCGAAAAAGCCATCCGCCATGCCACTGCGCCACCTGGTGCACAAGCAAAGTGCTGCATCTCTTCGCTGCCTCGCACAATGAGCAACCACTGTGCATGGTGGCTGTCTCACAAACAAGGAGACTGCTGAATCTCTTCGCTGCCTCGCCAACAAGCAGAGCGCTGCGTGTATTCGCTGAGTGGCAGAAAGCAAAGCACGGCGCCTGTTCGCTGCCTGGCCAACAAGCAAAGCGCTCCATCTCTTCGCTGCCTCGCAAACGAAGGAAGCGCTGCGTGCCTTCGGCGCCTAGCAAAGCAGCGCGTGCCTTCGCCGCCTAAGAAAGCGCCGTGTGCCTTCGGCGCCTCCCCAATCGCTTCGTGCCTTCGCCGCCTAGCAAAGCGCCTAGCAAAGCGTCCTCAGCCTTCGCTGCCTAGCAAAGCTCCACGTCCGCTCGCCGCCTAGCAAAGCACTGTGTGCCCTCGCCGCCTCCTAGAGCGCTGCGTGCCTTCGGCGCCTGGCAAAGCACTGCGTGCCCTCGCCGCCTCCTAGAGCGCTGCGTGCCTTCGGCGCCTGGCAAAGCACTGCGTCCTTGGGCGCCTGGCAAAGCGCTGCGTGCCTTCGCCGCCTCGCCGCCTAGCAAGGCGCCCTAGCCCGTCCACCACGATCAGATCGCTTCGTGCCTTCGCCGCCTAGCAAAGTGCCTAGCAAAGCGTCCTCAGCCTTCGCTGCCTAGCAAAGCTCCACGTCCGCTCGCCGCCTAGCAAAGCACTGTGTGCCCTCGCCGCCTCCTAGAGCGCTGCGTGCCTTCGGCGCCTGGCAAAGCGCTGAGTGCCTTCAGCGCCTGGCAAAGCACTGCGTCCTTGGGCGCCTGGCAAAGCACTGCGTCCTTGGGCGCCTGGCAAAGCGCTGCGTGCCTTCGCCGCCTCGCCGCCTAGCAAGGCGCCCTAGCCCGTCCATCACGATCAGATCGCTGCGTGCCTTCGCTGCCTCGGTGCTTAGCAAAGCGCCACGTGCCTTCGGCGCCTACAAAAGCGCCGTGTGCCTCCGGCGCTACTACGGCGTTTGCTAAGCGGCGAGGCGGCGAAGGGACGCAGCGGTGTGTGAGGCGGCGAAGGCAAGCAGCGCTTTGCTGGGCGGCGAGGCGGCGAAGGGCCGAAGCGATTGGGGAGGCGGTGAAGGGAGACGGCGCTTTGTTGGGCGGCGAGGGCGGAAGGGACGCAGCGCTTTCTTAGGCGGCGAGGCACCGAAGGCACGCGCTGCTTTGCTAGGCGCCGAAGGAACACGGCGCTTTGCTAGGCGGCGACGGCACGCGGAGCTTTGCTAGGCGGCGAGGGCGAGAAGGCACGCGGCGCTTTCTCAGGCGGCGAGGCGCCGAAGGCACGCACTGCTTTGCTAGGCTGCGATGCGGCGAGGCGCCCAACGCAGGCACTTCTTTGCTAGGCGCCCAAGGAACACGGCGCTTTGCTTGACGGCGACGGCACGCGCAGCTTTGCTAGGCGCCCAAGGCAGACGACGCTTTGCTAGGCAGCGAGGCGGCGAACGCACAAAGCCATTTGCTCGGCGGTCATTCGCTGCCTCGCACAAGAGCTAACCACTGTGCATGTTGGCTGTCTCACAAACAAGCAGCCTGCTGCGTCTCTTCGCTGCCTCGCCAGCTAGCAAAGTGCTGCCTCGCTTCGCCTGCAGGCGAAAAAGCCATCCGCCATGCCACTGCGCCACCTGGTGCACAAGCAAAGTGCTGCATCTCTTCGCTGCCTCGCACAATGAGCAACCACTGTGCATGGTGGCTGTCTCACAAACAAGCAGCCTGCTGCGTCTCTTCGCTGCCTCGCCAACAAGCAGAGCGCTGCGTGTATTCGCTGACTGGCAGAAAGCAAAGCACGGCGCCTCTTCGATGCCTGGCCAACAAGCAAAGCGCTCCATCTCTTCGCTGCCTCGCAAACGAAGGAAGCGCTGCGTGCCTTCGGCGCCTAGCAAAGCAGCGCGTGCCTTCGCCGCCTCGCCGCCTAAGAAAGCGCCGTGTGCCTTCGGCGCCTCCCCAATCGCTTCGTGCCTTCGCCGCCTAGCAAAGCGCCTAGCAAAGCGTCCTCAGCCTTCGCTGCCTAGCAAAGCTCCACGTCCGCTCGCCGCCTAGCAAAGCACTGTGTGCCCTCGCCGCCTCCTAGAGCGCTGCGTGCCTTCGGCGCCTGGCAAAGCACTGCGTGCCCTCGCCGCCTCCTAGAGCGCTGCGTGCCTTCGGCGCCTGGCAAAGCACTGCGTGCCCTCGCCGCCTCCTAGAGCGCTGCGTGCCTTCGGCGCCTGCCAAAGCACTGCGTGCCCTCGCCGCCTGGCAAAGCACTGCGTCCTTGGGCGCCTGGCAAAGCGCTGCGTGCCTTCGCCGCCTCGCCGCCTAGCAAGGCGCCCTAGCCCGTCCATCACGATCAGATCGCTGCGTGCCTTCGCTGCCTCGGTGCTTAGCAAAGCGCCACGTGCCTTCGGCGCCTACAAAAGCGTCGTGTGCCTCCGGCGCTACTACGGCGTTTGCTAAGCGGCGAGGCGGCGAAGGGACGCAGCGGTGTGTGAGGCGGCGAAGGCAAGCAGCGCTTTGCTGGGCTGCGATGCGGCGAGGTGCCCAACGCAGGCACTTCTTTGCTAGGCGCCCAAGGAACACGGCGCTTTGCTTGACGGCGACGGCACGCGCAGCTTTGCTAGGCGCCCAAGGCAGACGACGCTTTGCTAGGCAGCGAGGCGGCGAACGCACAAAGCCATTTGCTCGGCGGTCATTCGCTGCCTCGCACAAGAGCTAACCACTGTGCATGTTGGCTGTCTCACAAACAAGCAGCCTGCTGCGTCTCTTCGCTGCCTCGCCAGCTAGCAAAGTGCTGCCTCGCTTCGCCTGCAGGCGAAAAAGCCATCCGCCATGCCACTGCGCCACCTGGTGCACAAGCAAAGTGCTGCATCTCTTCGCTGCCTCGCACAATGAGCAACCACTGTGCATGGTGGCTGTCTCACAAACAAGGAGACTGCTGAATCTCTTCGCTGCCTCGCCAACAAGCAGAGCGCTGCGTGTATTCGCTGAGTGGCAGAAAGCAAAGCACGGCGCCTGTTCGCTGCCTGGCCAACAAGCAAAGCGCTCCATCTCTTCGCTGCCTCGCAAACGAAGGAAGCGCTGCGTGCCTTCGGCGCCTAGCAAAGCAGCGCGTGCCTTCGCCGCCTAAGAAAGCGCCGTGTGCCTTCGGCGCCTCCCCAATCGCTTCGTGCCTTCGCCGCCTAGCAAAGCGCCTAGCAAAGCGTCCTCAGCCTTCGCTGCCTAGCAAAGCTCCACGTCCGCTCGCCGCCTAGCAAAGCACTGTGTGCCCTCGCCGCCTCCTAGAGCGCTGCGTGCCTTCGGCGCCTGGCAAAGCACTGCGTGCCCTCGCCGCCTCCTAGAGCGCTGCGTGCCTTCGGCGCCTGGCAAAGCACTGCGTCCTTGGGCGCCTGGCAAAGCGCTGCGTGCCTTCGCCGCCTCGCCGCCTAGCAAGGCGCCCTAGCCCGTCCACCACGATCAGATCGCTTCGTGCCTTCGCCGCCTAGCAAAGTGCCTAGCAAAGCGTCCTCAGCCTTCGCTGCCTAGCAAAGCTCCACGTCCGCTCGCCGCCTAGCAAAGCACTGTGTGCCCTCGCCGCCTCCTAGAGCGCTGCGTGCCTTCGGCGCCTGGCAAAGCGCTGAGTGCCTTCAGCGCCTGGCAAAGCACTGCGTCCTTGGGCGCCTGGCAAAGCACTGCGTCCTTGGGCGCCTGGCAAAGCGCTGCGTGCCTTCGCCGCCTCGCCGCCTAGCAAGGCGCCCTAGCCCGTCCATCACGATCAGATCGCTGCGTGCCTTCGCTGCCTCGGTGCTTAGCAAAGCGCCACGTGCCTTCGGCGCCTACAAAAGCGCCGTGTGCCTCCGGCGCTACTACGGCGTTTGCTAAGCGGCGAGGCGGCGAAGGGACGCAGCGGTGTGTGAGGCGGCGAAGGCAAGCAGCGCTTTGCTGGGCGGCGAGGCGGCGAAGGGCCGAAGCGATTGGGGAGGCGGTGAAGGGAGACGGCGCTTTGTTGGGCGGCGAGGGCGGAAGGGACGCAGCGCTTTCTTAGGCGGCGAGGCACCGAAGGCACGCGCTGCTTTGCTAGGCGCCGAAGGAACACGGCGCTTTGCTAGGCGGCGACGGCACGCGGAGCTTTGCTAGGCGGCGAGGGCGAGAAGGCACGCGGCGCTTTCTCAGGCGGCGAGGCGCCGAAGGCACGCACTGCTTTGCTAGGCTGCGATGCGGCGAGGCGCCCAACGCAGGCACTTCTTTGCTAGGCGCCCAAGGAACACGGCGCTTTGCTTGACGGCGACGGCACGCGCAGCTTTGCTAGGCGCCCAAGGCAGACGACGCTTTGCTAGGCAGCGAGGCGGCGAACGCACAAAGCCATTTGCTCGGCGGTCATTCGCTGCCTCGCACAAGAGCTAACCACTGTGCATGTTGGCTGTCTCACAAACAAGCAGCCTGCTGCGTCTCTTCGCTGCCTCGCCAGCTAGCAAAGTGCTGCCTCGCTTCGCCTGCAGGCGAAAAAGCCATCCGCCATGCCACTGCGCCACCTGGTGCACAAGCAAAGTGCTGCATCTCTTCGCTGCCTCGCACAATGAGCAACCACTGTGCATGGTGGCTGTCTCACAAACAAGCAGCCTGCTGCGTCTCTTCGCTGCCTCGCCAACAAGCAGAGCGCTGCGTGTATTCGCTGACTGGCAGAAAGCAAAGCACGGCGCCTCTTCGATGCCTGGCCAACAAGCAAAGCGCTCCATCTCTTCGCTGCCTCGCAAACGAAGGAAGCGCTGCGTGCCTTCGGCGCCTAGCAAAGCAGCGCGTGCCTTCGCCGCCTCGCCGCCTAAGAAAGCGCCGTGTGCCTTCGGCGCCTCCCCAATCGCTTCGTGCCTTCGCCGCCTAGCAAAGCGCCTAGCAAAGCGTCCTCAGCCTTCGCTGCCTAGCAAAGCTCCACGTCCGCTCGCCGCCTAGCAAAGCACTGTGTGCCCTCGCCGCCTCCTAGAGCGCTGCGTGCCTTCGGCGCCTGGCAAAGCACTGCGTGCCCTCGCCGCCTCCTAGAGCGCTGCGTGCCTTCGGCGCCTGGCAAAGCACTGCGTGCCCTCGCCGCCTCCTAGAGCGCTGCGTGCCTTCGGCGCCTGCCAAAGCACTGCGTGCCCTCGCCGCCTGGCAAAGCACTGCGTCCTTGGGCGCCTGGCAAAGCGCTGCGTGCCTTCGCCGCCTCGCCGCCTAGCAAGGCGCCCTAGCCCGTCCATCACGATCAGATCGCTGCGTGCCTTCGCTGCCTCGGTGCTTAGCAAAGCGCCACGTGCCTTCGGCGCCTACAAAAGCGTCGTGTGCCTCCGGCGCTACTACGGCGTTTGCTAAGCGGCGAGGCGGCGAAGGGACGCAGCGGTGTGTGAGGCGGCGAAGGCAAGCAGCGCTTTGCTGGGCGGCGAGGCGGCGAAGGGCCGAAGCGATTGGGGAGGCGGTGAAGGGAGACGGCGCTTTGTTGGGCGGCGAGGGCGGAAGGGACGCAGCGCTTTCTTAGGCGGCGAGGCACCGAAGGCACGCGCTGCTTTGCTAGGCGCCGAAGGAACACGGCGCTTTGCTAGGCGGCGACGGCACGCGGAGCTTTGCTAGGCGGCGAGGGCGAGAAGGCACGCGGCGCTTTCTCAGGCGGCGAGGCGCCGAAGGCACGCACTGCTTTGCCAGGCGCCGAAGGCACGCACTGCTTTGCTAGGCTGCGATGCGGCGAGGCGCCCAACGCAGGCACTTCTTTGCTAGGCGCCCAAGGAACACGGCGCTTTGCTTGACGGCGACGGCACGCGCAGCTTTGCTAGGCGCCCAAGGCAGACGACGCTTTGCTAGGCAGCGAGGCGGCCAACGCACAAAGCCATTTGCTCGGCGGTCATTCGCTGCCTCGCACAAGAGCTAACCACTGTGCATGTTGGCTGTCTCACAAACAAGCAGCCTGCTGCGTCTCTTCGCTGCCTCGCCAGCTAGCAAAGTGCTGCCTCGCTTCGCCTGCAGGCGAAAAAGCCATCCGCGATGCCACTGCGCCACCTGGTGCACAAGCAAAGTGCTGCATCTCTTCGCTGCCTCGCACAATGAGCAACCACTGTGCATGGTGGCTGTCTCACAAACAAGCAGCCTGCTGCGTCTCTTCGCTGCCTCGCCAACAAGCAGAGCGCTGCGTGTATTCGCTGACTGGCAGAAAGCAAAGCACGGCGCCTCTTCGCTGCCTGGCCAACAAGCAAAGCGCTCCATCTCTTCGCTGCCTCGCAAACGAAGGAAGCGCTGCGTGCCTTCGGCGCCTAGCAAAGCAGCGCGTGCCTTCGCCGCCTAAGAAAGCGCCGTGTGCCTTCGGCGCCTCCCCAATCGCTTCGTGCCTTCGCCGCCTAGCAAAGCGCCTAGCAAAGCGTCCTCAGCCTTCGCTGCCTAGCAAAGCTCCACGTCCGCTCGCCGCCTAGCAAAGCACTGTGTGCCCTCGCCGCCTCCTAGAGCGCTGCGTGCCTTCGGCGCCTGGCAAAGCACTGCGTGCCCTCGCCGCCTCCTAGAGCGCTGCGTGCCTTCGGCGCCTGGCAAAGCGCTGAGTGCCTTCGGCGCCTGGCAAAGCACTGCGTGCCCTCGCCGCCTCCTAGAGCGCTGCGTGCCTTCGGCGCCTGGCAAAGCGCTGAGTGCCTTCGGCGCCTGGCAAAGCACTGCGTGCCCTCGCCGCCTCCTAGAGCGCTGCGTGCCTTCGGCGCCTGGCAAAGCACTGCGTGCCCTCGCCGCCTCCTAGAGCGCTGCGTGCCTTCGGCGCCTGGCAAAGCGCTGCGTGCCTTCGCCGCCTCGCCGCCTAGCAAGGCGCCCTAGCCCGTCCATCACGATCAGATCGCTGCGTGCCTTCGCTGCCTCGGTGCTTAGCAAAGCGCCACGTGCCTTCGGCGCCTACAAAAGCGCCGTGTGCCTCCGGCGCTACTACGGCGTTTGCTAAGCGGCGAGGCGGCGAAGGGACGCAGCGCTGTGTGAGGCGGCGAAGGCAAGCAGCGCTTTGCTGGGCGGCGAGGCGGCGAAGGGCCGAAGCGATTGGGGAGGCGGTGAAGGGAGACGGCGCTTTGTTGGGCGGCGAGGGCAGGAAGGGGCGCAGCGCTTTCTTAGGCGGCGAGGCACCGAAGGCACGCGCTGCTTTGCTAGGCGCCGAAGGAACACGGCGCTTTGCTAGGCGGCGACGGCACGCGGAGCTTTGCTAGGCGGCGAGGGCGAGAAGGCACGCGGCGCTTTCTCAGGCGGCGAGGCGCCGAAGGCACGCACTGCTTTGCCAGGCGCCGAAGGCACGCACTGCTTTGCTAGGCTGCGATGCGGCGAGGCGCCCAACGCAGGCACTTCTTTGCTAGGCGCCCAAGGAACACGGCGCTTTGCTTGACGGCGACGGCACGCGCAGCTTTGCTAGGCGCCCAAGGCAGACGACGCTTTGCTAGGCAGCGAGGCGGCGAACGCACAAAGCCATTTGCTCGGCGGTCATTCGCTGCCTCGCACAAGAGCTAACCACTGTGCATGTTGGCTGTCTCACAAACAAGCAGCCTGCTGCGTCTCTTCGCTGCCTCGCCAGCTAGCAAAGTGCTGCCTCGCTTCGCCTGCAGGCGAAAAAGCCATCCGCCATGCCACTGCGCCACCTGGTGCACAAGCAAAGTGCTGCATCTCTTCGCTGCCTCGCACAATGAGCAACCACTGTGCATGGTGGCTGTCTCACAAACAAGGAGACTGCTGAATCTCTTCGCTGCCTCGCCAACAAGCAGAGCGCTGCGTGTATTGGCTGACTGGCAGAAAGCAAAGCACGGCGCCTGTTCGCTGCCTGGCCAACAAGCAAAGCGCTCCATCTCTTCGCTGCCTCGCAAACGAAGGAAGCGCTGCGTGCCTTCGGCGCCTAGCAAAGCAGCGCGTGCCTTCGCCGCCTCGCCGCCTAAGAAAGCGCCGTGTGCCTTCGGCGCCTCCCCAATCGCTTCGTGCCTTCGCCGCCTAGCAAAGCGCCTAGCAAAGCGTCCTCAGCCTTGGCTGCCTAGCAAAGCTCCACGTCCGCTCGCCGCCTAGCAAAGCACTGTGTGCCCTCGCCGCCTCCTAGAGCGCTGCGTGCCTTCGGCGCCTGGCAAAGCACTGCGTGCCCTCGCCGCCTCCTAGAGCGCTGCGTGCCTTCGGCGCCTGGCAAAGCACTGCGTGCCCTCGCCGCCTCCTAGAGCGCTGCGTGCCTTCGGCGCCTGGCAAAGCGCTGCGTCCTTGGGCGCCTGGCAAAGCGCTGCGTGCCTTCGCCGCCTCGCCGCCTAGCAAGGCGCCCTAGCCCGTCCATCACGATCAGATCGCTGCGTGCCTTCGCTGCCTCGGTGCTTAGCAAAGCGCCACGTGCCTTCGGCGCCTACAAAAGCGCCGTGTGCCTCCGGCGCTACTACGGCGTTTGCTAAGCGGCGAGGCGGCGAAGGGACGCAGCGGTGTGTGAGGCGGCGAAGGCAAGCAGCGCTTTGCTGGGCGGCGAGGCGGCGAAGGGCCGAAGCGATTGGGGAGGCGGTGAAGGGAGACGGCGCTTTGTTGGGCGGCGAGGGCGGAAGGGACGCAGCGCTTTCTTAGGCGGCGAGGCACCGAAGGCACGCACTGCTTTGCTAGGCTGCGATGCGGCGAGGCGCCCAACGCAGGCACTTCTTTGCTAGGCGCCCAAGGAACACGGCGCTTTGCTTGACGGCGACGGCACGCGCAGCTTTGCTAGGCGCCCAAGGCAGACGACGCTTTGCTAGGCAGCGAGGCGGCGAACGCACAAAGCCATTTGCTCGGCGGTCATTCGCTGCCTCGCACAAGAGCTAACCACTGTGCATGTTGGCTGTCTCACAAACAAGCAGCCTGCTGCGTCTCTTCGCTGCCTCGCCAGCTAGCAAAGTGCTGCCTCGCTTCGCCTGCAGGCGAAAAAGCCATCCGCCATGCCACTGCGCCACCTGGTGCACAAGCAAAGTGCTGCATCTCTTCGCTGCCTCGCACAATGAGCAACCACTGTGCATGGTGGCTGTCTCACAAACAAGGAGACTGCTGAATCTCTTCGCTGCCTCGCCAACAAGCAGAGCGCTGCGTGTATTCGCTGACTGGCAGAAAGCAAAGCACGGCGCCTCTTCGCTGCCTGGCCAACAAGCAAAGCGCTCCATCTCTTCGCTGCCTCGCAAACGAAGGAAGCGCTGCGTGCCTTCGGCGCCTAGCAAAGCAGCGCGTGCCTTCGCCGCCTCGCCGCCTAAGAAAGCGCCGTGTGCCTTCGGCGCCTCCCCAATCGCTTCGTGCCTTCGCCGCCTAGCAAAGCGCCTAGCAAAGCGTCCTCAGCCTTCGCTGCCTAGCAAAGCTCCACGTCCGCTCGCCGCCTAGCAAAGCACTGTGTGCCCTCGCCGCCTCCTAGAGCGCTGCGTGCCTTCGGCGCCTGGCAAAGCACTGCGTGCCCTCGCCGCCTCCTAGAGCGCTGCGTGCCTTCGGCGCCTGGCAAAGCACTGCGTGCCCTCGCCGCCTGGCAAAGCACTGCGTCCTTGGGCGCCTGGCAAAGCGCTGCGTGCCTTCGCCGCCTCGCCGCCTAGCAAGGCGCCCTAGCCCGTCCATCACGATCAGATCGCTGCGTGCCTTCGCTGCCTCGGTGCTTAGCAAAGCGCCACGTGCCTTCGGCGCCTACAAAAGCGCCGTGTGCCTCCGGCGCTACTACGGCGTTTGCTAAGCGGCGAGGCGGCGAAGGGACGCAGCGGTGTGTGAGGCGGCGAAGGCAAGCAGCGCTTTGCTGGGCGGCGAGGCGGCGAAGGGCCGAAGCGATTGGGGAGGCGGTGAAGGGAGACGGCGCTTTGTTGGGCGGCGAGGGCGGAAGGGACGCAGCGCTTTCTTAGGCGGCGAGGCACCGAAGGCACGCGCTGCTTTGCTAGGCGCCGAAGGAACACGGCGCTTTGCTAGGCGGCGACGGCACGCGGAGCTTTGCTAGGCGGCGAGGGCGAGAAGGCACGCGGCGCTTTCTCAGGCGGCGAGGCGCCGAAGGCACGCACTGCTTTGCCAGGCGCCGAAGGCACGCACTGCTTTGCTAGGCTGCGATGCGGCGAGGCGCCCAACGCAGGCACTTCTTTGCTAGGCGCCCAAGGAACACGGCGCTTTGCTTGACGGCGACGGCACGCGCAGCTTTGCTAGGCGCCCAAGGCAGACGACGCTTTGCTAGGCAGCGAGGCGGCCAACGCACAAAGCCATTTGCTCGGCGGTCATTCGCTGCCTCGCACAAGAGCTAACCACTGTGCATGTTGGCTGTCTCACAAACAAGCAGCCTGCTGCGTCTCTTCGCTGCCTCGCCAGCTAGCAAAGTGCTGCCTCGCTTCGCCTCCAGGCGAAAAAGCCATCCGCCATGCCACTGCGCCACCTGGTGCACAAGCAAGGTGCTGCATCTCTTCGCTGCCTCGCACAATGAGCAACCACTGTGCATGGTGGCTGTCTCACAAACAAGGAGACTGCTGAATCTCTTCGCTGCCTCGCCAACAAGCAGAGCACTGCGTGTATTCGCTGACTGGCAGAAAGCAAAGCACGGCGCCTGTTCGCTGCCTGGCCAACAAGCAAAGCGCTCCATCTCTTCGCTGCCTCGCAAACGAAGGAAGCGCTGCGTGCCTTCGGCGCCTAGCAAAGCAGCGCGTGCCTTCGCCGCCTCGCCGCCTAAGAAAGCGCCGTGTGCCTTCGGCGCCTCCCCAATCGCTTCGTGCCTTCGCCGCCTAGCAAAGCGCCTAGCAAAGCGTCCTCAGCCTTGGCTGCCTAGCAAAGCTCCACGTCCGCTCGCCGCCTAGCAAAGCACTGTGTGCCCTCGCCGCCTCCTAGAGCGCTGCGTGCCTTCGGCGCCTGGCAAAGCACTGCGTGCCCTCGCCGCCTCCTAGAGCGCTGCGTGCCTTCGGCGCCTGCCAAAGCGCTGCGTGCCTTCGGCGCCTGGCAAAGCACTGCGTGCCCTCGCCGCCTCGCACAGCGCTGCGTCCTTGGGCGCCTGGCAAAGCGCTGCGTGCCTTCGCCGCCTCGCCGCCTAGCAAGGCGCCCTAGCCCGTCCATCACGATCAGATCGCTGCGTGCCTTCGCTGCCTCGGTGCTTAGCAAAGCGCCACGTGCCTTCGGCGCCTACAAAAGCGCCGTGTGCCTCCGGCGCTACTACGGCGTTTGCTAAGCGGCGAGGCGGCGAAGGGACGCAGCGGTGTGTGAGGCGGCGAAGGCAAGCAGCGCTTTGCTGGGCGGCGAGGCGGCGAAGGGCCGAAGCGATTGGGGAGGCGGTGAAGGGAGACGGCGCTTTGTTGGGCGGCGAGGGCGGAAGGGACGCAGCGCTTTCTTAGGCGGCGAGGCACCGAAGGCACGCGCTGCTTTGCTAGGCGCCGAAGGAACACGGCGCTTTGCTAGGCGGCGACGGCACGCGGAGCTTTGCTAGGCGGCGAGGGCGAGAAGGCACGCGGCGCTTTCTCAGGCGGCGAGGCGCCGAAGGCACGCACTGCTTTGCTAGGCTGCGATGCGGCGAGGCGCCCAACGCAGGCACTTCTTTGCTAGGCGCCCAAGGAACACGGCGCTTTGCTTGACGGCGACGGCACGCGCAGCTTTGCTAGGCGCCCAAGGCAGACGACGCTTTGCTAGGCAGCGAGGCGGCGAACGCACAAAGCCATTTGCTCGGCGGTCATTCGCTGCCTCGCACAAGAGCTAACCACTGTGCATGTTGGCTGTCTCACAAACAAGCAGCCTGCTGCGTCTCTTCGCTGCCTCGCCAGCTAGCAAAGTGCTGCCTCGCTTCGCCTGCAGGCGAAAAAGCCATCCGCCATGCCACTGCGCCACCTGGTGCACAAGCAAAGTGCTGCATCTCTTCGCTGCCTCGCACAATGAGCAACCACTGTGCATGGTGGCTGTCTCACAAACAAGCAGCCTGCTGCGTCTCTTCGCTGCCTCGCCAACAAGCAGAGCGCTGCGTGTATTCGCTGACTGGCAGAAAGCAAAGCACGGCGCCTCTTCGATGCCTGGCCAACAAGCAAAGCGCTCCATCTCTTCGCTGCCTCGCAAACGAAGGAAGCGCTGCGTGCCTTCGGCGCCTAGCAAAGCAGCGCGTGCCTTCGCCGCCTCGCCGCCTAAGAAAGCGCCGTGTGCCTTCGGCGCCTCCCCAATCGCTTCGTGCCTTCGCCGCCTAGCAAAGCGCCTAGCAAAGCGTCCTCAGCCTTCGCTGCCTAGCAAAGCTCCACGTCCGCTCGCCGCCTAGCAAAGCACTGTGTGCCCTCGCCGCCTCCTAGAGCGCTGCGTGCCTTCGGCGCCTGGCAAAGCACTGCGTGCCCTCGCCGCCTCCTAGAGCGCTGCGTGCCTTCGGCGCCTGGCAAAGCACTGCGTGCCCTCGCCGCCTCCTAGAGCGCTGCGTGCCTTCGCCGCCTGGCAAAGCACTGCGTGCCCTCGCCGCCTGGCAAAGCACTGCGTCCTTGGGCGCCTGGCAAAGCGCTGCGTGCCTTCGCCGCCTCGCCGCCTAGCAAGGCGCCCTAGCCCGTCCATCACGATCAGATCGCTGCGTGCCTTCGCTGCCTCGGTGCTTAGCAAAGCGCCACGTGCCTTCGGCGCCTACAAAAGCGTCGTGTGCCTCCGGCGCTACTACGGCGTTTGCTAAGCGGCGAGGCGGCGAAGGGACGCAGCGGTGTGTGAGGCGGCGAAGGCAAGCAGCGCTTTGCTGGGCGGCGAGGCGGCGAAGGGCCGAAGCGATTGGGGAGGCGGTGAAGGGAGACGGCGCTTTGTTGGGCGGCGAGGGCGGAAGGGACGCAGCGCTTTCTTAGGCGGCGAGGCACCGAAGGCACGCGCTGCTTTGCTAGGCGCCGAAGGAACACGGCGCTTTGCTAGGCGGCGACGGCACGCGGAGCTTTGCTAGGCGGCGAGGGCGAGAAGGCACGCGGCGCTTTCTCAGGCGGCGAGGCGCCGAAGGCACGCACTGCTTTGCCAGGCGCCGAAGGCACGCACTGCTTTGCTAGGCTGCGATGCGGCGAGGCGCCCAACGCAGGCACTTCTTTGCTAGGCGCCCAAGGAACACGGCGCTTTGCTTGACGGCGACGGCACGCGCAGCTTTGCTAGGCGCCCAAGGCAGACGACGCTTTGCTAGGCAGCGAGGCGGCCAACGCACAAAGCCATTTGCTCGGCGGTCATTCGCTGCCTCGCACAAGAGCTAACCACTGTGCATGTTGGCTGTCTCACAAACAAGCAGCCTGCTGCGTCTCTTCGCTGCCTCGCCAGCTAGCAAAGTGCTGCCTCGCTTCGCCTGCAGGCGAAAAAGCCATCCGCGATGCCACTGCGCCACCTGGTGCACAAGCAAAGTGCTGCATCTCTTCGCTGCCTCGCACAATGAGCAACCACTGTGCATGGTGGCTGTCTCACAAACAAGCAGCCTGCTGCGTCTCTTCGCTGCCTCGCCAACAAGCAGAGCGCTGCGTGTATTCGCTGACTGGCAGAAAGCAAAGCACGGCGCCTCTTCGCTGCCTGGCCAACAAGCAAAGCGCTCCATCTCTTCGCTGCCTCGCAAACGAAGGAAGCGCTGCGTGCCTTCGGCGCCTAGCAAAGCAGCGCGTGCCTTCGCCGCCTAAGAAAGCGCCGTGTGCCTTCGGCGCCTCCCCAATCGCTTCGTGCCTTCGCCGCCTAGCAAAGCGCCTAGCAAAGCGTCCTCAGCCTTCGCTGCCTAGCAAAGCTCCACGTCCGCTCGCCGCCTAGCAAAGCACTGTGTGCCCTCGCCGCCTCCTAGAGCGCTGCGTGCCTTCGGCGCCTGGCAAAGCACTGCGTGCCCTCGCCGCCTCCTAGAGCGCTGCGTGCCTTCGGCGCCTGGCAAAGCGCTGAGTGCCTTCGGCGCCTGGCAAAGCACTGCGTGCCCTCGCCGCCTCCTAGAGCGCTGCGTGCCTTCGGCGCCTGGCAAAGCGCTGAGTGCCTTCGGCGCCTGGCAAAGCACTGCGTGCCCTCGCCGCCTCCTAGAGCGCTGCGTGCCTTCGGCGCCTGGCAAAGCACTGCGTGCCCTCGCCGCCTCCTAGAGCGCTGCGTGCCTTCGGCGCCTGGCAAAGCGCTGCGTGCCTTCGCCGCCTCGCCGCCTAGCAAGGCGCCCTAGCCCGTCCATCACGATCAGATCGCTGCGTGCCTTCGCTGCCTCGGTGCTTAGCAAAGCGCCACGTGCCTTCGGCGCCTACAAAAGCGCCGTGTGCCTCCGGCGCTACTACGGCGTTTGCTAAGCGGCGAGGCGGCGAAGGGACGCAGCGCTGTGTGAGGCGGCGAAGGCAAGCAGCGCTTTGCTGGGCGGCGAGGCGGCGAAGGGCCGAAGCGATTGGGGAGGCGGTGAAGGGAGACGGCGCTTTGTTGGGCGGCGAGGGCAGGAAGGGGCGCAGCGCTTTCTTAGGCGGCGAGGCACCGAAGGCACGCGCTGCTTTGCTAGGCGCCGAAGGAACACGGCGCTTTGCTAGGCGGCGACGGCACGCGGAGCTTTGCTAGGCGGCGAGGGCGAGAAGGCACGCGGCGCTTTCTCAGGCGGCGAGGCGCCGAAGGCACGCACTGCTTTGCCAGGCGCCGAAGGCACGCACTGCTTTGCTAGGCTGCGATGCGGCGAGGCGCCCAACGCAGGCACTTCTTTGCTAGGCGCCCAAGGAACACGGCGCTTTGCTTGACGGCGACGGCACGCGCAGCTTTGCTAGGCGCCCAAGGCAGACGACGCTTTGCTAGGCAGCGAGGCGGCGAACGCACAAAGCCATTTGCTCGGCGGTCATTCGCTGCCTCGCACAAGAGCTAACCACTGTGCATGTTGGCTGTCTCACAAACAAGCAGCCTGCTGCGTCTCTTCGCTGCCTCGCCAGCTAGCAAAGTGCTGCCTCGCTTCGCCTGCAGGCGAAAAAGCCATCCGCCATGCCACTGCGCCACCTGGTGCACAAGCAAAGTGCTGCATCTCTTCGCTGCCTCGCACAATGAGCAACCACTGTGCATGGTGGCTGTCTCACAAACAAGGAGACTGCTGAATCTCTTCGCTGCCTCGCCAACAAGCAGAGCGCTGCGTGTATTGGCTGACTGGCAGAAAGCAAAGCACGGCGCCTGTTCGCTGCCTGGCCAACAAGCAAAGCGCTCCATCTCTTCGCTGCCTCGCAAACGAAGGAAGCGCTGCGTGCCTTCGGCGCCTAGCAAAGCAGCGCGTGCCTTCGCCGCCTCGCCGCCTAAGAAAGCGCCGTGTGCCTTCGGCGCCTCCCCAATCGCTTCGTGCCTTCGCCGCCTAGCAAAGCGCCTAGCAAAGCGTCCTCAGCCTTGGCTGCCTAGCAAAGCTCCACGTCCGCTCGCCGCCTAGCAAAGCACTGTGTGCCCTCGCCGCCTCCTAGAGCGCTGCGTGCCTTCGGCGCCTGGCAAAGCACTGCGTGCCCTCGCCGCCTCCTAGAGCGCTGCGTGCCTTCGGCGCCTGGCAAAGCACTGCGTGCCCTCGCCGCCTCCTAGAGCGCTGCGTGCCTTCGGCGCCTGGCAAAGCGCTGCGTCCTTGGGCGCCTGGCAAAGCGCTGCGTGCCTTCGCCGCCTCGCCGCCTAGCAAGGCGCCCTAGCCCGTCCATCACGATCAGATCGCTGCGTGCCTTCGCTGCCTCGGTGCTTAGCAAAGCGCCACGTGCCTTCGGCGCCTACAAAAGCGCCGTGTGCCTCCGGCGCTACTACGGCGTTTGCTAAGCGGCGAGGCGGCGAAGGGACGCAGCGGTGTGTGAGGCGGCGAAGGCAAGCAGCGCTTTGCTGGGCGGCGAGGCGGCGAAGGGCCGAAGCGATTGGGGAGGCGGTGAAGGGAGACGGCGCTTTGTTGGGCGGCGAGGGCGGAAGGGACGCAGCGCTTTCTTAGGCGGCGAGGCACCGAAGGCACGCACTGCTTTGCTAGGCTGCGATGCGGCGAGGCGCCCAACGCAGGCACTTCTTTGCTAGGCGCCCAAGGAACACGGCGCTTTGCTTGACGGCGACGGCACGCGCAGCTTTGCTAGGCGCCCAAGGCAGACGACGCTTTGCTAGGCAGCGAGGCGGCGAACGCACAAAGCCATTTGCTCGGCGGTCATTCGCTGCCTCGCACAAGAGCTAACCACTGTGCATGTTGGCTCTCTCACAAACAAGCAGCCTGCTGCGTCTCTTCGCTGCCTCGCCAGCTAGCAAAGTGCTGCCTCGCTTCGCCTGCAGGCGAAAAAGCCATCCGCCATGCCACTGCGCCACCTGGTGCACAAGCAAAGTGCTGCATCTCTTCGCTGCCTCGCACAATGAGCAACCACTGTGCATGGTGGCTGTCTCACAAACAAGGAGACTGCTGAATCTCTTCGCTGCCTCGCCAACAAGCAGAGCGCTGCGTGTATTCGCTGACTGGCAGAAAGCAAAGCACGGCGCCTCTTCGCTGCCTGGCCAACAAGCAAAGCGCTCCATCTCTTCGCTGCCTCGCAAACGAAGGAAGCGCTGCGTGCCTTCGGCGCCTAGCAAAGCAGCGCGTGCCTTCGCCGCCTCGCCGCCTAAGAAAGCGCCGTGTGCCTTCGGCGCCTCCCCAATCGCTTCGTGCCTTCGCCGCCTAGCAAAGCGCCTAGCAAAGCGTCCTCAGCCTTCGCTGCCTAGCAAAGCTCCACGTCCGCTCGCCGCCTAGCAAAGCACTGTGTGCCCTCGCCGCCTCCTAGAGCGCTGCGTGCCTTCGGCGCCTGGCAAAGCACTGCGTGCCCTCGCCGCCTCCTAGAGCGCTGCGTGCCTTCGGCGCCTGGCAAAGCACTGCGTGCCCTCGCCGCCTGGCAAAGCACTGCGTCCTTGGGCGCCTGGCAAAGCGCTGCGTGCCTTCGCCGCCTCGCCGCCTAGCAAGGCGCCCTAGCCCGTCCATCACGATCAGATCGCTGCGTGCCTTCGCTGCCTCGGTGCTTAGCAAAGCGCCACGTGCCTTCGGCGCCTACAAAAGCGCCGTGTGCCTCCGGCGCTACTACGGCGTTTGCTAAGCGGCGAGGCGGCGAAGGGACGCAGCGGTGTGTGAGGCGGCGAAGGCAAGCAGCGCTTTGCTGGGCGGCGAGGCGGCGAAGGGCCGAAGCGATTGGGGAGGCGGTGAAGGGAGACGGCGCTTTGTTGGGCGGCGAGGGCGGAAGGGACGCAGCGCTTTCTTAGGCGGCGAGGCACCGAAGGCACGCGCTGCTTTGCTAGGCGCCGAAGGAACACGGCGCTTTGCTAGGCGGCGACGGCACGCGGAGCTTTGCTAGGCGGCGAGGGCGAGAAGGCACGCGGCGCTTTCTCAGGCGGCGAGGCGCCGAAGGCACGCACTGCTTTGCCAGGCGCCGAAGGCACGCACTGCTTTGCTAGGCTGCGATGCGGCGAGGCGCCCAACGCAGGCACTTCTTTGCTAGGCGCCCAAGGAACACGGCGCTTTGCTTGACGGCGACGGCACGCGCAGCTTTGCTAGGCGCCCAAGGCAGACGACGCTTTGCTAGGCAGCGAGGCGGCCAACGCACAAAGCCATTTGCTCGGCGGTCATTCGCTGCCTCGCACAAGAGCTAACCACTGTGCATGTTGGCTGTCTCACAAACAAGCAGCCTGCTGCGTCTCTTCGCTGCCTCGCCAGCTAGCAAAGTGCTGCCTCGCTTCGCCTCCAGGCGAAAAAGCCATCCGCCATGCCACTGCGCCACCTGGTGCACAAGCAAGGTGCTGCATCTCTTCGCTGCCTCGCACAATGAGCAACCACTGTGCATGGTGGCTGTCTCACAAACAAGGAGACTGCTGAATCTCTTCGCTGCCTCGCCAACAAGCAGAGCACTGCGTGTATTCGCTGACTGGCAGAAAGCAAAGCACGGCGCCTGTTCGCTGCCTGGCCAACAAGCAAAGCGCTCCATCTCTTCGCTGCCTCGCAAACGAAGGAAGCGCTGCGTGCCTTCGGCGCCTAGCAAAGCAGCGCGTGCCTTCGCCGCCTCGCCGCCTAAGAAAGCGCCGTGTGCCTTCGGCGCCTCCCCAATCGCTTCGTGCCTTCGCCGCCTAGCAAAGCGCCTAGCAAAGCGTCCTCAGCCTTGGCTGCCTAGCAAAGCTCCACGTCCGCTCGCCGCCTAGCAAAGCACTGTGTGCCCTCGCCGCCTCCTAGAGCGCTGCGTGCCTTCGGCGCCTGGCAAAGCACTGCGTGCCCTCGCCGCCTCCTAGAGCGCTGCGTGCCTTCGGCGCCTGCCAAAGCGCTGCGTGCCTTCGGCGCCTGGCAAAGCACTGCGTGCCCTCGCCGCCTCGCAAGGCGCTGCGTCCTTGGGCGCCTGGCAAAGCGCTGCGTGCCTTCGCCGCCTCGCCGCCTAGCAAGGCGCCCTAGCCCGTCCATCACGATCAGATCGCTGCGTGCCTTCGCTGCCTCGGTGCTTAGCAAAGCGCCACGTGCCTTCGGCGCCTACAAAAGCGCCGTGTGCCTCCGGCGCTACTACGGCGTTTGCTAAGCGGCGAGGCGGCGAAGGGACGCAGCGCTGTGTGAGGCGGCGAAGGCAAGCAGCGCTTTGCTGGGCTGCGATGCGGCGAGGTGCCCAACGCAGGCACTTCTTTGCTAGGCGCCCAAGGAACACGGCGCTTTGCTTGACGGCGACGGCACGCGCAGCTTTGCTAGGCGCCCAAGGCAGACGACGCTTTGCTAGGCAGCGAGGCGGCCAACGCACAAAGCCATTTGCTCGGCGGTCATTCGCTGCCTCGCACAAGAGCTAACCACTGTGCATGTTGGCTGTCTCACAAACAAGCAGCCTGCTGCGTCTCTTCGCTGCCTCGCCAGCTAGCAAAGTGCTGCCTCGCTTCGCCTGCAGGCGAAAAAGCCATCCGCCATGCCACTGCGCCACCTGGTGCACAAGCAAAGTGCTGCATCTCTTCGCTGCCTCGCACAATGAGCAACCACTGTGCATGGTGGCTGTCTCACAAACAAGGAGACTGCTGAATCTCTTCGCTGCCTCGCCAACAAGCAGAGCGCTGCGTGTATTCGCTGAGTGGCAGAAAGCAAAGCACGGCGCCTGTTCGCTGCCTGGCCAACAAGCAAAGCGCTCCATCTCTTCGCTGCCTCGCAAACGAAGGAAGCGCTGCGTGCCTTCGGCGCCTAGCAAAGCAGCGCGTGCCTTCGCCGCCTAAGAAAGCGCCGTGTGCCTTCGGCGCCTCCCCAATCGCTTCGTGCCTTCGCCGCCTAGCAAAGCGCCTAGCAAAGCGTCCTCAGCCTTCGCTGCCTAGCAAAGCTCCACGTCCGCTCGCCGCCTAGCAAAGCACTGTGTGCCCTCGCCGCCTCCTAGAGCGCTGCGTGCCTTCGGCGCCTGGCAAAGCACTGCGTGCCCTCGCCGCCTCCTAGAGCGCTGCGTGCCTTCGGCGCCTGGCAAAGCACTGCGTCCTTGGGCGCCTGGCAAAGCGCTGCGTGCCTTCGCCGCCTCGCCGCCTAGCAAGGCGCCCTAGCCCGTCCACCACGATCAGATCGCTTCGTGCCTTCGCCGCCTAGCAAAGCGCCTAGCAAAGCGTCCTCAGCCTTCGCTGCCTAGCAAAGCTCCACGTCCGCTCGCCGCCTAGCAAAGCACTGTGTGCCCTCGCCGCCTCCTAGAGCGCTGCGTGCCTTCGGCGCCTGGCAAAGCGCTGAGTGCCTTCAGCGCCTGGCAAAGCACTGCGTCCTTGGGCGCCTGGCAAAGCACTGCGTCCTTGGGCGCCTGGCAAAGCGCTGCGTGCCTTCGCCGCCTCGCCGCCTAGCAAGGCGCCCTAGCCCGTCCATCACGATCAGATCGCTGCGTGCCTTCGCTGCCTCGGTGCTTAGCAAAGCGCCACGTGCCTTCGGCGCCTACAAAAGCGCCGTGTGCCTCCGGCGCTACTACGGCGTTTGCTAAGCGGCGAGGCGGCGAAGGGACGCAGCGCTGTGTGAGGCGGCGAAGGCAAGCAGCGCTTTGCTGGGCGGCGAGGCGGCGAAGGGCCGAAGCGATTGGGGAGGCGGTGAAGGGAGACGGCGCTTTGTTGGGCGGCGAGGGCGGAAGGGACGCAGCGCTTTCTTAGGCGGCGAGGCACCGAAGGCACGCGCTGCTTTGCTAGGCGCCGAAGGAACACGGCGCTTTGCTAGGCGGCGACGGCACGCGGAGCTTTGCTAGGCGGCGAGGGCGAGAAGGCACGCGGCGCTTTCTCAGGCGGCGAGGCGCCGAAGGCACGCACTGCTTTGCTAGGCTGCGATGCGGCGAGGCGCCCAACGCAGGCACTTCTTTGCTAGGCGCCCAAGGAACACGGCGCTTTGCTTGACGGCGACGGCACGCGCAGCTTTGCTAGGCGCCCAAGGCAGACGACGCTTTGCTAGGCAGCGAGGCGGCCAACGCACAAAGCCATTTGCTCGGCGGTCATTCGCTGCCTCGCACAAGAGCTAACCACTGTGCATGTTGGCTGTCTCACAAACAAGCAGCCTGCTGCGTCTCTTCGCTGCCTCGCCAGCTAGCAAAGTGCTGCCTCGCTTCGCCTCCAGGCGAAAAAGCCATCCGCCATGCCACTGCGCCACCTGGTGCACAAGCAAAGTGCTGCATCTCTTCGCTGCCTCGCACAATGAGCAACCACTGTGCATGGTGGCTGTCTCACAAACAAGCAGCCTGCTGCGTCTCTTCGCTGCCTCGCCAACAAGCAGAGCGCTGCGTGTATTCGCTGACTGGCAGAAAGCAAAGCACGGCGCCTCTTCGATGCCTGGCCAACAAGCAAAGCGCTCCATCTCTTCGCTGCCTCGCAAACGAAGGAAGCGCTGCGTGCCTTCGGCGCCTAGCAAAGCAGCGCGTGCCTTCGCCGCCTCGCCGCCTAAGAAAGCGCCGTGTGCCTTCGGCGCCTCCCCAATCGCTTCGTGCCTTCGCCGCCTAGCAAAGCGCCTAGCAAAGCGTCCTCAGCCTTCGCTGCCTAGCAAAGCTCCACGTCCGCTCGCCGCCTAGCAAAGCACTGTGTGCCCTCGCCGCCTCCTAGAGCGCTGCGTGCCTTCGGCGCCTGGCAAAGCACTGCGTGCCCTCGCCGCCTCCTAGAGCGCTGCGTGCCTTCGGCGCCTGCCAAAGCACTGCGTGCCCTCGCCGCCTGGCAAAGCACTGCGTCCTTGGGCGCCTGGCAAAGCGCTGCGTGCCTTCGCCGCCTCGCCGCCTAGCAAGGCGCCCTAGCCCGTCCATCACGATCAGATCGCTGCGTGCCTTCGCTGCCTCGGTGCTTAGCAAAGCGCCACGTGCCTTCGGCGCCTACAAAAGCGTCGTGTGCCTCCGGCGCTACTACGGCGTTTGCTAAGCGGCGAGGCGGCGAAGGGACGCAGCGGTGTGTGAGGCGGCGAAGGCAAGCAGCGCTTTGCTGGGCGGCGAGGCGGCGAAGGGCCGAAGCGATTGGGGAGGCGGTGAAGGGAGACGGCGCTTTGTTGGGCGGCGAGGGCGGAAGGGACGCAGCGCTTTCTTAGGCGGCGAGGCACCGAAGGCACGCGCTGCTTTGCTAGGCGCCGAAGGAACACGGCGCTTTGCTAGGCGGCGACGGCACGCGGAGCTTTGCTAGGCGGCGAGGGCGAGAAGGCACGCGGCGCTTTCTCAGGCGGCGAGGCGCCGAAGGCACGCACTGCTTTGCCAGGCGCCGAAGGCACGCACTGCTTTGCTAGGCTGCGATGCGGCGAGGCGCCCAACGCAGGCACTTCTTTGCTAGGCGCCCAAGGAACACGGCGCTTTGCTTGACGGCGACGGCACGCGCAGCTTTGCTAGGCGCCCAAGGCAGACGACGCTTTGCTAGGCAGCGAGGCGGCCAACGCACAAAGCCATTTGCTCGGCGGTCATTCGCTGCCTCGCACAAGAGCTAACCACTGTGCATGTTGGCTGTCTCACAAACAAGCAGCCTGCTGTGTCTCTTCGCTGCCTCGCCAGCTAGCAAAGTGCTGCCTCGCTTCGCCTGCAGGCGAAAAAGCCATCCGCCATGCCACTGCGCCACCTGGTGCACAAGCAAAGTGCTGCATCTCTTCGCTGCCTCGCACAATGAGCAACCACTGTGCATGGTGGCTGTCTCACAAACAAGGAGACTGCTGAATCTCTTCGCTGCCTCGCCAACAAGCAGAGCGCTGCGTGTATTCGCTGACTGGCAGAAAGCAAAGCACGGCGCCTCTTCGCTGCCTGGCCAACAAGCAAAGCGCTCCATCTCTTCGCTGCCTCGCAAACGAAGGAAGCGCTGCGTGCCTTCGGCGCCTAGCAAAGCAGCGCGTGCCTTCGCCGCCTAAGAAAGCGCCGTGTGCCTTCGGCGCCTCCCCAATCGCTTCGTGCCTTCGCCGCCTAGCAAAGCGCCTAGCAAAGCGTCCTCAGCCTTCGCTGCCTAGCAAAGCTCCACGTCCGCTCGCCGCCTAGCAAAGCACTGTGTGCCCTCGCCGCCTCCTAGAGCGCTGCGTGCCTTCGGCGCCTGGCAAAGCACTGCGTGCCCTCGCCGCCTCCTAGAGCGCTGCGTGCCTTCGGCGCCTGGCAAAGCGCTGAGTGCCTTCGGCGCCTGGCAAAGCACTGCGTGCCCTCGCCGCCTCCTAGAGCGCTGCGTGCCTTCGGCGCCTGGCAAAGCGCTGAGTGCCTTCGGCGCCTGGCAAAGCACTGCGTGCCCTCGCCGCCTCCTAGAGCGCTGCGTGCCTTCGGCGCCTGGCAAAGCACTGCGTGCCCTCGCCGCCTCCTAGAGCGCTGCGTGCCTTCGGCGCCTGGCAAAGCGCTGCGTGCCTTCGCCGCCTCGCCGCCTAGCAAGGCGCCCTAGCCCGTCCATCACGATCAGATCGCTGCGTGCCTTCGCTGCCTCGGTGCTTAGCAAAGCGCCACGTGCCTTCGGCGCCTACAAAAGCGCCGTGTGCCTCCGGCGCTACTACGGCGTTTGCTAAGCGGCGAGGCGGCGAAGGGACGCAGCGGTGTGTGAGGCGGCGAAGGCAAGCAGCGCTTTGCTGGGCGGCGAGGCGGCGAAGGGCCGAAGCGATTGGGGAGGCGGTGAAGGGAGACGGCGCTTTGTTGGGCGGCGAGGGCGGAAGGGACGCAGCGCTTTCTTAGGCGGCGAGGCACCGAAGGCACGCACTGCTTTGCTAGGCTGCGATGCGGCGAGGCGCCCAACGCAGGCACTTCTTTGCTAGGCGCCCAAGGAACACGGCGCTTTGCTTGACGGCGACGGCACGCGCAGCTTTGCTAGGCGCCCAAGGCAGACGACGCTTTGCTAGGCAGCGAGGCGGCGAACGCACAAAGCCATTTGCTCGGCGGTCATTCGCTGCCTCGCACAAGAGCTAACCACTGTGCATGTTGGCTGTCTCACAAACAAGCAGCCTGCTGCGTCTCTTCGCTGCCTCGCCAGCTAGCAAAGTGCTGCCTCGCTTCGCCTGCAGGCGAAAAAGCCATCCGCCATGCCACTGCGCCACCTGGTGCACAAGCAAAGTGCTGCATCTCTTCGCTGCCTCGCACAATGAGCAACCACTGTGCATGGTGGCTGTCTCACAAACAAGGAGACTGCTGAATCTCTTCGCTGCCTCGCCAACAAGCAGAGCGCTGCGTGTATTCGCTGAGTGGCAGAAAGCAAAGCACGGCGCCTGTTCGCTGCCTGGCCAACAAGCAAAGCGCTCCATCTCTTCGCTGCCTCGCAAACGAAGGAAGCGCTGCGTGCCTTCGGCGCCTAGCAAAGCAGCGCGTGCCTTCGCCGCCTCGCCGCCTAAGAAAGCGCCGTGTGCCTTCGGCGCCTCCCCAATCGCTTCGTGCCTTCGCCGCCTAGCAAAGCGCCTAGCAAAGCGTCCTCAGCCTTCGCTGCCTAGCAAAGCTCCACGTCCGCTCGCCGCCTAGCAAAGCACTGTGTGCCCTCGCCGCCTCCTAGAGCGCTGCGTGCCTTCGGCGCCTGGCAAAGCACTGCGTGCCCTCGCCGCCTCCTAGAGCGCTGCGTGCCTTTGGCGCCTGGCAAAGCACTGCGTGCCCTCGCCGCCTCCTAGAGCGCTGCGTGCCTTCGGCGCCTGGCAAAGCGCTGCGTCCTTGGGCGCCTGGCAAAGCGCTGCGTGCCTTCGCCGCCTCGCCGCCTAGCAAGGCGCCCTAGCCCGTCCATCATGATCAGATCGCTGCGTGCCTTCGCTGCCTCGGTGCTTAGCAAAGCGCCACGTGCCTTCGGCGCCTACAAAAGCGCCGTGTGCCTCCGGCGCTACTACGGCGTTTGCTAAGCGGCGAGGCGGCGAAGGTACGCAGCGGTTTGTGAGGCGGCGAAGGCAAGCAGCGCTTTGCTGGGCGGCGAGGCGGCGAAGGGCCGAAGCGATTGGGGAGGCGGTGAAGGGAGACGGCGCTTTGTTGGGCGGCGAGGGCGGAAGGGACGCAGCGCTTTCTTAGGCGGCGAGGCACCGAAGGCACGCACTGCTTTGCTAGGCTGCGATGCGGCGAGGCGCCCAACGCAGGCACTTCTTTGCTAGGCGCCCAAGGAACACGGCGCTTTGCTTGACGGCGACGGCACGCGCAGCTTTGCTAGGCGCCCAAGGCAGACGACGCTTTGCTAGGCAGCGAGGCGGCGAACGCACAAAGCCATTTGCTCGGCGGTCATTCGCTGCCTCGCACAAGAGCTAACCACTGTGCATGTTGGCTGTCTCACAAACAAGCAGCCTGCTGCGTCTCTTCGCTGCCTCGCCAGCTAGCAAAGTGCTGCCTCGCTTCGCCTGCAGGCGAAAAAGCCATCCGCCATGCCACTGCGCCACCTGGTGCACAAGCAAAGTGCTGCATCTCTTCGCTGCCTCGCACAATGAGCAACCACTGTGCATGGTGGCTGTCTCACAAACAAGGAGACTGCTGAATCTCTTCGCTGCCTCGCCAACAAGCAGAGCGCTGCGTGTATTCGCTGAGTGGCAGAAAGCAAAGCACGGCGCCTGTTCGCTGCCTGGCCAACAAGCAAAGCGCTCCATCTCTTCGCTGCCTCGCAAACGAAGGAAGCGCTGCGTGCCTTCGGCGCCTAGCAAAGCAGCGCGTGCCTTCGCCGCCTCGCCGCCTAAGAAAGCGCCGTGTGCCTTCGGCGCCTCCCCAATCGCTTCGTGCCTTCGCCGCCTAGCAAAGCGCCTAGCAAAGCGTCCTCAGCCTTCGCTGCCTAGCAAAGCTCCACGTCCGCTCGCCGCCTAGCAAAGCACTGTGTGCCCTCGCCGCCTCCTAGAGCGCTGCGTGCCTTCGGCGCCTGGCAAAGCACTGCGTGCCCTCGCCGCCTCCTAGAGCGCTGCGTGCCTTCGGCGCCTGCCAAAGCACTGCGTGCCCTCGCCGCCTGGCAAAGCACTGCGTCCTTGGGCGCCTGGCAAAGCGCTGCGTGCCTTCGCCGCCTCGCCGCCTAGCAAGGCGCCCTAGCCCGTCCACCACGATCAGATCGCTGCGTGCCTTCGGCGCCTGGCAAAGCACTGCGTGCCCTCGCCGCCTCCTAGAGCGCTGCGTGCCTTCGGCGCCTGGCAAAGCGCTGAGTGCCTTCGGCGCCTGGCAAAGCACTGCGTGCCCTCGCCGCCTCCTAGAGCGCTGCGTGCCTTCGGCGCCTGGCAAAGCGCTGAGTGCCTTCGGCGCCTGGCAAAGCACTGCGTGCCCTCGCCGCCTCCTAGAGCGCTGCGTGCCTTCGGCGCCTGGCAAAGCACTGCGTGCCCTCGCCGCCTCCTAGAGCGCTGCGTGCCTTCGGCGCCTGGCAAAGCGCTGCGTGCCTTCGCCGCCTCGCCGCCTAGCAAGGCGCCCTAGCCCGTCCATCACGATCAGATCGCTGCGTGCCTTCGCTGCCTCGGTGCTTAGCAAAGCGCCACGTGCCTTCGGCGCCTACAAAAGCGCCGTGTGCCTCCGGCGCTACTACGGCGTTTGCTAAGCGGCGAGGCGGCGAAGGGACGCAGCGCTGTGTGAGGCGGCGAAGGCAAGCAGCGCTTTGCTGGGCGGCGAGGCGGCGAAGGAAGAAGCGATTGGGGAGGCGGTGAAGGGAGACGGCGCTTTGTTGGGCGGCGAGGGCAGGAAGGGACGCAGCGCTTTCTTAGGCGGCGAGGCACCGAAGGCACGCGCTGCTTTGCTAGGCGCCGAAGGAACACGGCGCTTTGCTAGGCGGCGACGGCACGCGGAGCTTTGCTAGGCGGCGAGGGCGAGAAGGCACGCGGCGCTTTCTCAGGCGGCGAGGCGCCGAAGGCACGCACTGCTTTGCCAGGCGCCGAAGGCACGCACTGCTTTGCTAGGCTGCGATGCGGCGAGGCGCCCAACGCAGGCACTTCTTTGCTAGGCGCCCAAGGAACACGGCGCTTTGCTTGACGGCGACGGCACGCGCAGCTTTGCTAGGCGCCCAAGGCAGACGACGCTTTGCTAGGCAGCGAGGCGGCGAACGCACAAAGCCATTTGCTCGGCGGTCATTCGCTGCCTCGCACAAGAGCTAACCACTGTGCATGTTGGCTGTCTCACAAACAAGCAGCCTGCTGCGTCTCTTCGCTGCCTCGCCAGCTAGCAAAGTGCTGCCTCGCTTCGCCTGCAGGCGAAAAAGCCATCCGCCATGCCACTGCGCCACCTGGTGCACAAGCAAAGTGCTGCATCTCTTCGCTGCCTCGCACAATGAGCAACCACTGTGCATGGTGGCTGTCTCACAAACAAGGAGACTGCTGAATCTCTTCGCTGCCTCGCCAACAAGCAGAGCGCTGCGTGTATTGGCTGACTGGCAGAAAGCAAAGCACGGCGCCTGTTCACTGCCTGGCCAACAAGCAAAGCGCTCCATCTCTTCGCTGCCTCGCAAACGAAGGAAGCGCTGCGTGCCTTCGGCGCCTAGCAAAGCAGCGCGTGCCTTCGCCGCCTCGCCGCCTAAGAAAGCGCCGTGTGCCTTCGGCGCCTCCCCAATCGCTTCGTGCCTTCGCCGCCTAGCAAAGCGCCTAGCAAAGCGTCCTCAGCCTTGGCTGCCTAGCAAAGCTCCACGTCCGCTCGCCGCCTAGCAAAGCACTGTGTGCCCTCGCCGCCTCCTAGAGCGCTGCGTGCCTTCGGCGCCTGGCAAAGCACTGCGTGCCCTCGCCGCCTCCTAGAGCGCTGCGTGCCTTCGGCGCCTGGCAAAGCACTGCGTGCCCTCGCCGCCTCCTAGAGCGCTGCGTGCCTTCGGCGCCTGGCAAAGCGCTGCGTCCTTGGGCGCCTGGCAAAGCGCTGCGTGCCTTCGCCGCCTCGCCGCCTAGCAAGGCGCCCTAGCCCGTCCATCACGATCAGATCGCTGCGTGCCTTCGCTGCCTCGGTGCTTAGCAAAGCGCCACGTGCCTTCGGCGCCTACAAAAGCGCCGTGTGCCTCCGGCGCTACTACGGCGTTTGCTAAGCGGCGAGGCGGCGAAGGGACGCAGCGGTGTGTGAGGCGGCGAAGGCAAGCAGTGCTTTGCTAGGCGGCGAGGCGGCGAAGGGCCGAAGCGATTGGGGAGGCGGTGAAGGGAGACGGCGCTTTGTTGGGCGGCGAGGGCGGAAGGGACGCAGCGCTTTCTTAGGCGGCGAGGCACCGAAGGCACGCACTGCTTTGCTAGGCTGCGATGCGGCGAGGCGCCCAACGCAGGCACTTCTTTGCTAGGCGCCCAAGGAACACGGCGCTTTGCTTGACGGCGACGGCACGCGCAGCTTTGCTAGGCGCCCAAGGCAGACGACGCTTTGCTAGGCAGCGAGGCGGCGAACGCACAAAGCCATTTGCTCGGCGGTCATTCGCTGCCTCGCACAAGAGCTAACCACTGTGCATGTTGGCTCTCTCACAAACAAGCAGCCTGCTGCGTCTCTTCGCTGCCTCGCCAGCTAGCAAAGTGCTGCCTCGCTTCGCCTGCAGGCGAAAAAGCCATCCGCCATGCCACTGCGCCACCTGGTGCACAAGCAAAGTGCTGCATCTCTTCGCTGCCTCGCACAATGAGCAACCACTGTGCATGGTGGCTGTCTCACAAACAAGGAGACTGCTGAATCTCTTCGCTGCCTCGCCAACAAGCAGAGCGCTGCGTGTATTCGCTGACTGGCAGAAAGCAAAGCACGGCGCCTCTTCGCTGCCTGGCCAACAAGCAAAGCGCTCCATCTCTTCGCTGCCTCGCAAACGAAGGAAGCGCTGCGTGCCTTCGGCGCCTAGCAAAGCAGCGCGTGCCTTCGCCGCCTCGCCGCCTAAGAAAGCGCCGTGTGCCTTCGGCGCCTCCCCAATCGCTTCGTGCCTTCGCCGCCTAGCAAAGCGCCTAGCAAAGCGTCCTCAGCCTTCGCTGCCTAGCAAAGCTCCACGTCCGCTCGCCGCCTAGCAAAGCACTGTGTGCCCTCGCCGCCTCCTAGAGCGCTGCGTGCCTTCGGCGCCTGGCAAAGCACTGCGTGCCCTCGCCGCCTCCTAGAGCGCTGCGTGCCTTCGGCGCCTGGCAAAGCACTGCGTGCCCTCGCCGCCTGGCAAAGCACTGCGTCCTTGGGCGCCTGGCAAAGCGCTGCGTGCCTTCGCCGCCTCGCCGCCTAGCAAGGCGCCCTAGCCCGTCCATCACGATCAGATCGCTGCGTGCCTTCGCTGCCTCGGTGCTTAGCAAAGCGCCACGTGCCTTCGGCGCCTACAAAAGCGCCGTGTGCCTCCGGCGCTACTACGGCGTTTGCTAAGCGGCGAGGCGGCGAAGGGACGCAGCGCTGTGTGAGGCGGCGAAGGCAAGCAGCGCTTTGCTGGGCGGCGAGGCGGCGAAGGGCCGAAGCGATTGGGGAGGCGGTGAAGGGAGACGGCGCTTTGTTGGGCGGCGAGGGCGGAAGGGACGCAGCGCTTTCTTAGGCGGCGAGGCACCGAAGGCACGCGCTGCTTTGCTAGGCGCCGAAGGAACACGGCGCTTTGCTAGGCGGCGACGGCACGCGGAGCTTTGCTAGGCGGCGAGGGCGAGAAGGCACGCGGCGCTTTCTCAGGCGGCGAGGCGCCGAAGGCACGCACTGCTTTGCCAGGCGCCGAAGGCACGCACTGCTTTGCTAGGCTGCGATGCGGCGAGGCGCCCAACGCAGGCACTTCTTTGCTAGGCGCCCAAGGAACACGGCGCTTTGCTTGACGGCGACGGCACGCGCAGCTTTGCTAGGCGCCCAAGGCAGACGACGCTTTGCTAGGCAGCGAGGCGGCCAACGCACAAAGCCATTTGCTCGGCGGTCATTCGCTGCCTCGCACAAGAGCTAACCACTGTGCATGTTGGCTGTCTCACAAACAAGCAGCCTGCTGCGTCTCTTCGCTGCCTCGCCAGCTAGCAAAGTGCTGCCTCGCTTCGCCTCCAGGCGAAAAAGCCATCCGCCATGCCACTGCGCCACCTGGTGCACAAGCAAGGTGCTGCATCTCTTCGCTGCCTCGCACAATGAGCAACCACTGTGCATGGTGGCTGTCTCACAAACAAGGAGACTGCTGAATCTCTTCGCTGCCTCGCCAACAAGCAGAGCACTGCGTGTATTCGCTGACTGGCAGAAAGCAAAGCACGGCGCCTGTTCGCTGCCTGGCCAACAAGCAAAGCGCTCCATCTCTTCGCTGCCTCGCAAACGAAGGAAGCGCTGCGTGCCTTCGGCGCCTAGCAAAGCAGCGCGTGCCTTCGCCGCCTCGCCGCCTAAGAAAGCGCCGTGTGCCTTCGGCGCCTCCCCAATCGCTTCGTGCCTTCGCCGCCTAGCAAAGCGCCTAGCAAAGCGTCCTCAGCCTTCGCTGCCTAGCAAAGCTCCACGTCCGCTCGCCGCCTAGCAAAGCACTGTGTGCCCTCGCCGCCTCCTAGAGCGCTGCGTGCCTTCGGCGCCTGGCAAAGCACTGCGTGCCCTCGCCGCCTCCTAGAGCGCTGCGTGCCTTCGGCGCCTGCCAAAGCGCTGCGTGCCTTCGGCGCCTGGCAAAGCACTGCGTGCCCTCGCCGCCTCGCACAGCGCTGCGTCCTTGGGCGCCTGGCAAAGCGCTGCGTGCCTTCGCCGCCTCGCCGCCTAGCAAGGCGCCCTAGCCCGTCCATCACGATCAGATCGCTGCGTGCCTTCGCTGCCTCGGTGCTTAGCAAAGCGCCACGTGCCTTCGGCGCCTACAAAAGCGCCGTGTGCCTCCGGCGCTACTACGGCGTTTGCTAAGCGGCGAGGCGGCGAAGGGACGCAGCGCTGTGTGAGGCGGCGAAGGCAAGCAGCGCTTTGCTGGGCTGCGATGCGGCGAGGTGCCCAACGCAGGCACTTCTTTGCTAGGCGCCCAAGGAACACGGCGCTTTGCTTGACGGCGACGGCACGCGCAGCTTTGCTAGGCGCCCAAGGCAGACGACGCTTTGCTAGGCAGCGAGGCGGCCAACGCACAAAGCCATTTGCTCGGCGGTCATTCGCTGCCTCGCACAAGAGCTAACCACTGTGCATGTTGGCTGTCTCACAAACAAGCAGCCTGCTGCGTCTCTTCGCTGCCTCGCCAGCTAGCAAAGTGCTGCCTCGCTTCGCCTGCAGGCGAAAAAGCCATCCGCCATGCCACTGCGCCACCTGGTGCACAAGCAAAGTGCTGCATCTCTTCGCTGCCTCGCACAATGAGCAACCACTGTGCATGGTGGCTGTCTCACAAACAAGGAGACTGCTGAATCTCTTCGCTGCCTCGCCAACAAGCAGAGCGCTGCGTGTATTCGCTGAGTGGCAGAAAGCAAAGCACGGCGCCTGTTCGCTGCCTGGCCAACAAGCAAAGCGCTCCATCTCTTCGCTGCCTCGCAAACGAAGGAAGCGCTGCGTGCCTTCGGCGCCTAGCAAAGCAGCGCGTGCCTTCGCCGCCTAAGAAAGCGCCGTGTGCCTTCGGCGCCTCCCCAATCGCTTCGTGCCTTCGCCGCCTAGCAAAGCGCCTAGCAAAGCGTCCTCAGCCTTCGCTGCCTAGCAAAGCTCCACGTCCGCTCGCCGCCTAGCAAAGCACTGTGTGCCCTCGCCGCCTCCTAGAGCGCTGCGTGCCTTCGGCGCCTGGCAAAGCACTGCGTGCCCTCGCCGCCTCCTAGAGCGCTGCGTGCCTTCGGCGCCTGGCAAAGCACTGCGTCCTTGGGCGCCTGGCAAAGCGCTGCGTGCCTTCGCCGCCTCGCCGCCTAGCAAGGCGCCCTAGCCCGTCCACCACGATCAGATCGCTTCGTGCCTTCGCCGCCTAGCAAAGTGCCTAGCAAAGCGTCCTCAGCCTTCGCTGCCTAGCAAAGCTCCACGTCCGCTCGCCGCCTAGCAAAGCACTGTGTGCCCTCGCCGCCTCCTAGAGCGCTGCGTGCCTTCGGCGCCTGGCAAAGCACTGCGTGCCTTCAGCGCCTGGCAAAGCACTGCGTCCTTGGGCGCCTGGCAAAGCACTGCGTCCTTGGGCGCCTGGCAAAGCGCTGCGTGCCTTCGCCGCCTCGCCGCCTAGCAAGGCGCCCTAGCCCGTCCATCACGATCAGATCGCTGCGTGCCTTCGCTGCCTCGGTGCTTAGCAAAGCGCCACGTGCCTTCGGCGCCTACAAAAGCGCCGTGTGCCTCCGGCGCTACTACGGCGTTTGCTAAGCGGCGAGGCGGCGAAGGGACGCAGCGGTGTGTGAGGCGGCGAAGGCAAGCAGCGCTTTGCTGGGCGGCGAGGCGGCGAAGGGCCGAAGCGATTGGGGAGGCGGTGAAGGGAGACGGCGCTTTGTTGGGCGGCGAGGGCGGAAGGGACGCAGCGCTTTCTTAGGCGGCGAGGCACCGAAGGCACGCGCTGCTTTGCTAGGCGCCGAAGGAACACGGCGCTTTGCTAGGCGGCGACGGCACGCGGAGCTTTGCTAGGCGGCGAGGGCGAGAAGGCACGCGGCGCTTTCTCAGGCGGCGAGGCGCCGAAGGCACGCACTGCTTTGCTAGGCTGCGATGCGGCGAGGCGCCCAACGCAGGCACTTCTTTGCTAGGCGCCCAAGGAACACGGCGCTTTGCTTGACGGCGACGGCACGCGCAGCTTTGCTAGGCGCCCAAGGCAGACGACGCTTTGCTAGGCAGCGAGGCGGCCAACGCACAAAGCCATTTGCTCGGCGGTCATTCGCTGCCTCGCACAAGAGCTAACCACTGTGCATGTTGGCTGTCTCACAAACAAGCAGCCTGCTGCGTCTCTTCGCTGCCTCGCCAGCTAGCAAAGTGCTGCCTCGCTTCGCCTGCAGGCGAAAAAGCCATCCGCCATGCCACTGCGCCACCTGGTGCACAAGCAAAGTGCTGCATCTCTTCGCTGCCTCGCACAATGAGCAACCACTGTGCATGGTGGCTGTCTCACAAACAAGCAGCCTGCTGCGTCTCTTCGCTGCCTCGCCAACAAGCAGAGCGCTGCGTGTATTCGCTGACTGGCAGAAAGCAAAGCACGGCGCCTCTTCGATGCCTGGCCAACAAGCAAAGCGCTCCATCTCTTCGCTGCCTCGCAAACGAAGGAAGCGCTGCGTGCCTTCGGCGCCTAGCAAAGCAGCGCGTGCCTTCGCCGCCTCGCCGCCTAAGAAAGCGCCGTGTGCCTTCGGCGCCTCCCCAATCGCTTCGTGCCTTCGCCGCCTAGCAAAGCGCCTAGCAAAGCGTCCTCAGCCTTCGCTGCCTAGCAAAGCTCCACGTCCGCTCGCCGCCTAGCAAAGCACTGTGTGCCCTCGCCGCCTCCTAGAGCGCTGCGTGCCTTCGGCGCCTGGCAAAGCACTGCGTGCCCTCGCCGCCTCCTAGAGCGCTGCGTGCCTTCGGCGCCTGCCAAAGCACTGCGTGCCCTCGCCGCCTGGCAAAGCACTGCGTCCTTGGGCGCCTGGCAAAGCGCTGCGTGCCTTCGCCGCCTCGCCGCCTAGCAAGGCGCCCTAGCCCGTCCATCACGATCAGATCGCTGCGTGCCTTCGCTGCCTCGGTGCTTAGCAAAGCGCCACGTGCCTTCGGCGCCTACAAAAGCGTCGTGTGCCTCCGGCGCTACTACGGCGTTTGCTAAGCGGCGAGGCGGCGAAGGGACGCAGCGGTGTGTGAGGCGGCGAAGGCAAGCAGCGCTTTGCTGGGCGGCGAGGCGGCGAAGGGCCGAAGCGATTGGGGAGGCGGTGAAGGGAGACGGCGCTTTGTTGGGCGGCGAGGGCGGAAGGGACGCAGCGCTTTCTTAGGCGGCGAGGCACCGAAGGCACGCGCTGCTTTGCTAGGCGCCGAAGGAACACGGCGCTTTGCTAGGCGGCGACGGCACGCGGAGCTTTGCTAGGCGGCGAGGGCGAGAAGGCACGCGGCGCTTTCTCAGGCGGCGAGGCGCCGAAGGCACGCACTGCTTTGCCAGGCGCCGAAGGCACGCACTGCTTTGCTAGGCTGCGATGCGGCGAGGCGCCCAACGCAGGCACTTCTTTGCTAGGCGCCCAAGGAACACGGCGCTTTGCTTGACGGCGACGGCACGCGCAGCTTTGCTAGGCGCCCAAGGCAGACGACGCTTTGCTAGGCAGCGAGGCGGCCAACGCACAAAGCCATTTGCTCGGCGGTCATTCGCTGCCTCGCACAAGAGCTAACCACTGTGCATGTTGGCTGTCTCACAAACAAGCAGCCTGCTGCGTCTCTTCGCTGCCTCGCCAGCTAGCAAAGTGCTGCCTCGCTTCGCCTGCAGGCGAAAAAGCCATCCGCCATGCCACTGCGCCACCTGGTGCACAAGCAAAGTGCTGCATCTCTTCGCTGCCTCGCACAATGAGCAACCACTGTGCATGGTGGCTGTCTCACAAACAAGCAGCCTGCTGCGTCTCTTCGCTGCCTCGCCAACAAGCAGAGCGCTGCGTGTATTCGCTGACTGGCAGAAAGCAAAGCACGGCGCCTCTTCGCTGCCTGGCCAACAAGCAAAGCGCTCCATCTCTTCGCTGCCTCGCAAACGAAGGAAGCGCTGCGTGCCTTCGGCGCCTAGCAAAGCAGCGCGTGCCTTCGCCGCCTCGCCGCCTAAGAAAGCGCCGTGTGCCTTCGGCGCCTCCCCAATCGCTTCGTGCCTTCGCCGCCTAGCAAAGCGCCTAGCAAAGCGTCCTCAGCCTTCGCTGCCTAGCAAAGCTCCACGTCCGCTCGCCGCCTAGCAAAGCACTGTGTGCCCTCGCCGCCTCCTAGAGCGCTGCGTGCCTTCGGCGCCTGGCAAAGCACTGCGTGCCCTCGCCGCCTCCTAGAGCGCTGCGTGCCTTCGGCGCCTGGCAAAGCGCTGAGTGCCTTCGGCGCCTGGCAAAGCACTGCGTGCCCTCGCCGCCTCCTAGAGCGCTGCGTGCCTTCGGCGCCTGGCAAAGCGCTGAGTGCCTTCGGCGCCTGGCAAAGCACTGCGTGCCCTCGCCGCCTCCTAGAGCGCTGCGTGCCTTCGGCGCCTGGCAAAGCACTGCGTGCCCTCGCCGCCTCCTAGAGCGCTGCGTGCCTTCGGCGCCTGGCAAAGCGCTGCGTGCCTTCGCCGCCTCGCCGCCTAGCAAGGCGCCCTAGCCCGTCCATCACGATCAGATCGCTGCGTGCCTTCGCTGCCTCGGTGCTTAGCAAAGCGCCACGTGCCTTCGGCGCCTACAAAAGCGCCGTGTGCCTCCGGCGCTACTACGGCGTTTGCTAAGCGGCGAGGCGGCGAAGGGACGCAGCGCTGTGTGAGGCGGCGAAGGCAAGCAGCGCTTTGCTGGGCGGCGAGGCGGCGAAGGGCCGAAGCGATTGGGGAGGCGGTGAAGGGAGACGGCGCTTTGTTGGGCGGCGAGGGCAGGAAGGGGCGCAGCGCTTTCTTAGGCGGCGAGGCACCGAAGGCACGCGCTGCTTTGCTAGGCGCCGAAGGAACACGGCGCTTTGCTAGGCGGCGACGGCACGCGGAGCTTTGCTAGGCGGCGAGGGCGAGAAGGCACGCGGCGCTTTCTCAGGCGGCGAGGCGCCGAAGGCACGCACTGCTTTGCCAGGCGCCGAAGGCACGCACTGCTTTGCTAGGCTGCGATGCGGCGAGGCGCCCAACGCAGGCACTTCTTTGCTAGGCGCCCAAGGAACACGGCGCTTTGCTTGACGGCGACGGCACGCGCAGCTTTGCTAGGCGCCCAAGGCAGACGACGCTTTGCTAGGCAGCGAGGCGGCGAACGCACAAAGCCATTTGCTCGGCGGTCATTCGCTGCCTCGCACAAGAGCTAACCACTGTGCATGTTGGCTGTCTCACAAACAAGCAGCCTGCTGCGTCTCTTCGCTGCCTCGCCAGCTAGCAAAGTGCTGCCTCGCTTCGCCTGCAGGCGAAAAAGCCATCCGCGATGCCACTGCGCCACCTGGTGCACAAGCAAAGTGCTGCATCTCTTCGCTGCCTCGCACAATGAGCAACCACTGTGCATGGTGGCTGTCTCACAAACAAGGAGACTGCTGAATCTCTTCGCTGCCTCGCCAACAAGCAGAGCGCTGCGTGTATTGGCTGACTGGCAGAAAGCAAAGCACGGCGCCTCTTCGCTGCCTGGCCAACAAGCAAAGCGCTCCATCTCTTCGCTGCCTCGCAAACGAAGGAAGCGCTGCGTGCCTTCGGCGCCTAGCAAAGCAGCGCGTGCCTTCGCCGCCTCGCCGCCTAAGAAAGCGCCGTGTGCCTTCGGCGCCTCCCCAATCGCTTCGTGCCTTCGCCGCCTAGCAAAGCGCCTAGCAAAGCGTCCTCAGCCTTCGCTGCCTAGCAAAGCTCCACGTCCGCTCGCCGCCTAGCAAAGCACTGTGTGCCCTCGCCGCCTCCTAGAGCGCTGCGTGCCTTCGGCGCCTGGCAAAGCACTGCGTGCCCTCGCCGCCTCCTAGAGCGCTGCGTGCCTTTGGCGCCTGGCAAAGCACTGCGTGCCCTCGCCGCCTCCTAGAGCGCTGCGTGCCTTCGGCGCCTGGCAAAGCGCTGCGTCCTTGGGCGCCTGGCAAAGCGCTGCGTGCCTTCGCCGCCTCGCCGCCTAGCAAGGCGCCCTAGCCCGTCCATCATGATCAGATCGCTGCGTGCCTTCGCTGCCTCGGTGCTTAGCAAAGCGCCACGTGCCTTCGGCGCCTACAAAAGCGCCGTGTGCCTCCGGCGCTACTACGGCGTTTGCTAAGCGGCGAGGCGGCGAAGGTACGCAGCGGTTTGTGAGGCGGCGAAGGCAAGCAGCGCTTTGCTGGGCGGCGAGGCGGCGAAGGGCCGAAGCGATTGGGGAGGCGGTGAAGGGAGACGGCGCTTTGTTGGGCGGCGAGGGCGGAAGGGACGCAGCGCTTTCTTAGGCGGCGAGGCACCGAAGGCACGCACTGCTTTGCTAGGCTGCGATGCGGCGAGGCGCCCAACGCAGGCACTTCTTTGCTAGGCGCCCAAGGAACACGGCGCTTTGCTTGACGGCGACGGCACGCGCAGCTTTGCTAGGCGCCCAAGGCAGACGACGCTTTGCTAGGCAGCGAGGCGGCGAACGCACAAAGCCATTTGCTCGGCGGTCATTCGCTGCCTCGCACAAGAGCTAACCACTGTGCATGTTGGCTGTCTCACAAACAAGCAGCCTGCTGCGTCTCTTCGCTGCCTCGCCAGCTAGCAAAGTGCTGCCTCGCTTCGCCTGCAGGCGAAAAAGCCATCCGCCATGCCACTGCGCCACCTGGTGCACAAGCAAAGTGCTGCATCTCTTCGCTGCCTCGCACAATGAGCAACCACTGTGCATGGTGGCTGTCTCACAAACAAGGAGACTGCTGAATCTCTTCGCTGCCTCGCCAACAAGCAGAGCGCTGCGTGTATTCGCTGAGTGGCAGAAAGCAAAGCACGGCGCCTGTTCGCTGCCTGGCCAACAAGCAAAGCGCTCCATCTCTTCGCTGCCTCGCAAACGAAGGAAGCGCTGCGTGCCTTCGGCGCCTAGCAAAGCAGCGCGTGCCTTCGCCGCCTCGCCGCCTAAGAAAGCGCCGTGTGCCTTCGGCGCCTCCCCAATCGCTTCGTGCCTTCGCCGCCTAGCAAAGCGCCTAGCAAAGCGTCCTCAGCCTTCGCTACCTAGCAAAGCTCCACGTCCGCTCGCCGCCTAGCAAAGCACTGTGTGCCCTCGCCGCCTCCTAGAGCGCTGCGTGCCTTCGGCGCCTGGCAAAGCACTGCGTGCCCTCGCCGCCTCCTAGAGCGCTGCGTGCCTTCGGCGCCTGGCAAAGCACTGCGTGCCCTCGCCGCCTGGCAAAGCACTGCGTCCTTGGGCGCCTGGCAAAGCGCTGCGTGCCTTCGCCGCCTCGCCGCCTAGCAAGGCGCCCTAGCCCGTCCACCACGATCAGATCGCTGCGTGCCTTCGGCGCCTGGCAAAGCACTGCGTGCCCTCGCCGCCTCCTAGAGCGCTGCGTGCCTTCGGCGCCTGGCAAAGCGCTGAGTGCCTTCGGCGCCTGGCAAAGCACTGCGTGCCCTCGCCGCCTCCTAGAGCGCTGCGTGCCTTCGGCGCCTGGCAAAGCGCTGAGTGCCTTCGGCGCCTGGCAAAGCACTGCGTGCCCTCGCCGCCTCCTAGAGCGCTGCGTGCCTTCGGCGCCTGGCAAAGCACTGCGTGCCCTCGCCGCCTCCTAGAGCGCTGCGTGCCTTCGGCGCCTGGCAAAGCGCTGCGTGCCTTCGCCGCCTCGCCGCCTAGCAAGGCGCCCTAGCCCGTCCATCACGATCAGATCGCTGCGTGCCTTCGCTGCCTCGGTGCTTAGCAAAGCGCCACGTGCCTTCGGCGCCTACAAAAGCGCCGTGTGCCTCCGGCGCTACTACGGCGTTTGCTAAGCGGCGAGGCGGCGAAGGGACGCAGCGCTGTGTGAGGCGGCGAAGGCAAGCAGCGCTTTGCTGGGCGGCGAGGCGGCGAAGGAAGAAGCGATTGGGGAGGCGGTGAAGGGAGACGGCGCTTTGTTGGGCGGCGAGGGCAGGAAGGGACGCAGCGCTTTCTTAGGCGGCGAGGCACCGAAGGCACGCGCTGCTTTGCTAGGCGCCGAAGGAACACGGCGCTTTGCTAGGCGGCGACGGCACGCGGAGCTTTGCTAGGCGGCGAGGGCGAGAAGGCACGCGGCGCTTTCTCAGGCGGCGAGGCGCCGAAGGCACGCACTGCTTTGCCAGGCGCCGAAGGCACGCACTGCTTTGCTAGGCTGCGATGCGGCGAGGCGCCCAACGCAGGCACTTCTTTGCTAGGCGCCCAAGGAACACGGCGCTTTGCTTGACGGCGACGGCACGCGCAGCTTTGCTAGGCGCCCAAGGCAGACGACGCTTTGCTAGGCAGCGAGGCGGCGAACGCACAAAGCCATTTGCTCGGCGGTCATTCGCTGCCTCGCACAAGAGCTAACCACTGTGCATGTTGGCTGTCTCACAAACAAGCAGCCTGCTGCGTCTCTTCGCTGCCTCGCCAGCTAGCAAAGTGCTGCCTCGCTTCGCCTGCAGGCGAAAAAGCCATCCGCCATGCCACTGCGCCACCTGGTGCACAAGCAAAGTGCTGCATCTCTTCGCTGCCTCGCACAATGAGCAACCACTGTGCATGGTGGCTGTCTCACAAACAAGGAGACTGCTGAATCTCTTCGCTGCCTCGCCAACAAGCAGAGCACTGCGTGTATTCGCTGACTGGCAGAAAGCAAAGCACGGCGCCTGTTCACTGCCTGGCCAACAAGCAAAGCGCTCCATCTCTTCGCTGCCTCGCAAACGAAGGAAGCGCTGCGTGCCTTCGGCGCCTAGCAAAGCAGCGCGTGCCTTCGCCGCCTCGCCGCCTAAGAAAGCGCCGTGTGCCTTCGGCGCCTCCCCAATCGCTTCGTGCCTTCGCCGCCTAGCAAAGCGCCTAGCAAAGCGTCCTCAGCCTTCGCTGCCTAGCAAAGCTCCACGTCCGCTCGCCGCCTAGCAAAGCACTGTGTGCCCTCGCCGCCTCCTAGAGCGCTGCGTGCCTTCGGCGCCTGGCAAAGCACTGCGTGCCCTCGCCGCCTCCTAGAGCGCTGCGTGCCTTCGGCGCCTGGCAAAGCACTGCGTGCCCTCGCCGCCTCCTAGAGCGCTGCGTGCCTTCGGCGCCTGGCAAAGCGCTGCGTCCTTGGGCGCCTGGCAAAGCGCTGCGTGCCTTCGCCGCCTCGCCGCCTAGCAAGGCGCCCTAGCCCGTCCATCACGATCAGATCGCTGCGTGCCTTCGCTGCCTCGGTGCTTAGCAAAGCGCCACGTGCCTTCGGCGCCTACAAAAGCGCCGTGTGCCTCCGGCGCTACTACGGCGTTTGCTAAGCGGCGAGGCGGCGAAGGGACGCAGCGGTGTGTGAGGCGGCGAAGGCAAGCAGTGCTTTGCTAGGCGGCGAGGCGGCGAAGGGCCGAAGCGATTGGGGAGGCGGTGAAGGGAGACGGCGCTTTGTTGGGCGGCGAGGGCGGAAGGGACGCAGCGCTTTCTTAGGCGGCGAGGCACCGAAGGCACGCACTGCTTTGCTAGGCTGCGATGCGGCGAGGCGCCCAACGCAGGCACTTCTTTGCTAGGCGCCCAAGGAACACGGCGCTTTGCTTGACGGCGACGGCACGCGCAGCTTTGCTAGGCGCCCAAGGCAGACGACGCTTTGCTAGGCAGCGAGGCGGCGAACGCACAAAGCCATTTGCTCGGCGGTCATTCGCTGCCTCGCACAAGAGCTAACCACTGTGCATGTTGGCTGTCTCACAAACAAGCAGCCTGCTGCGTCTCTTCGCTGCCTCGCCAGCTAGCAAAGTGCTGCCTCGCTTCGCCTGCAGGCGAAAAAGCCATCCGCCATGCCACTGCGCCACCTGGTGCACAAGCAAAGTGCTGCATCTCTTCGCTGCCTCGCACAATGAGCAACCACTGTGCATGGTGGCTGTCTCACAAACAAGGAGACTGCTGAATCTCTTCGCTGCCTCGCCAACAAGCAGAGCGCTGCGTGTATTCGCTGAGTGGCAGAAAGCAAAGCACGGCGCCTGTTCGCTGCCTGGCCAACAAGCAAAGCGCTCCATCTCTTCGCTGCCTCGCAAACGAAGGAAGCGCTGCGTGCCTTCGGCGCCTAGCAAAGCAGCGCGTGCCTTCGGTGCCTCGCCGCCTAAGAAAGCGCCGTGTGCCTTCGGCGCCTCCCCAATCGCTTCGTGCCTTCGCCGCCTAGCAAAGCGCCTAGCAAAGCGTCCTCAGCCTTCGCTGCCTAGCAAAGCTCCACGTCCGCTCGCCGCCTAGCAAAGCACTGTGTGCCCTCGCCGCCTCCTAGAGCGCTGCGTGCCTTCGGCGCCTGGCAAAGCACTGCGTGCCCTCGCCGCCTCCTAGAGCGCTGCGTGCCTTCGGCGCCTGCCAAAGCGCTGCGTGCCTTCGGCGCCTGGCAAAGCACTGCGTGCCCTCGCCGCCTCGCACAGCGCTGCGTCCTTGGGCGCCTGGCAAAGCGCTGCGTGCCTTCGCCGCCTCGCCGCCTAGCAAGGCGCCCTAGCCCGTCCATCACGATCAGATCGCTGCGTGCCTTCGCTGCCTCGGTGCTTAGCAAAGCGCCACGTGCCTTCGGCGCCTACAAAAGCGCCGTGTGCCTCCGGCGCTACTACGGCGTTTGCTAAGCGGCGAGGCGGCGAAGGTACGCAGCGGTTTGTGAGGCGGCGAAGGCAAGCAGCGCTTTGCTCGGCTGCGATGCGGCGAGGCGCCCAACGCAGGCACTTCTTTGCTAGGCGCCCAAGGAACACGGCGCTTTGCTTGACGGCGACGGCACGCGCAGCTTTGCTAGGCGCCCAAGGCAGACGACGCTTTGCTAGGCAGCGAGGCGGCGAACGCACAAAGCCATTTGCTCGGCGGTCATTCGCTGCCTCGCACAAGAGCTAACCACTGTGCATGTTGGCTGTCTCACAAACAAGCAGCCTGCTGCGTCTCTTTGCTGCCTCGCCAGCTAGCAAAGTGCTGCCTCGCTTCGCCTGCAGGCGAAAAAGCCATCCGCCATGCCACTGCGCCACCTGGTGCACAAGCAAAGTGCTGCATCTCTTCGCTGCCTCGCACAATGAGCAACCACTGTGCATGGTGGCTGTCTCACAAACAAGGAGACTGCTGAATCTCTTCGCTGCCTCGCCAACAAGCAGAGCGCTGCGTGTATTGGCTGACTGGCAGAAAGCAAAGCACGGCGCCTGTTCGCTGCCTGGCCAACAAGCAAAGCGCTCCATCTCTTCGCTGCCTCGCAAACGAAGGAAGCGCTGCGTGCCTTCGGCGCCTAGCAAAGCAGCGCATGCCTTCGCCGCCTCGCCGCCTAAGAAAGCGCCGTGTGCCTTCGGCGCCTCCCCAATCGCTTCGTGCCTTCGCCGCCTAGCAAAGCGCCTAGCAAAGCGTCCTCAGCCTTCGCTGCCTAGCAAAGCTCCACGTCCGCTCGCCGCCTAGCAAAGCACTGTGTGCCCTCGCCGCCTCCTAGAGCGCTGCGTGCCTTCGGCGCCTGGCAAAGCACTGCGTGCCCTCGCCGCCTCCTAGAGCGCTGCGTGCCTTCGGCGCCTGGCAAAGCACTGCGTGCCCTCGCCGCCTCCTAGAGCGCTGCGTGCCTTCGGCGCCTGGCAAAGCGCTGCGTCCTTGGGCGCCTGGCAAAGCGCTGCGTGCCTTCGCCGCCTCGCCGCCTAGCAAGGCGCCCTAGCCCGTCCATCACGATCAGATCGCTGCGTGCCTTCGCTGCCTCGGTGCTTAGCAAAGCGCCACGTGCCTTCGGCGCCTACAAAAGCGCCGTGTGCCTCCGGCGCTACTACGGCGTTTGCTAAGCGGCGAGGCGGCGAAGGGACGCAGCGCTGTGTGAGGCGGCGAAGGCAAGCAGTGCTTTGCTAGGCGGCGAGGCGGCGAAGGGCCGAAGCGATTGGGGAGGCGGTGAAGGGAGACGGCGCTTTGTTGGGCGGCGAGGGCGGAAGGGACGCAGCGCTTTCTTAGGCGGCGAGGCACCGAAGGCACGCACTGCTTTGCTAGGCTGCGATGCGGCGAGGCGCCCAACGCAGGCACTTCTTTGCTAGGCGCCCAAGGAACACGGCGCTTTGCTTGACGGCGACGGCACGCGCAGCTTTGCTAGGCGCCCAAGGCAGACGACGCTTTGCTAGGCAGCGAGGCGGCGAACGCACAAAGCCATTTGCTCGGCGGTCATTCGCTGCCTCGCACAAGAGCTAACCACTGTGCATGTTGGCTGTCTCACAAACAAGCAGCCTGCTGCGTCTCTTCGCTGCCTCGCCAGCTAGCAAAGTGCTGCCTCGCTTCGCCTGCAGGCGAAAAAGCCATCCGCCATGCCACTGCGCCACCTGGTGCACAAGCAAAGTGCTGCATCTCTTCGCTGCCTCAAACAATGAGCAACCACTGTGCATGGTGGCTGTCTCACAAACAAGGAGACTGCTGAATCTCTTCGCTGCCTCGCCAACAAGCAGAGCGCTGCCTGTATTGGCTGACTGGCAGAAAGCAAAGCACGGCGCCTGTTCGCTGCCTGGCCAACAAGCAAAGCGCTCCATCTCTTCGCTGCCTCGCAAACGAAGGAAGCGCTGCGTGCCTTCGGCGCCTAGCAAAGCAGCGCGTGCCTTCGCCGCCTCGCCGCCTAAGAAAGCGCCGTGTGCCTTCGGCGCCTCCCCAATCGCTTCGTGCCTTCGCCGCCTAGCAAAGCGCCTAGCAAAGCGTCCTCAGCCTTCGCTGCCTAGCAAAGCTCCACGTCCGCTCGCCGCCTAGCAAAGCACTGTGTGCCCTCGCCGCCTCCTAGAGCGCTGCGTGCCTTCGGCGCCTGGCAAAGCACTGCGTGCCCTCGCCGCCTCCTAGAGCGCTGCGTGCCTTCGGCGCCTGCCAAAGCGCTGCGTGCCTTCGGCGCCTGGCAAAGCACTGCGTGCCCTCGCCGCCTCGCACAGCGCTGCGTCCTTGGGCGCCTGGCAAAGCGCTGCGTGCCTTCGCCGCCTCGCCGCCTAGCAAGGCGCCCTAGCCCGTCCATCACGATCAGATCGCTGCGTGCCTTCGCTGCCTCGGTGCTTAGCAAAGCGCCACGTGCCTTTGGCGCCTACAAAAGCGCCGTGTGCCTCCGGCGCTACTACGGCGTTTGCTAAGCGGCGAGGCGGCGAAGGGACGCAGCGCTGTGTGAGGCGGCGAAGGCAAGCAGCGCTTTGCTGGGCTGCGATGCGGCGAGGCGCCCAACGCAGGCACTTCTTTGCTAGGCGCCCAAGGAACACGGCGCTTTGCTTGACGGCGACGGCACGCGCAGCTTTGCTAGGCGCCCAAGGCAGACGACGCTTTGCTAGGCAGCGAGGCGGCGAACGCACAAAGCCATTTGCTCGGCGGTCATTCGCTGCCTCGCACAAGAGCTAACCACTGTGCATGTTGGCTGTCTCACAAACAAGCAGCCTGCTGCGTCTCTTCGCTGCCTCGCCAGCTAGCAAAGTGCTGCCTCGCTTCGCCTGCAGGCGAAAAAGCCATCCGCCATGCCACTGCGCCACCTGGTGCACAAGCAAAGTGCTGCATCTCTTCGCTGCCTCGCACAATGAGCAACCACTGTGCATGGTGGCTGTCTCACAAACAAGGAGACTGCTGAATCTCTTCGCTGCCTCGCCAACAAGCAGAGCGCTGCGTGTATTCGCTGACTGGCAGAAAGCAAAGCACGGCGCCTGTTCGCTGCCTGGCCAACAAGCAAAGCGCTCCATCTCTTCGCTGCCTCGCAAACGAAGGAAGCGCTGCGTGCCTTCGGCGCCTAGCAAAGCAGCGCGTGCCTTCGCCGCCTCGCCGCCTAAGAAAGCGCCGTGTGCCTTCGGCGCCTCCCCAATCGCTTCGTGCCTTCGCCGCCTAGCAAAGCGCCTAGCAAAGCGTCCTCAGCCTTCGCTGCCTAGCAAAGCTCCACGTCCGCTCGCCGCCTGGCAAAGCACTGCGTGCCCTCGCCGCCTCCTAGAGCGCTGCGTGCCTTCGGCGCCTGGCAAAGCGCTGCGTGCCCTCGCCGCCTCCTAGAGCGCTGCGTGCCTTCGGCGCCTGGCAAAGCACTGCGTGCCCTCGCCGCCTGCCAAAGCGCTGCGTGCCTTCGGCGCCTGGCAAAGCACTGCGTGCCCTCGCCGCCTCCTAGAGCGCTGCGTGCCTTCGGCGCCTGGCAAAGCGCTGCGTCCTTGGGCGCCTGGCAAAGCGCTGCGTGCCTTCGCCGCCTCGCCGCCTAGCAAGGCGCCCTAGCCCGTCCATCACGATCAGATCGCTGCGTGCCTTCGCTGCCTCGGTGCTTAGCAAAGCGCCACGTGCCTTCGGCGCCTACAAAAGCGCCGTGTGCCTCCGGCGCTACTACGGCGTTTGCTAAGCGGCGAGGCGGCGAAGGTACGCAGCGGTGTGTGAGGCGGCGAAGGCAAGCAGCGCTTTGCTGGGCGGCGAGGCGGCGAAGGGCCGAAGCGATTGGGGAGGCGGTGAAGGGAGACGGCGCTTTGTTGGGCGGCGAGGGCGGAAGGGACGCAGCGCTTTCTTAGGCGGCGAGGCACCGAGGCACGCGCTGCTTTGCTAGGCGCCGAAGGAACACGGCGCTTTGCTAGGCGGCGACGGCACGCGCAGCTTTGCTAGGCGGCGAGGGCGAGAAGGCACGCGGCGCTTTCTCAGGCGGCGAGGCACCGAAGGCACGCACTGCTTTGCTAGGCTGCGATGCGGCGAGGCGCCCAACGCAGGCACTTCTTTGCTAGGCGCCCAAGGAACACGGCGCTTTGCTTGACGGCGACGGCACGCGCAGCTTTGCTAGGCGCCCAAGGCAGACGACGCTTTGCTAGGCAGCGAGGCGGCCAACGCACGAAGCCATTTGCTCGGCGGTCATTCGCTGCCTCGCACAAGAGCTAACCACTGTGCATGTTGGCTGTCTCACAAACAAGCAGCCTGCTGCGTCTCTTCGCTGCCTCGCCAACAAGCAGAGCGCTGCGTGTATTCGCTGACTGGCAGAAAGCAAAGCACGGCGCCTCTTCGCTGCCTGGCCAACAAGCAAAGCGCTCCATCTCTTCGCTGCCTCGCAAACGAAGGAAGCGCTGCGTGCCTTCGGCGCCTAGCAAAGCAGCGCGTGCCTTCGCCGCCTCGCCGCCTAAGAAAGCGCCGTGTGCCTTCGGCGCCTCCCCAATCGCTTCGTGCCTTCGCCGCCTAGCAAAGCGCCTAGCAAAGCGTCCTCAGCCTTCGCTGCCTAGCAAAGCTCCACGTCCGCTCGCCGCCTAGCAAAGCACTGTGTGCCCTCGCCGCCTCCTAGAGCGCTGCGTGCCTTCGGCGCCTGGCAAAGCACTGCGTGCCCTCGCCGCCTCCTAGAGCGCTGCGTGCCTTCGGCGCCTGGCAAAGCACTGCGTGCCCTCGCCGCCTGGCAAAGCACTGCGTCCTTGGGCGCCTGGCAAAGCGCTGCGTGCCTTCGCCGCCTCGCCGCCTAGCAAGGCGCCCTAGCCCGTCCATCACGATCAGATCGCTGCGTGCCTTCGCTGCCTCGGTGCTTAGCAAAGCGCCACGTGCCTTCGGCGCCTACAAAAGCGCCGTGTGCCTCCGGCGCTACTACGGCGTTTGCTAAGCGGCGAGGCGGCGAAGGTACGCAGCGGTTTGTGAGGCGGCGAAGGCAAGCAGCGCTTTGCTGGGCGGCGAGGCGGCGAAGGGCCGAAGCGATTGGGGAGGCGGTGAAGGGAGACGGCGCTTTGTTGGGCGGCGAGGGCGGAAGGGACGCAGCGCTTTCTTAGGCGGCGAGGCACCGAAGGCACGCGCTGCTTTGCTAGGCGCCGAAGGAACACGGCGCTTTGCTAGGCGGCGACGGCACGCGGAGCTTTGCTAGGCGGCGAGGGCGAGAAGGCACGCGGCGCTTTCTCAGGCGGCGAGGCGCCGAAGGCACGCACTGCTTTGCTAGGCTGCGATGCGGCGAGGCGCCCAACGCAGGCACTTCTTTGCTAGGCGCCCAAGGAACACGGCGCTTTGCTTGACGGCGACGGCACGCGCAGCTTTGCTAGGCGCCCAAGGCAGACGACGCTTTGCTAGGCAGCGAGGCGGCCAACGCACAAAGCCATTTGCTCGGCGGTCATTCGCTGCCTCGCACAAGAGCTAACCACTGTGCATGTTGGCTGTCTCACAAACAAGCAGCCTGCTGCGTCTCTTCGCTGCCTCGCCAGCTAGCAAAGTGCTGCCTCGCTTCGCCTGCAGGCGAAAAAGCCATCCGCGATGCCACTGCGCCACCTGGTGCACAAGCAAAGTGCTGCATCTCTTCGCTGCCTCGCACAATGAGCAACCACTGTGCATGGTGGCTGTCTCACAAACAAGCAGCCTGCTGAATCTCTTCGCTGCCTCGCCAACAAGCAGAGCGCTGCGTGTATTGGCTGACTGGCAGAAAGCAAAGCACGGCGCCTGTTTGCTGCCTGGCCAACAAGCAAAGCGCTCCATCTCTTCGCTGCCTCGCAAACGAAGGAAGCGCTGCGTGCCTTCGGCGCCTAGCAAAGCAGCGCGTGCCTTCGGTGCCTCGCCGCCTAAGAAAGCGCCGTGTGCCTTCGACGCCTCCCCAATCGCTTCGTGCCTTCGCCGCCTAGCAAAGCGCCTAGCAAAGCGTCCTCAGCCTTCGCTGCCTAGCAAAGCTCCACGTCCGCTCGCCGCCTGGCAAAGCACTGCGTGCCCTCGCCGCCTCCTAGAGCGCTGCGTGCCTTCGGCGCCTGGCAAAGCACTGCGTGCCCTCGCCGCCTCCTAGAGCGCTGCGTGCCTTCGGCGCCTGGCAAAGCACTGCGTGCCCTCGCCGCCTGGCAAAGCACTGCGTCCTTGGGCGCCTGGCAAAGCGCTGCGTGCCTTCGCCGCCTCGCCGCCTAGCAAGGCGCCCTAGCCCGTCCATCACGATCAGATCGCTGCGTGCCTTCGCTGCCTCGGTGCTTAGCAAAGCGCCACGTGCCTTCGGCGCCTACAAAAGCGCCGTGTGCCTCCGGCGCTACTACGGCGTTTGCTAAGCGGCGAGGCGGCGAAGGGACGCAGCGCTGTGTGAGGCGGCGAAGGCAAGCAGCGCTTTGCTGGGCGGCGAGGCGGCGAAGGGCCGAAGCGATTGGGGAGGCGGTGAAGGGAGACGGCGCTTTGTTGGGCGGCGAGGGCGGAAGGGACGCAGCGCTTTCTTAGGCGGCGAGGCACCGAAGGCACGCGCTGCTTTGCTAGGCGCCGAAGGAACACGGCGCTTTGCTAGGCGGCGACGGCACGCGGAGCTTTGCTAGGCGGCGAGGGCGAGAAGGCACGCGGCGCTTTCTCAGGCGGCGAGGCGCCGAAGGCACGCACTGCTTTGCTAGGCTGCGATGCGGCGAGGCGCCCAACGCAGGCACTTCTTTGCTAGGCGCCGAAGGAACACGGCGCTTTGCTAGGCGGCGACGGCACGCGGAGCTTTGCTAGGCGGCGAGGGCGAGAAGGCACGCGGCGCTTTCTCAGGCGGCGAGGCGCCGAAGGCACGCACTGCTTTGCTAGGCTGCGATGCGGCGAGGCGCCCAACGCAGGCACTTCTTTGCTAGGCGCCCAAGGAACACGGCGCTTTGCTTGACGGCGACGGCACGCGCAGCTTTGCTAGGCGCCCAAGGCAGACGACGCTTTGCTAGGCAGCGAGGCGGCGAACGCACAAAGCCATTTGCTCGGCGGTCATTCGCTGCCTCGCACAAGAGCTAACCACTGTGCATGTTGGCTGTCTCACAAACAAGCAGCCTGCTGCGTCTCTTCGCTGCCTCGCCAGCTAGCAAAGTGCTGCCTCGCTTCGCCTGCAGGCGAAAAAGCCATCCGCCATGCCACTGCGCCACCTGGTGCACAAGCAAAGTGCTGCATCTCTTCGCTGCCTCGCACAATGAGCAACCACTGTGCATGGTGGCTGTCTCACAAACAAGGAGACTGCTGAATCTCTTCGCTGCCTCGCCAACAAGCAGAGCGCTGCGTGTATTCGCTGAGTGGCAGAAAGCAAAGCACGGCGCCTGTTCGCTGCCTGGCCAACAAGCAAAGCGCTCCATCTCTTCGCTGCCTCGCAAACGAAGGAAGCGCTGCGTGCCTTCGGCGCCTAGCAAAGCAGCGCGTGCCTTCGCCGCCTCGCCGCCTAAGAAAGCGCCGTGTGCCTTCGGCGCCTCCCCAATCGCTTCGTGCCTTCGCCGCCTAGCAAAGCGCCTAGCAAAGCGTCCTCAGCCTTCGCTGCCTAGCAAAGCTGCACGTCCGCTCGCCGCCTAGCAAAGCACTGTGTGCCCTCGCCGCCTCCTAGAGCGCTGCGTGCCTTCGGCGCCTGGCAAAGCACTGCGTGCCCTCGCCGCCTCCTAGAGCGCTGCGTGCCTTCGGCGCCTGGCAAAGCACTGCGTCCTTGGGCGCCTGGCAAAGCGCTGCGTGCCTTCGCCGCCTCGCCGCCTAGCAAGGCGCCCTAGCCCGTCCACCACGATCAGATCGCTGCGTGCCTTCGCTGCCTCGGTGCTTAGCAAAGCGCCACGTGCCTTCGGCGCCTACAAAAGCGCCGTGTGCCTCCGGCGCTACTACGGCGTTTGCTAAGCGGCGAGGCGGCGAAGGGACGCAGCGCTGTGTGAGGCGGCGAAGGCAAGCAGCGCTTTGCTGGGCGGCGAGGCGGCGAAGGGCCGAAGCGATTGGGGAGGCGGTGAAGGGAGACGGCGCTTTGTTGGGCGGCGAGGGCGGAAGGGACGCAGCGCTTTCTTAGGCGGCGAGGCGCCGAAGGCACGCACTTCTTTGCTAGGCTGCGATGCGGCGAGGCGCCCAACGCAGGCACTTCTTTGCTAGGCGCCCAAGGAACACGGCGCTTTGCTTGACGGCGACGGCACACGCAGCTTTGCTAGGCGCCCAAGGCAGACGACGCTTTGCTAGGCAGCGAGGCGGCAAACGCACAAAGCCATTTGCTCGGCGGTCATTCGCTGCCTCGCACAAGAGCTAACCACTGTGCATGTTGGCTGTCTCACAAACAAGCAGCCTGCTGCGTCTCTTCGCTGCCTCGCCAGCTAGCAAAGTGCTGCCTCGCTTCGCCTGCAGGCGAAAAAGCCATCCGCCATGCCACTGCGCCACCTGGTGCACAAGCAAAGTGCTGCATCTCTTCGCTGCCTCGCACAATGAGCAACCACTGTGCATGGTGGCTGTCTCACAAACAAGGAGACTGCTGAATCTCTTCGCTGCCTCGCCAACAAGCAGAGCGCTGCGTGTATTCGCTGACTGGCAGAAAGCAAAGCATGGCGCCTGTTCGCTGCCTGGCCAACAAGCAAAGCGCTCCATCTCTTCGCTGCCTCGCAAACGAAGGAAGCGCTGCGTGCCTTCGGCGCCTAGCAAAGCAGCGCGTGCCTTCGCCGCCTCGCCGCCTAAGAAAGCGCCGTGTGCCTTCGGCGCCTCCCCAATCGCTTCGTGCCTTCGCCGCCTAGCAAAGCGCCTAGCAAAGCGTCCTCAGCCTTCGCTGCCTAGCAAAGCTCCACGTCCGCTCGCCGCCTAGCAAAGCACTGTGTGCCCTCGCCGCCTCCTAGAGCGCTGCGTGCCTTCGGCGCCTGGCAAAGCACTGCGTGCCCTCGCCGCCTCCTAGAGCGCTGCGTGCCTTCGGCGCCTGGCAAAGCACTGCGTGCCCTCGCCGCCTGGCAAAGCACTGCGTCCTTGGGCGCCTGGCAAAGCGCTGCGTGCCTTCGCCGCCTCGCCGCCTAGCAAGGCGCCCTAGCCCGTCCATCACGATCAGATCGCTGCGTGCCTTCGCTGCCTCGGTGCTTAGCAAAGCGCCACGTGCCTTCGGCGCCTACAAAAGCGCCGTGTGCCTCCGGCGCTACTACGGCGTTTGCTAAGCGGCGAGGCGGCGAAGGGACGCAGCGCTGTGTGAGGCGGCGAAGGCAAGCAGCGCTTTGCTGGGCGGCGAGGCGGCGAAGGGCCGAAGCGATTGGGGAGGCGGTGAAGGGAGACGGCGCTTTGTTGGGCGGCGAGGGCGGAAGGGACGCAGCGCTTTCTTAGGCGGCGAGGCACCGAAGGCACGCGCTGCTTTGCTAGGCGCCGAAGGAACACGGCGCTTTGCTAGGCGGCGACGGCACGCGGAGCTTTGCTAGGCGGCGAGGGCGAGAAGGCACGCGGCGCTTTCTCAGGCGGCGAGGCGCCGAAGGCACGCACTGCTTTGCTAGGCTGCGATGCGGCGAGGCGCCCAACGCAGGCACTTCTTTGCTAGGCGCCGAAGGAACACGGCGCTTTGCTAGGCGGCGACGGCACGCGGAGCTTTGCTAGGCGGCGAGGGCGAGAAGGCACGCGGCGCTTTCTCAGGCGGCGAGGCGCCGAAGGCACGCACTGCTTTGCTAGGCTGCGATGCGGCGAGGCGCCCAACGCAGGCACTTCTTTGCTAGGCGCCCAAGGAACACGGCGCTTTGCTTGACGGCGACGGCACGCGCAGCTTTGCTAGGCGCCCAAGGCAGACGACGCTTTGCTAGGCAGCGAGGCGGCGAACGCACAAAGCCATTTGCTCGGCGGTCATTCGCTGCCTCGCACAAGAGCTAACCACTGTGCATGTTGGCTGTCTCACAAACAAGCAGCCTGCTGCGTCTCTTCGCTGCCTCGCCAGCTAGCAAAGTGCTGCCTCGCTTCGCCTGCAGGCGAAAAAGCCATCCGCCATGCCACTGCGCCACCTGGTGCACAAGCAAAGTGCTGCATCTCTTCGCTGCCTCGCACAATGAGCAACCACTGTGCATGGTGGCTGTCTCACAAACAAGGAGACTGCTGAATCTCTTCGCTGCCTCGCCAACAAGCAGAGCGCTGCGTGTATTCGCTGAGTGGCAGAAAGCAAAGCACGGCGCCTGTTCGCTGCCTGGCCAACAAGCAAAGCGCTCCATCTCTTCGCTGCCTCGCAAACGAAGGAAGCGCTGCGTGCCTTCGGCGCCTAGCAAAGCAGCGCGTGCCTTCGCCGCCTCGCCGCCTAAGAAAGCGCCGTGTGCCTTCGGCGCCTCCCCAATCGCTTCGTGCCTTCGCCGCCTAGCAAAGCGCCTAGCAAAGCGTCCTCAGCCTTCGCTGCCTAGCAAAGCTGCACGTCCGCTCGCCGCCTAGCAAAGCACTGTGTGCCCTCGCCGCCTCCTAGAGCGCTGCGTGCCTTCGGCGCCTGGCAAAGCACTGCGTGCCCTCGCCGCCTCCTAGAGCGCTGCGTGCCTTCGGCGCCTGGCAAAGCACTGCGTCCTTGGGCGCCTGGCAAAGCGCTGCGTGCCTTCGCCGCCTCGCCGCCTAGCAAGGCGCCCTAGCCCGTCCACCACGATCAGATCGCTGCGTGCCTTCGCTGCCTCGGTGCTTAGCAAAGCGCCACGTGCCTTCGGCGCCTACAAAAGCGCCGTGTGCCTCCGGCGCTACTACGGCGTTTGCTAAGCGGCGAGGCGGCGAAGGGACGCAGCGCTGTGTGAGGCGGCGAAGGCAAGCAGCGCTTTGCTGGGCGGCGAGGCGGCGAAGGGCCGAAGCGATTGGGGAGGCGGTGAAGGGAGACGGCGCTTTGTTGGGCGGCGAGGGCGGAAGGGACGCAGCGCTTTCTTAGGCGGCGAGGCGCCGAAGGCACGCACTTCTTTGCTAGGCTGCGATGCGGCGAGGCGCCCAACGCAGGCACTTCTTTGCTAGGCGCCCAAGGAACACGGCGCTTTGCTTGACGGCGACGGCACACGCAGCTTTGCTAGGCGCCCAAGGCAGACGACGCTTTGCTAGGCAGCGAGGCGGCAAACGCACAAAGCCATTTGCTCGGCGGTCATTCGCTGCCTCGCACAAGAGCTAACCACTGTGCATGTTGGCTGTCTCACAAACAAGCAGCCTGCTGCGTCTCTTCGCTGCCTCGCCAGCTAGCAAAGTGCTGCCTCGCTTCGCCTGCAGGCGAAAAAGCCATCCGCCATGCCACTGCGCCACCTGGTGCACAAGCAAAGTGCTGCATCTCTTCGCTGCCTCGCACAATGAGCAACCACTGTGCATGGTGGCTGTCTCACAAACAAGGAGACTGCTGAATCTCTTCGCTGCCTCGCCAACAAGCAGAGCGCTGCGTGTATTCGCTGACTGGCAGAAAGCAAAGCATGGCGCCTGTTCGCTGCCTGGCCAACAAGCAAAGCGCTCCATCTCTTCGCTGCCTCGCAAACGAAGGAAGCGCTGCGTGCCTTCGGCGCCTAGCAAAGCAGCGCGTGCCTTCGGTGCCTCGCCGCCTAAGAAAGCGCCGTGTGCCTTCGGCGCCTCCCCAATCGCTTCGTGCCTTCGCCGCCTAGCAAAGCGCCTAGCAAAGCGTCCTCAGCCTTCGCTGCCTAGCAAAGCTCCACGTCCGCTCGCCGCCTAGCAAAGCACTGTGTGCCCTCGCCGCCTCCTAGAGCGCTGCGTGCCTTCGGCGCCTGGCAAAGCACTGCGTGCCCTCGCCGCCTCCTAGAGCGCTGCGTGCCTTCGGCGCCTGGCAAAGCACTGCGTGCCCTCGCCGCCTGGCAAAGCACTGCGTCCTTGGGCGCCTGGCAAAGCGCTGCGTGCCTTCGCCGCCTCGCCGCCTAGCAAGGCGCCCTAGCCCGTCCATCACGATCAGATCGCTGCGTGCCTTCGCTGCCTCGGTGCTTAGCAAAGCGCCACGTGCCTTCGGCGCCTACAAAAGCGCCGTGTGCCTCCGGCGCTACTACGGCGTTTGCTAAGCGGCGAGGCGGCGAAGGGACGCAGCGGTGTGTGAGGCGGCGAAGGCAAGCAGCGCTTTGCTGGGCGGCGAGGCGGCGAAGGGCCGAAGCGATTGGGGAGGCGGTGAAGGGAGACGGCGCTTTGTTGGGCGGCGAGGGCGGAAGGGACGCAGCGCTTTCTTAGGCGGCGAGGCACCGAAGGCACGCGCTGCTTTGCTAGGCGCCGAAGGAACACGGCGCTTTGCTAGGCGGCGACGGCACGCGGAGCTTTGCTAGGCGGCGAGGGCGAGAAGGCACGCGGCGCTTTCTCAGGCGGCGAGGCGCCGAAGGCACGCACTGCTTTGCTAGGCTGCGATGCGGCGAGGCGCCCAACGCAGGCACTTCTTTGCTAGGCGCCGAAGGAACACGGCGCTTTGCTAGGCGGCGACGGCACGCGGAGCTTTGCTAGGCGGCGAGGGCGAGAAGGCACGCGGCGCTTTCTCAGGCGGCGAGGCGCCGAAGGCACGCACTGCTTTGCTAGGCTGCGATGCGGCGAGGCGCCCAACGCAGGCACTTCTTTGCTAGGCGCCCAAGGAACACGGCGCTTTGCTTGACGGCGACGGCACGCGCAGCTTTGCTAGGCGCCCAAGGCAGACGACGCTTTGCTAGGCAGCGAGGCGGCGAACGCACAAAGCCATTTGCTCGGCGGTCATTCGCTGCCTCGCACAAGAGCTAACCACTGTGCATGTTGGCTGTCTCACAAACAAGCAGCCTGCTGCGTCTCTTCGCTGCCTCGCCAGCTAGCAAAGTGCTGCCTCGCTTCGCCTGCAGGCGAAAAAGCCATCCGCCATGCCACTGCGCCACCTGGTGCACAAGCAAAGTGCTGCATCTCTTCGCTGCCTCGCACAATGAGCAACCACTGTGCATGGTGGCTGTCTCACAAACAAGGAGACTGCTGAATCTCTTCGCTGCCTCGCCAACAAGCAGAGCGCTGCGTGTATTCGCTGAGTGGCAGAAAGCAAAGCACGGCGCCTGTTCGCTGCCTGGCCAACAAGCAAAGCGCTCCATCTCTTCGCTGCCTCGCAAACGAAGGAAGCGCTGCGTGCCTTCGGCGCCTAGCAAAGCAGCGCGTGCCTTCGCCGCCTCGCCGCCTAAGAAAGCGCCGTGTGCCTTCGGCGCCTCCCCAATCGCTTCGTGCCTTCGCCGCCTAGCAAAGCGCCTAGCAAAGCGTCCTCAGCCTTCGCTGCCTAGCAAAGCTCCACGTCCGCTCGCCGCCTAGCAAAGCACTGTGTGCCCTCGCCGCCTCCTAGAGCGCTGCGTGCCTTCGGCGCCTGGCAAAGCACTGCGTGCCCTCGCCGCCTCCTAGAGCGCTGCGTGCCCTCGCCGGCTGGCAAAGCACTGCGTCCTTGGGCGCCTGGCAAAGCGCTGCGTGCCTTCGCCGCCTCGCCGCCTAGCAAGGCGCCCTAGCCCGTCCATCACGATCAGATCGCTGCGTGCCTTCGCTGCCTCGGTGCTTAGCAAAGCGCCACGTGCCTTCGGCGCCTACAAAAGCGCCGTGTGCCTCCGGCGCTACTACGGCGTTTGCTAAGCGGCGAGGCGGCGAAGGGACGCAGCGCTGTGTGAGGCGGCGAAGGCAAGCAGCGCTTTGCTGGGCGGCGAGGCGGCGAAGGGCCGAAGCGATTGGGGAGGCGGTGAAGGGAGACGGCGCTTTGTTGGGCGGCGAGGGCGGAAGGGACGCAGCGCTTTCTTAGGCGGCGAGGCACCGAAGGCACGCGCTGCTTTGCTAGGCGCCGAAGGAACACGGCGCTTTGCTAGGCGGCGACGGCACGCGGAGCTTTGCTAGGCGGCGAGGGCGAGAAGGCACGCGGCGCTTTCTCAGGCGGCGAGGCGCCGAAGGCACGCACTGCTTTGCTAGGCTGCGATGCGGCGAGGCGCCCAACGCAGGCACTTCTTTGCTAGGCGCCCAAGGAACACGGCGCTTTGCTTGACGGCGACGGCACGCGCAGCTTTGCTAGGCGCCCAAGGCAGACGACGCTTTGCTAGGCAGCGAGGCGGCGAACGCACAAAGCCATTTGCTCGGCGGTCATTCGCTGCCTCGCACAAGAGCTAACCACTGTGCATGTTGGCTGTCTCACAAACAAGCAGCCTGCTGCGTCTCTTCGCTGCCTCGCCAGCTAGCAAAGTGCTGCCTCGCTTCGCCTGCAGGCGAAAAAGCCATCCGCCATGCCACTGCGCCACCTGGTGCACAAGCAAGGTGCTGCATCTCTTCGCTGCCTCGCACAATGAGCAACCACTGTGCATGGTGGCTGTCTCACAAACAAGGAGACTGCTGAATCTCTTCGCTGCCTCGCCAAAAAGCAGAGCGCTGCGTGTATTCGCTGACTGGCAGAAAGCAAAGCACGGCGCCTGTTCGCTGCCTGGCCAACAAGCAAAGCGCTCCATCTCTTCGCTGCCTCGCAAACGAAGGAAGCGCTGCGTGCCTTCGGCGCCTAGCAAAGCAGCGCGTGCCTTCGCCGCCTCGCCGCCTAAGAAAGCGCCGTGTGCCTTCGGCGCCTCCCCAATCGCTTCGTGCCTTCGCCGCCTAGCAAAGCGCCTAGCAAAGCGTCCTCAGCCTTCGCTGCCGAGCAAAGCTCCACGTCCGCTCACCGCCTAGCAAAGCACTGTGTGCCCTCGCCGCCTCCTAGAGCGCTGCGTGCCTTCGGCGCCTGGCAAAGCACTGCGTGCCCTCGCCGCCTCCTAGAGCGCTGCGTGCCTTCGGCGCCTGGCAAAGCACTGCGCCCTTGGGCGCCTGGCAAAGCGCTGCGTGCCTTCGCCGCCTCGCCGCCTAGCAAGGCGCCCTAGCCCGTCCATCACGATCAGATCGCTGCGTGCCTTCGCTGCCTCGGTGCTTAGCAAAGCGCCACGTGCCTTCGGCGCCTACAAAAGCGCCGTGTGCCTCCGGCGCTACTACGGCGTTTGCTAAGCGGCGAGGCGGCGAAGGGACGCAGCGGTGTGTGAGGCGGCGAAGGCAAGCAGCGCTTTGCTGGGCGGCGAGGCGGCGAAGGGCCGAAGCGATTGGGGAGGCGGTGAAGGGAGACGGCGCTTTGTTGGGCGGCGAGGGCGGAAGGGACGCAGCGCTTTCTTAGGCGGCGAGGCACCGAAGGCACGCGCTGCTTTGCTAGGCGCCGAAGGAACACGGCGCTTTGCTAGGCGGCGACGGCACGCGGAGCTTTGCTAGGCGGCGAGGGCGAGAAGGCACGCGGCGCTTTCTCAGGCGGCGAGGCGCCGAAGGCACGCACTGCTTTGCCAGGCGCCGAAGGCACGCACTGCTTTGCTAGGCTGCGATGCGGCGAGGCGCCCAACGCAGGCACTTCTTTGCTAGGCGCCCAAGGAACACGGCGCTTTGCTTGACGGCGACGGCACACGCAGCTTTGCTAGGCGCCCAAGGCAGACGACGCTTTGCTAGGCAGCGAGGCGGCGAACGCACAAAGCCATTTGCTCGGCGGTCATTCGCTGCCTCGCACAAGAGCTAACCACTGTGCATGTTGGCTGTCTCACAAACAAGCAGCCTGCTGCGTCTCTTCGCTGCCTCGCCAGCTAGCAAAGTGCTGCCTCGCTTCGCCTGCAGGCGAAAAAGCCATCCGCGATGCCACTGCGCCACCTGGTGCACAAGCAAAGTGCTGCATCTCTTCGCTGCCTCGCACAATGAGCAACCACTGTGCATGGTGGCTGTCTCACAAACAAGGAGACTGCTGAATCTCTTCGCTGCCTCGCCAACAAGCAGAGCGCTGCGTGTATTCGCTGACTGGCAGAAAGCAAAGCACGGCGCCTGTTCGCTGCCTGGCCAACAAGCAAAGCGCTCCATCTCTTCGCTGCCTCGCAAACGAAGGAAGCGCTGCGTGCCTTCGGCGCCTAGCAAAGCAGCGCGTGCCTTCGCCGCCTCGCCGCCTAAGAAAGCGCCGTGTGCCTTCGGCGCCTCCCCAATCGCTTCGTGCCTTCGCCGCCTAGCAAAGCGCCTAGCAAAGCGTCCTCAGCCTTCGCTGCCTAGCAAAGCTCCACGTCCGCTCGCCGCCTAGCAAAGCACTGTGTGCCCTCGCCGCCTCCTAGAGCGCTGCGTGCCTTCGGCGCCTGGCAAAGCACTGCGTGCCCTCGCCGCCTCCTAGAGCGCTGCGTGCCTTCGGCGCCTGGCAAAGCACTGCGTCCTTGGGCGCCTGGCAAAGCGCTGCGTGCCTTCGCCGCCTCGCCGCCTAGCAAGGCGCCCTAGCCCGTCCACCACGATCAGATCGCTGCGTGCCTTCGCTGCCTCGGTGCTTAGCAAAGCGCCACGTGCCTTCGGCGCCTACAAAAGCGCCGTGTGCCTCCGGCGCTACTACGGCGTTTGCTAAGCGGCGAGGCGGCGAAGGGACGCAGCGGTGTGTGAGGCGGCGAAGGCAAGCAGCGCTTTGCTGGGCGGCGAGGCGGCGAAGGGCCGAAGCGATTGGGGAGGCGGTGAAGGGAGACGGCGCTTTGTTGGGCGGCGAGGGCGGAAGGGACGCAGCGCTTTCTTAGGCGGCGAGGCACCGAAGGCACGCGCTGCTTTGCTAGGCGCCGAAGGAACACGGCGCTTTGCTAGGCGGCGACGGCACGCGGAGCTTTGCTAGGCGGCGAGGGCGAGAAGGCACGCGGCGCTTTCTCAGGCGGCGAGGCGCCGAAGGCACGCACTGCTTTGCTAGGCTGCGATGCGGCGAGGCGCCCAACGCAGGCACTTCTTTGCTAGGCGCCCAAGGAACACGGCGCTTTGCTTGACGGCGACGGCACGCGCAGCTTTGCTAGGCGCCCAAGGCAGACGACGCTTTGCTAGGCAGCGAGGCGGCGAACGCACAAAGCCATTTGCTCGGCGGTCATTCGCTGCCTCGCACAAGAGCTAACCACTGTGCATGTTGGCTGTCTCACAAACAAGCAGCCTGCTGCGTCTCTTCGCTGCCTCGCCAGCTAGCAAAGTGCTGCCTCGCTTCGCCTGCAGGCGAAAAAGCCATCCGCCATGCCACTGCGCCACCTGGTGCACAAGCAAAGTGCTGCATCTCTTCGCTGCCTCGCACAATGAGCAACCACTGTGCATGGTGGCTGTCTCACAAACAAGGAGACTGCTGAATCTCTTCGCTGCCTCGCCAACAAGCAGAGCGCTGCGTGTATTCGCTGACTGGCAGAAAGCAAAGCACGGCGCCTGTTCGCTGCCTGGCCAACAAGCAAAGCGCTCCATCTCTTCGCTGCCTCGCAAACGAAGGAAGCGCTGCGTGCCTTCGGCGCCTAGCAAAGCAGCGCGTGCCTTCGCCGCCTCGCCGCCTAAGAAAGCGCCGTGTGCCTTCGGCGCCTCCCCAATCGCTTCGTGCCTTCGCCGCCTAGCAAAGCGCCTAGCAAAGCGTCCTCAGCCTTCGCTGCCTAGCAAAGCTCCACGTCCGCTCGCCGCCTAGCAAAGCACTGCGTGCCCTCGCCGCCTCCTAGAGCGCTGCGTGCCTTCGGCGCCTGGCAAAGCACTGCGTCCTTGGGCGCCTGGCAAAGCGCTGCGTGCCTTCGCCGCCTCACCGCCTAGCAAGGCGCCCTAGCCCGTCCACCACGATCAGATCGCTGCGTGCCTTCGCTGCCTCGGTGCTTAGCAAAGCGCCACGTGCCTTCGGCGCCTACAAAAGCGCCGTGTGCCTCCGGCGCTACTACGGCGTTTGCTAAGCGGCGAGGCGGCGAAGGGACGCAGCGCTGTGTGAGGCGGCGAAGGCAAGCAGCGCTTTGCTGGGCGGCGAGGCGGCGAAGGGCCGAAGCGATTGGGGAGGCGGTGAAGGGAGACGGCGCTTTGTTGGGCGGCGAGGGCGGAAGGGACGCAGCGCTTTCTTAGGCGGCGAGGCACCGAAGGCACGCGCTGCTTTGCTAGGCGCCGAAGGAACACGGCGCTTTGCTAGGCGGCGACGGCACGCGGAGCTTTGCTAGGCGGCGAGGGCGAGAAGGCACGCGGCGCTTTCTCAGGCGGCGAGGCGCCGAAGGCACGCACTGCTTTGCTAGGCTGCGATGCGGCGAGGCGCCCAACGCAGGCACTTCTTTGCTAGGCGCCCAAGGAACACGGCGCTTTGCTTGACGGCGACGGCACGCGCAGCTTTGCTAGGCGCCCAAGGCAGACGACGCTTTGCTAGGCAGCGAGGCGGCGAACGCACAAAGCCATTTGCTCGGCGGTCATTCGCTGCCTCGCACAAGAGCTAACCACTGTGCATGTTGGCTGTCTCACAAACAAGCAGCCTGCTGCGTCTCTTCGCTGCCTCGCCAGCTAGCAAAGTGCTGCCTCGCTTCGCCTGCAGGCGAAAAAGCCATCCGCCATGCCACTGCGCCACCTGGTGCACAAGCAAAGTGCTGCATCTCTTCGCTGCCTCGCACAATGAGCAACCACTGTGCATGGTGGCTGTCTCACAAACAAGGAGACTGCTGAATCTCTTCGCTGCCTCGCCAACAAGCAGAGCGCTGCGTGTATTCGCTGACTGGCAGAAAGCAAAGCACGGCGCCTGTTCGCTGCCTGGCCAACAAGCAAAGCGCTCCATCTCTTCGCTGCCTCGCAAACGAAGGAAGCGCTGCGTGCCTTCGGCGCCTAGCAAAGCAGCGCGTGCCTTCGCCGCCTCGCCGCCTAAGAAAGCGCCGTGTGCCTTCGGCGCCTCCCCAATCGCTTCGTGCCTTCGCCGCCTAGCAAAGCGCCTAGCAAAGCGTCCTCAGCCTTCGCTGCCGAGCAAAGCTCCACGTCCGCTCGCCGCCTAGCAAAGCACTGTGTGCCCTCGCCGCCTCCTAGAGCGCTGCGTGCCTTCGCCGCCTCGCCGCCTAGCAAGGCGCCCTAGCCCGTCCATCACGATCAGATCGCTGCGTGCCTTCGCTGCCTCGGTGCTTAGCAAAGCGCCACGTGCCTTCGGCGCCTACAAAAGCGCCGTGTGCCTCCGGCGCTACTACGGCGTTTGCTAAGCGGCGAGGCGGCGAAGGGACGCAGCGGTGTGTGAGGCGGCGAAGGCAAGCAGCGCTTTGCTGGGCGGCGAGGCGGCGAAGGGCCGAAGCGATTGGGGAGGCGGTGAAGGGAGACGGCGCTTTGTTGGGCGGCGAGGGCGGAAGGGACGCAGCGCTTTCTTAGGCGGCGAGGCACCGAAGGCACGCGCTGCTTTGCTAGGCGCCGAAGGAACACGGCGCTTTGCTAGGCGGCGACGGCACGCGCAGCTTTGCTAGGCGGCGAGGGCGAGAAGGCACGCGGCGCTTTCTCAGGCGGCGAGGCGCCGAAGGCACGCACTGCTTTGCTAGGCTGCGATGCGGCGAGGCGCCCAACGCAGGCACTTCTTTGCTAGGCGCCCAAGGAACACGGCGCTTTGCTTGACGGCGACGGCACGCGCAGCTTTGCTAGGCGCCCAAGGCAGACGACGCTTTGCTAGGCAGCGAGGCGGCGAACGCACAAAGCCATTTGCTCGGCGGTCATTCGCTGCCTCGCACAAGAGCTAACCACTGTGCATGTTGGCTGTCTCACAAACAAGCAGCCTGCTGCGTCTCTTCGCTGCCTCGCCAGCTAGCAAAGTGCTGCCTCGCTTCGCCTGCAGGCGAAAAAGCCATCCGCCATGCCACTGCGCCACCTGGTGCACAAGCAAAGTGCTGCATCTCTTCGCTGCCTCGCACAATGAGCAACCACTGTGCATGGTGGCTGTCTCACAAACAAGGAGACTGCTGAATCTCTTCGCTGCCTCGCCAACAAGCAGAGCGCTGCGTGTATTCGCTGACTGGCAGAAAGCAAAGCACGGCGCCTGTTCGCTGCCTGGCCAACAAGCAAAGCGCTCCATCTCTTCGCTGCCTCGCAAACGAAGGAAGCGCTGCGTGCCTTCGGCGCCTAGCAAAGCAGCGCGTGCCTTCGCCGCCTCGCCGCCTAAGAAAGCGCCGTGTGCCTTCGGCGCCTCCCCAATCGCTTCGTGCCTTCGCCGCCTAGCAAAGCGCCTAGCAAAGCGTCCTCAGCCTTCGCTGCCTAGCAAAGCTCCACGTCCGCTCGCCGCCTAGCAAAGCACTGTGTGCCCTCGCCGCCTCCTAGAGCGCTGCGTGCCTTCGGCGCCTGCCAAAGCACTGCGTGCCCTCGCCGCCTCCTAGAGCGCTGCGTGCCTTCGGCGCCTGGCAAAGCGCTGCGTCCTTGGGCGCCTGGCAAAGCGCTGCGTGCCTTCGCCGCCTCGCCGCCTAGCAAGGCGCCCTAGCCCGTCCATCACGATCAGATCGCTGCGTGCCTTCGCTGCCTCGGTGCTTAGCAAAGCGCCACGTGCCTTCGGCGCCTACAAAAGCGCCGTGTGCCTCCGGCGCTACTACGGCGTTTGCTAAGCGGCGAGGCGGCGAAGGGACGCAGCGGTGTGTGAGGCGGCGAAGGCAAGCAGCGCTTTGCTGGGCGGCGAGGCGGCGAAGGGCCGAAGCGATTGGGGAGGCGGTGAAGGGAGACGGCGCTTTGTTGGGCGGCGAGGGCGGAAGGGACGCAGCGCTTTCTTAGGCGGCGAGGCACCGAAGGCACGCGCTGCTTTGCTAGGCGCCGAAGGAACACGGCGCTTTGCTAGGCGGCGACGGCACGCGGAGCTTTGCTAGGCGGCGAGGGCGAGAAGGCACGCGGCGCTTTCTCAGGCGGCGAGGCGCCGAAGGCACGCACTGCTTTGCTAGGCTGCGATGCGGCGAGGCGCCCAACGCAGGCACTTCTTTGCTAGGCGCCCAAGGAACACGGCGCTTTGCTTGACGGCGACGGCACGCGCAGCTTTGCTAGGCGCCCAAGGCAGACGACGCTTTGCTAGGCAGCGAGGCGGCCAACGCACAAAGCCATTTGCTCGGCGGTCATTCGCTGCCTCGCACAAGAGCTAACCACTGTGCATGTTGGCTGTCTCACAAACAAGCAGCCTGCTGCGTCTCTTCGCTGCCTCGCCAACAAGCAGAGCGCTGCGTGTATTCGCTGAGTGGCAGAAAGCAAAGCACGGCGCCTGTTCGCTGCCTGGCCAACAAGCAAAGCGCTCCATCTCTTCGCTGCCTCGCAAACGAAGGAAGCGCTGCGTGCCTTCGGCGCCTAGCAAAGCAGCGCGTGCCTTCGCCGCCTCGCCGCCTAAGAAAGCGCCGTGTGCCTTCGGCGCCTCCCCAATCGCTTCGTGCCTTCGCCGCCTAGCAAAGCGCCTAGCAAAGCGTCCTCAGCCTTCGCTGCCTAGCAAAGCTCCACGTCCGCTCGCCGCCTAGCAAAGCACTGTGTGCCCTCGCCGCCTCCTAGAGCGCTGCGTGCCTTCGGCGCCTGGCAAAGCACTGCGTCCTTGGGCGCCTGGCAAAGCGCTGCGTGCCTTCGCCGCCTCGCCGCCTAGCAAGGCGCCCTAGCCCGTCCATCACGATCAGATCGCTGCGTGCCTTCGCTGCCTCGGTGCTTAGCAAAGCGCCACGTGCCTTCGGCGCCTACAAAAGCGCCGTGTGCCTCCGGCGCTACTACGGCGTTTGCTAAGCGGCGAGGCGGCGAAGGGACGCAGCGGTGTGTGAGGCGGCGAAGGCAAGCAGCGCTTTGCTGGGCGGCGAGGCGGCGAAGGGCCGAAGCGATTGGGGAGGCGGTGAAGGGAGACGGCGCTTTGTTGGGCGGCGAGGGCGGAAGGGACGCAGCGCTTTCTTAGGCGGCGAGGCACCGAAGGCACGCGCTGCTTTGCTAGGCGCCGAAGGAACACGGCGCTTTGCTAGGCGGCGACGGCACGCGGAGCTTTGCTAGGCGGCGAGGGCGAGAAGGCACGCGGCGCTTTCTCAGGCGGCGAGGCGCCGAAGGCACGCACTGCTTTGCTAGGCTGCGATGCGGCGAGGCGCCCAACGCAGGCACTTCTTTGCTAGGCGCCCAAGGAACACGGCGCTTTGCTTGACGGCGACGGCACGCGCAGCTTTGCTAGGCGCCCAAGGCAGACGACGCTTTGCTAGGCAGCGAGGCGGCCAACGCACAAAGCCATTTGCTCGGCGGTCATTCGCTGCCTCGCACAAGAGCTAACCACTGTGCATGTTGGCTGTCTCACAAACAAGCAGCCTGCTGCGTCTCTTCGCTGCCTCGCCAACAAGCAGAGCGCTGCGTGTATTCGCTGAGTGGCAGAAAGCAAAGCACGGCGCCTGTTCGCTGCCTGGCCAACAAGCAAAGCGCTCCATCTCTTCGCTGCCTCGCAAACGAAGGAAGCGCTGCGTGCCTTCGGCGCCTAGCAAAGCAGCGCGTGCCTTCGCCGCCTCGCCGCCTAAGAAAGCGCCGTGTGCCTTCGGCGCCTCCCCAATCGCTTCGTGCCTTCGCCGCCTAGCAAAGCGCCTAGCAAAGCGTCCTCAGCCTTCGCTGCCTAGCAAAGCTCCACGTCCGCTCGCCGCCTAGCAAAGCACTGTGTGCCCTCGCCGCCTCCTAGAGCGCTGCGTGCCTTCGGCGCCTGGCAAAGCACTGCGTCCTTGGGCGCCTGGCAAAGCGCTGCGTGCCTTCGCCGCCTCGCCGCCTAGCAAGGCGCCCGAGCCCGTCCACCACGATCAGATCGCTGCGTGCCTTCGCTGCCTCGGTGCTTAGCAAAGCGCCACGTGCCTTCGGCGCCTACAAAAGCGCCGTGTGCCTCCGGCGCTACTACGGCGTTTGCTAAGCGGCGAGGCGGCGAAGGGACGCAGCGGTGTGTGAGGCGGCGAAGGCAAGCAGCGCTTTGCTGGGCGGCGAGGCGGCGAAGGGCCGAAGCGATTGGGGAGGCGGTGAAGGGAGACGGCGCTTTGTTGGGCGGCGAGGGCGGAAGGGACGCAGCGCTTTCTTAGGCGGCGAGGCACCGAAGGCACGCGCTGCTTTGCTAGGCGCCGAAGGAACACGGCGCTTTGCTAGGCGGCGACGGCACGCGCAGCTTTGCTAGGCGGCGAGGGCGAGAAGGCACGCGGCGCTTTCTCAGGCGGCGAGGCACCGAAGGCACGCACTGCTTTGCTAGGCTGCGATGCGGCGAGGCGCCCAACGCAGGCACTTCTTTGCTAGGCGCCCAAGGAACACGGCGCTTTGCTTGACGGCGACGGCACGCGCAGCTTTGCTAGGCGCCCAAGGCAGACGACGCTTTGCTAGGCAGCGAGGCGGCCAACGCACAAAGCCATTTGCTCGGCGGTCATTCGCTGCCTCGCACAAGAGCTAACCACTGTGCATGTTGGCTGTCTCACAAACAAGCAGCCTGCTGCGTCTCTTCGCTGCCTCGCCAACAAGCAGAGCGCTGCGTGTATTCGCTGACTGGCAGAAAGCAAAGCACGGCGCCTGTTCGCTGCCTGGCCAACAAGCAAAGCGCTCCATCTCTTCGCTGCCTCGCAAACGAAGGAAGCGCTGCGTGCCTTCGGCGCCTAGCAAAGCAGCGCGTGCCTTCGCCGCCTCGCCGCCTAAGAAAGCGCCGTGTGCCTTCGGCGCCTCCCCAATCGCTTCGTGCCTTCGCCGCCTAGCAAAGCGCCTAGCAAAGCGTCCTCAGCCTTGGCTGCCTAGCAAAGCTCCACGTCCGCTCGCCGCCTAGCAAAGCACTGTGTGCCCTCGCCGCCTCCTAGAGCGCTGCGTGCCTTCGGCGCCTGGCAAAGCACTGCGTGCCCTCGCCGCCTCCTAGAGCGCTGCGTGCCTTCGGCGCCTGGCAAAGCACTGCGTGCCCTCGCCGCCTGGCAAAGCACTGCGTCCTTGGGCGCCTGGCAAAGCGCTGCGTGCCTTCGCCGCCTCGCCGCCTAGCAAGGCGCCCTAGCCCGTCCATCACGATCAGATCGCTGCGTGCCTTCGCTGCCTCGGTGCTTAGCAAAGCGCCACGTGCCTTCGGCGCCTACAAAAGCGCCGTGTGCCTCCGGCGCTACTACGGCATTTGCTAAGGGGCGAGGCGGCGAAGGTACGCAGCGGTTTGTGAGGCGGCGAAGGCAAGCAGCGCTTTGCTGGGCGGCGAGGCGGCGAAGGGCCGAAGCGATTGGGGAGGCGGTGAAGGGAGACGGCGCTTTGTTGGGCGGCGAGGGCAGGAAGGGACGCAGCGCTTTCTTAGGCGGCGAGGCACCGAAGGCACGCGCTGCTTTGCTAGGCGCCGAAGGAACACGGCGCTTTGCTAGGCGGCGACGGCACGCGCAGCTTTGCTAGGCGGCGAGGGCGAGAAGGCACGCGGCGCTTTCTCAGGCGGCGAGGCGCCGAAGGCACGCACTGCTTTGCTAGGCTGCGATGCGGCGAGGCGCCCAACGCAGGCACTTCTTTGCTAGGCGCCCAAGGAACACGGCGCTTTGCTTGACGGCGACGGCACGCGCAGCTTTGCTAGGCGCCCAAGGCAGACGACGCTTTGCTAGGCAGCGAGGCGGCGAACGCACAAAGCCATTTGCTCGGCGGTCATTCGCTGCCTCGCACAAGAGCTAACCACTGTGCATGTTGGCTGTCTCACAAACAAGCAGCCTGCTGCGTCTCTTCGCTGCCTCGCCAGCTAGCAAAGTGCTGCCTCGCTTCGCCTGCAGGCGAAAAAGCCATCCGCCATGCCACTGCGCCACCTGGTGCACAAGCAAAGTGCTGCATCTCTTCGCTGCCTCGCACAATGAGCAACCACTGTGCATGGTGGCTGTCTCACAAACAAGGAGACTGCTGAATCTCTTCGCTGCCTCGCCAACAAGCAGAGCGCTGCGTGTATTCGCTGAGTGGCAGAAAGCAAAGCACGGCGCCTGTTCGCTGCCTGGCCAACAAGCAAAGCGCTCCATCTCTTCGCTGCCTCGCAAAGGAAGGAAGCGCTGCGTGCCTTCGGCGCCTAGCAAAGCAGCGCGTGCCTTCGCCGCCTCGCCGCCTAAGAAAGCGCCGTGTGCCTTCGGCGCCTCCCCAATCGCTTCGTGCCTTCGCCGCCTAGCAAAGCGCCTAGCAAAGCGTCCTCAGCCTTCGCTGCCTAGCAAAGCTCCACGTCCGCTCGCCGCCTAGCAAAGCACTGTGTGCCCTCGCCGCCTCCTAGAGCGCTGCGTGCCTTCGGCGCCTGGCAAAGCACTGCGTGCCCTCGCCGCCTGGCAAAGCACTGCGTCCTTGGGCGCCTGGCAAAGCGCTGCGTGCCTTCGCCGCCTCGCCGCCTAGCAAGGCGCCCTAGCCCGTCCACCACGATCAGATCGCTGCGTGCCTTCGCTGCCTCGGTGCTTAGCAAAGCGCCACGTGCCTTCGGCGCCTACAAAAGCGCCGTGTGCCTCCGGCGCTACTACGGCGTTTGCTAAGCGGCGAGGCGGCGAAGGGACGCAGCGCTGTGTGAGGCGGCGAAGGCAAGCAGCGCTTTGCTGGGCGGCGAGGCGGCGAAGGGCCGAAGCGATTGGGGAGGCGGTGAAGGGAGACGGCGCTTTGTTGGGCGGCGAGGGCGGAAGGGACGCAGCGCTTTCTTAGGCGGCGAGGCACCGAAGGCACGCGCTGCTTTGCTAGGCGCCGAAGGAACACGGCGCTTTGCTAGGCGGCGACGGCACGCGCAGCTTTGCTAGGCGGCGAGGGCGAGAAGGCACGCGGCGCTTTCTCAGGCGGCGAGGCGCCGAAGGCACGCACTGCTTTGCTAGGCTGCGATGCGGCGAGGCGCCCAACGCAGGCACTTCTTTGCTAGGCGCCCAAGGAACACGGCGCTTTGCTTGACGGCGACGGCACGCGCAGCTTTGCTAGGCGCCCAAGGCAGACGACGCTTTGCTAGGCAGCGAGGCGGCGAACGCACAAAGCCATTTGCTCGGCGGTCATTCGCTGCCTCGCACAAGAGCTAACCACTGTGCATGTTGGCTGTCTCACAAACAAGCAGCCTGCTGCGTCTCTTCGCTGCCTCGCCAGCTAGCAAAGTGCTGCCTCGCTTCGCCTGCAGGCGAAAAAGCCATCCGCCATGCCACTGCGCCACCTGGTGCACAAGCAAAGTGCTGCATCTCTTCGCTGCCTCGCACAATGAGCAACCACTGTGCATGGTGGCTGTCTCACAAACAAGGAGACTGCTGAATCTCTTCGCTGCCTCGCCAACAAGCAGAGCGCTGCGTGTATTCGCTGAGTGGCAGAAAGCAAAGCACGGCGCCTGTTCGCTGCCTGGCCAACAAGCAAAGCGCTCCATCTCTTCGCTGCCTCGCAAACGAAGGAAGCGCTGCGTGCCTTCGGCGCCTAGCAAAGCAGCGCGTGCCTTCGCCGCCTCGCCGCCTAAGAAAGCGCCGTGTGCCTTCGGCGCCTCCCCAATCGCTTCGTGCCTTCGCCGCCTAGCAAAGCGCCTAGCAAAGCGTCCTCAGCCTTCGCTGCCTAGCAAAGCTCCACGTCCGCTCGCCGCCTAGCAAAGCACTGTGTGCCCTCGCCGCCTCCTAGAGCGCTGCGTGCCTTCGGCGCCTGGCAAAGCACTGCGTGCCCTCGCCGCCTGGCAAAGCACTGCGTCCTTGGGCGCCTGGCAAAGCGCTGCGTGCCTTCGCCGCCTCGCCGCCTAGCAAGGCGCCCTAGCCCGTCCACCACGATCAGATCGCTGCGTGCCTTCGCTGCCTCGGTGCTTAGCAAAGCGCCACGTGCCTTCGGCGCCTACAAAAGCGCCGTGTGCCTCCGGCGCTACTACGGCGTTTGCTAAGCGGCGAGGCGGCGAAGGGACGCAGCGGTGTGTGAGGCGGCGAAGGCAAGCAGCGCTTTGCTGGGCGGCGAGGCGGCGAAGGGCCGAAGCGATTGGGGAGGCGGTGAAGGGAGACGGCGCTTTGTTGGGCGGCGAGGGCGGAAGGGACGCAGCGCTTTCTTAGGCGGCGAGGCACCGAAGGCACGCGCTGCTTTGCTAGGCGCCGAAGGAACACGGCGCTTTGCTAGGCGGCGACGGCACGCGGAGCTTTGCTAGGCGGCGAGGGCGAGAAGGCACGCGGCGCTTTCTCAGGCGGCGAGGCGCCGAAGGCACGCACTGCTTTGCTAGGCTGCGATGCGGCGAGGCGCCCAACGCAGGCACTTCTTTGCTAGGCGCCCAAGGAACACGGCGCTTTGCTTGACGGCGATGGCACGCGCAGCTTTGCTAGGCGCCCAAGGCAGACGACGCTTTGCTAGGCAGCGAGGCGGCCAACGCACAAAGCCATTTGCTCGGCGGTCATTCGCTGCCTCGCACAAGAGCTAACCACTGTGCATGTTGGCTGTCTCACAAACAAGCAGCCTGCTGCGTCTCTTCGCTGCCTCGCCAACAAGCAGAGCGCTGCGTGTATTCGCTGAGTGGCAGAAAGCAAAGCACGGCGCCTGTTCGCTGCCTGGCCAACAAGCAAAGCGCTCCATCTCTTCGCTGCCTCGCAAAGGAAGGAAGCGCTGCGTGCCTTCGGCGCCTAGCAAAGCAGCGCGTGCCTTCGCCGCCTCGCCGCCTAAGAAAGCGCCGTGTGCCTTCGGCGCCTCCCCAATCGCTTCGTGCCTTCGCCGCCTAGCAAAGCGCCTAGCAAAGCGTCCTCAGCCTTCGCTGCCTAGCAAAGCTCCACGTCCGCTCGCCGCCTAGCAAAGCACTGTGTGCCCTCGCCGCCTCCTAGAGCGCTGCGTGCCTTCGGCGCCTGGCAAAGCACTGCGTCCTTGGGCGCCTGGCAAAGCGCTGCGTGCCTTCGCCGCCTCGCCGCCTAGCAAGGCGCCCTAGCCCGTCCACCACGATCAGATCGCTGCGTGCCTTCGCTGCCTCGGTGCTTAGCAAAGCGCCACGTGCCTTCGGCGCCTACAAAAGCGCTGTGTGCCTCCGGCGCTACTACGGCGTTTGCTAAGCGGCGAGGCGGCGAAGGGACGCAGCGGTGTGTGAGGCGGCGAAGGCAAGCAGCGCTTTGCTGGGCGGCGAGGCGGCGAAGGGCCGAAGCGATTGGGGAGGCGGTGAAGGGAGACGGCGCTTTGTTGGGCGGCGAGGGCGGAAGGGACGCAGCGCTTTCTTAGGCGGCGAGGCACCGAAGGCACGCGCTGCTTTGCTAGGCGCCGAAGGAACACGGCGCTTTGCTAGGCGGCGACGGCACGCGCAGCTTTGCTAGGCGGCGAGGGCGAGAAGGCACGCGGCGCTTTCTCAGGCGGCGAGGCGCCGAAGGCACGCACTGCTTTGCTAGGCTGCGATGCGGCGAGGCGCCCAACGCAGGCACTTCTTTGCTAGGCGCCCAAGGAACACGGCGCTTTGCTTGACGGCGACGGCACGCGCAGCTTTGCTAGGCGCCCAAGGCAGACGACGCTTTGCTAGGCAGCGAGGCGGCCAACGCACAAAGCCATTTGCTCGGCGGTCATTCGCTGCCTCGCACAAGAGCTAACCACTGTGCATGTTGGCTGTCTCACAAACAAGCAGCCTGCTGCGTCTCTTCGCTGCCTCGCCAACAAGCAGAGCGCTGCGTGTATTCGCTGACTGGCAGAAAGCAAAGCACGGCGCCTGTTCGCTGCCTGGCCAACAAGCAAAGCGCTCCATCTCTTCGCTGCCTCGCAAAGGAAGGAAGCGCTGCGTGCCTTCGGCGCCTAGCAAAGCAGCGCGTGCCTTCGCCGCCTCGCCGCCTAAGAAAGCGCCGTGTGCCTTCGGCGCCTCCCCAATCGCTTCGTGCCTTCGCCGCCTAGCAAAGCGCCTAGCAAAGCGTCCTCAGCCTTCGCTGCCTAGCAAAGCTGCACGTCGGCTCGCCGCCTAGCAAAGCACTGTGTGCCCTCGCCGCCTCCTAGAGCGCTGCGTGCCTTCGGCGCCTGGCAAAGCACTGCGTGCCCTCGCCGCCTGGCAAAGCACTGCGTCCTTGGGCGCCTGGCAAAGCGCTGCGTGCCTTCGCCGCCTCGCCGCCTAGCAAGGCGCCCTAGCCCGTCCACCACGATCAGATCGCTGCGTGCCTTCGCTGCCTCGGTGCTTAGCAAAGCGCCACGTGCCTTCGGCGCCTACAAAAGCGCCGTGTGCCTCCGGCGCTACTACGGCGTTTGCTAAGCGGCGAGGCGGCGAAGGGACGCAGCGGTGTGTGAGGCGGCGAAGGCAAGCAGCGCTTTGCTGGGCGGCGAGGCGGCGAAGGGCCGAAGCGATTGGGGAGGCGGTGAAGGGAGACGGCGCTTTGTTGGGCGGCGAGGGCGGAAGGGACGCAGCGCTTTCTTAGGCGGCGAGGCACCGAAGGCACGCGCTGCTTTGCTAGGCGCCGAAGGAACACGGCGCTTTGCTAGGCAGCGACGGCACGCGGAGCTTTGCTAGGCGGCGAGGGCGAGAAGGCACGCGGCGCTTTCTCAGGCGGCGAGGCGCCGAAGGCACGCACTGCTTTGCTAGGCTGCGATGCGGCGAGGCGCCCAACGCAGGCACTTCTTTGCTAGGCGCCCAAGGAACACGGCGCTTTGCTTGACGGCGACGGCACGCGCAGCTTTGCTAGGCGCCCAAGGCAGACGACGCTTTGCTAGGCAGCGAGGCGGCGAACGCACAAAGCCATTTGCTCGGCGGTCATTCGCTGCCTCGCACAAGAGCTAACCACTGTGCATGTTGGCTGTCTCACAAACAAGCAGCCTGCTGCGTCTCTTCGCTGCCTCGCCAGCTAGCAAAGTGCTGCCTCGCTTCGCCTGCAGGCGAAAAAGCCATCCGCGATGCCACTGCGCCACCTGGTGCACAAGCAAAGTGCTGCATCTCTTCGCTGCCTCGCACAATGAGCAACCACTGTGCATGGTGGCTGTCTCACAAACAAGGAGACTGCTGAATCTCTTCGCTGCCTCGCCAACAAGCAGAGCGCTGCGTGTATTCGCTGACTGGCAGAAAGCAAAGCACGGCGCCTGTTCGCTGCCTGGCCAACAAGCAAAGCGCTCCATCTCTTCGCTGCCTCGCAAACGAAGGAAGCGCTGCGTGCCTTCGGCGCCTAGCAAAGCAGCGCGTGCCTTCGCCGCCTCGCCGCCTAAGAAAGCGCCGTGTGCCTTCGGCGCCTCCCCAATCGCTTCGTGCCTTCGCCGCCTAGCAAAGCGCCTAGCAAAGCGTCCTCAGCCTTCGCTGCCTAGCAAAGCTCCACGTCCGCTCGCCGCCTAGCAAAGCACTGTGTGCCCTCGCCGCCTCCTAGAGCGCTGCGTGCCTTCGGCGCCTGCCAAAGCACTGCGTGCCCTCGCCGCCTCCTAGAGCGCTGCGTGCCTTCGGCGCCTGGCAAAGCGCTGCGTCCTTGGGCGCCTGGCAAAGCGCTGCGTGCCTTCGCCGCCTCGCCGCCTAGCAAGGCGCCCTAGCCCGTCCACCACGATCAGATCGCTGCGTGCCTTCGCTGCCTCGGTGCTTAGCAAAGCGCCACGTGCCTTCGGCGCCTACAAAAGCGCCGTGTGCCTCCGGCGCTACTACGGCGTTTGCTAAGCGGCGAGGCGGCGAAGGGACGCAGCGGTGTGTGAGGCGGCGAAGGCAAGCAGCGCTTTGCTGGGCGGCGAGGCGGCGAAGGGCCGAAGCGATTGGGGAGGCGGTGAAGGGAGACGGCGCTTTGTTGGGCGGCGAGGGCGGAAGGGACGCAGCGCTTTCTTAGGCGGCGAGGCGCCGAAGGCACGCACTTCTTTGCTAGGCTGCGATGCGGCGAGGCGCCCAACGCAGGCACTTCTTTGCTAGGCGCCCAAGGAACACGGCGCTTTGCTTGACGGCGACGGCACGCGCAGCTTTGCTAGGCGCCCAAGGCAGACGACGCTTTGCTAGGCAGCGAGGCGGCGAACGCACAAAGCCATTTGCTCGGCGGTCATTCGCTGCCTCGCACAAGAGCTAACCACTGTGCATGTTGGCTGTCTCACAAACAAGCAGCCTGCTGCGTCTCTTCGCTGCCTCGCCAGCTAGCAAAGTGCTGCCTCGCTTCGCCTGCAGGCGAAAAAGCCATCCGCCATGCCACTGCGCCACCTGGTGCACAAGCAAAGTGCTGCATCTCTTCGCTGCCTCGCACAATGAGCAACCACTGTGCATGGTGGCTGTCTCACAAACAAGGAGACTGCTGAATCTCTTCGCTGCCTCGCCAACAAGCAGAGCGCTGCGTGTATTCGCTGACTGGCAGAAAGCAAAGCATGGCGCCTGTTCGCTGCCTGGCCAACAAGCAAAGCGCTCCATCTCTTCGCTGCCTCGCAAATGAAGGAAGCGCTGCGTGCCTTCGGCGCCTAGCAAAGCAGCGCGTGCCTTCGGTGCCTCGCCGCCTAAGAAAGCGCCGTGTGCCTTCGGCGCCTCCCCAATCGCTTCGTGCCTTCGCCGCCTAGCAAAGCGCCTAGCAAAGCGTCCTCAGCCTTCGCTGCCTAGCAAAGCTCCACGTCCGCTCGCCGCCTAGCAAAGCACTGTGTGCCCTCGCCGCCTCCTAGAGCGCTGCGTGCCTTCGGCGCCTGGCAAAGCACTGCGTGCCCTCGCCGCCTCCTAGAGCGCTGCGTGCCTTCGGCGCCTGGCAAAGCACTGCGTGCCCTCGCCGCCTGGCAAAGCACTGCGTCCTTGGGCGCCTGGCAAAGCGCTGCGTGCCTTCGCCGCCTCGCCGCCTAGCAAGGCGCCCTAGCCCGTCCATCACGATCAGATCGCTGCGTGCCTTCGCTGCCTCGGTGCTTAGCAAAGCGCCACGTGCCTTCGGCGCCTACAAAAGCGCCGTGTGCCTCCGGCGCTACTACGGCGTTTGCTAAGCGGCGAGGCGGCGAAGGGACGCAGCGGTGTGTGAGGCGGCGAAGGCAAGCAGCGCTTTGCTGGGCGGCGAGGCGGCGAAGGGCCGAAGCGATTGGGGAGGCGGTGAAGGGAGACGGCGCTTTGTTGGGCGGCGAGGGCGGAAGGGACGCAGCGCTTTCTTAGGCGGCGAGGCGCCGAAGGCACGCACTTCTTTGCTAGGCTGCGATGCGGCGAGGCGCCCAACGCAGGCACTTCTTTGCTAGGCGCCCAAGGAACACGGCGCTTTGCTTGACGGCGACGGCACGCGCAGCTTTGCTAGGCGCCCAAGGCAGACGACGCTTTGCTAGGCAGCGAGGCGGCGAACGCACAAAGCCATTTGCTCGGCGGTCATTCGCTGCCTCGCACAAGAGCTAACCACTGTGCATGTTGGCTGTCTCACAAACAAGCAGCCTGCTGCGTCTCTTCGCTGCCTCGCCAGCTAGCAAAGTGCTGCCTCGCTTCGCCTGCAGGCGAAAAAGCCATCCGCCATGCCACTGCGCCACCTGGTGCACAAGCAAAGTGCTGCATCTCTTCGCTGCCTCGCACAATGAGCAACCACTGTGCATGGTGGCTGTCTCACAAACAAGGAGACTGCTGAATCTCTTCGCTGCCTCGCCAACAAGCAGAGCGCTGCGTGTATTCGCTGACTGGCAGAAAGCAAAGCATGGCGCCTGTTCGCTGCCTGGCCAACAAGCAAAGCGCTCCATCTCTTCGCTGCCTCGCAAATGAAGGAAGCGCTGCGTGCCTTCGGCGCCTAGCAAAGCAGCGCGTGCCTTCGGTGCCTCGCCGCCTAAGAAAGCGCCGTGTGCCTTCGGCGCCTCCCCAATCGCTTCGTGCCTTCGCCGCCTAGCAAAGCGCCTAGCAAAGCGTCCTCAGCCTTGGCTGCCTAGCAAAGCTCCACGTCCGCTCGCCGCCTAGCAAAGCACTGTGTGCCCTCGCCGCCTCCTAGAGCGCTGCGTGCCTTCGGCGCCTGGCAAAGCACTGCGTGCCCTCGCCGCCTCCTAGAGCGCTGCGTGCCTTCGGCGCCTGGCAAAGCACTGCGTCCTTGGGCGCCTGGCAAAGCGCTGCGTGCCTTCGCTGCCTCGCCGCCTAGCAAGGTGCCCTAGCCCGTCCATCACGATCAGATCGCTGCGTGCCTTCGCTGCCTCGGTGCTTAGCAAAGCGCCACGTGCCTTCGGCGCCTACAAAAGCGCCGTGTGCCTCCGGCGCTACTACGGCGTTTGCTAAGCGGCGAGGCGGCGAAGGGACGCAGCGGTGTGTGAGGCGGCGAAGGCAAGCAGTGCTTTGCTGGGCGGCGAGGCGGCGAAGGGCCGAAGCGATTGGGGAGGCGGTGAAGGGACACGGCGCTTTGTTGGGCGGTGAGGGCGGAAGGGACGCAGCGCTTTCTTAGGCGGCGAGGCACCGAAGGCACGCGCTGCTTTGCTAGGCGCCCAAGGAACACGGCGCTTTGCTTGACGGCGACGGCACGCGCGGCTTTGCTAGGCGCCCAAGGCAGACGACGCTTTGCTAGGCAGCGAGGCGGCGAACGCACAAAGCCATTTGCTCGGCGGTCATTCGCTGCCTCGCACAAGAGCTAACCACTGTGCATGTTGGCTGTCTCACAAACAAGCAGCCTGCTGCGTCTCTTCGCTGCCTCGCCAGCTAGCAAAGTGCTGCCTCGCTTCGCCTGCAGGCGAAAAAGCCATCCGCCATGCCACTGCGCCACCTGGTGCACAAGCAAAGTGCTGCATCTCTTCGCTGCCTCGCACAATGAGCAACCACTGTGCATGGTGGCTGTCTCACAAACAAGGAGACTGCTGAATCTCTTCGCTGCCTCGCCAACAAGCAGAGCGCTGCGTGTATTCGCTGAGTGGCAGAAAGCAAAGCACGGCGCCTGTTCGCTGCCTGGCCAACAAGCAAAGCGCTCCATCTCTTCGCTGCCTCGCAAAGGAAGGAAGCGCTGCGTGCCTTCGGCGCCTAGCAAAGCAGCGCGTGCCTTCGCCGCCTCGCCGACTAAGAAAGCGCCGTGTGCCTTCGGCGCCTCCCCAATCGCTTCGTGCCTTCGCCGCCTAGCAAAGCGCCTAGCAAAGCGTCCTCAGCCTTGGCTGCCTAGCAAAGCTCCACGTCCGCTCGCCGCCTAGCAAAGCACTGTGTGCCCTCGCCGCCTCCTAGAGCGCTGCGTGCCTTCGGCGCCTGGCAAAGCACTGCGTGCCCTCGCCGCCTCCTAGAGCGCTGCGTGCCTTCGGCGCCTGGCAAAGCACTGCGTCCTTGGGCGCCTGGCAAAGCGCTGCGTGCCTTCGCCGCCTCGCCGCCTAGCAAGGCGCCCTAGCCCGTCCACCACGATCAGATCGCTGCATGCCTTCGCTGCCTCGGTGCTTAGCAAAGCGCCACGTGCCTTCGGCGCCTACAAAAGTGCCGTGTGCCTCCGGCGCTACTACGGCGTTTGCTAAGCGGCGAGGCGGCGAAGGGACGCAGCGGTGTGTGAGGCGGCGAAGGCAAGCAGCGCTTTGCTGGGCGGCGAGGCGGCGAAGGGCCGAAGCGATTGGGGAGGCGGTGAAGGGAGACGGCGCTTTGTTGGGCGGCGAGGGCGGAAGGGACGCAGCGCTTTCTTAGGCGGCGAGGCACCGAAGGCACGCGCTGCTTTGCTAGGCGCCGAAGGAACACGGCGCTTTGCTAGGCGGCGACGGCACGCGGAGCTTTGCTAGGCGGCGAGGGCGAGAAGGCACGCGGCGCTTTCTCAGGCGGCGAGGCGCCGAAGGCACGCACTGCTTTGCCAGGCGCCGAAGGCACGCACTGCTTTGCTAGGCTGCGATGCGGCGAGGCGCCCAACGCAGGCACTTCTTTGCTAGGCGCCCAAGGAACACGGCGCTTTGCTTGACGGCGACGGCACGCGCAGCTTTGCTAGGCGCCCAAGGCAGACGACGCTTTGCTAGGCAGCGAGGCGGCGAACGCACAAAGCCATTTGCTCGGCGGTCATTCGCTGCCTCGCACAAGAGCTAACCACTGTGCATGTTGGCTGTCTCACAAACAAGCAGCCTGCTGCGTCTCTTCGCTGCCTCGCCAGCTAGCAAAGTGCTGCCTCGCTTCGCCTGCAGGCGAAAAAGCCATCCGCGATGCCACTGCGCCACCTGGTGCACAAGCAAAGTGCTGCATCTCTTCGCTGCCTCGCACAATGAGCAACCACTGTGCATGGTGGCTGTCTCACAAACAAGGAGACTGCTGAATCTCTTCGCTGCCTCGCCAACAAGCAGAGCGCTGCGTGTATTCGCTGAGTGGCAGAAAGCAAAGCACGGCGCCTGTTCGCTGCCTGGCCAACAAGCAAAGCGCTCCATCTCTTCGCTGCCTCGCAAACGAAGGAAGCGCTGCGTGCCTTCGGCGCCTAGCAAAGCAGCGCGTGCCTTCGCCGCCTCGCCGCCTAAGAAAGCGCCGTGTGCCTTCGGCGCCTCCCCAATCGCTTCGTGCCTTCGCCGCCTAGCAAAGCGCCTAGCAAAGCGTCCTCAGCCTTCGCTGCCTAGCAAAGCTGCACGTCCGCTCGCCGCCTAGCAAAGCACTGTGTGCCCTCGCCGCCTCCTAGAGCGCTGCGTGCCTTCGGCGCCTGGCAAAGCACTGCGTGCCCTCGCCGCCTCCTAGAGCGCTGCGTGCCTTCGGCGCCTGGCAAAGCACTGCGTCCTTGGGCGCCTGGCAAAGCGCTGCGTGCCTTCGCCGCCTCGCCGCCTAGCAAGGCGCCCTAGCCCGTCCACCACGATCAGATCGCTGCGTGCCTTCGCTGCCTCGGTGCTTAGCAAAGCGCCACGTGCCTTCGGCGCCTACAAAAGCGCCGTGTGCCTCCGGCGCTACTACGGCGTTTGCTAAGCGGCGAGGCGGCGAAGGGACGCAGCGGTGTGTGAGGCGGCGAAGGCAAGCAGCGCTTTGCTGGGCGGCGAGGCGGCGAAGGGCCGAAGCGATTGGGGAGGCGGTGAAGGGAGACGGCGCTTTGTTGGGCGGCGAGGGCGGAAGGGACGCAGCGCTTTCTTAGGCGGCGAGGCACCGAAGGCACGCGCTGCTTTGCTAGGCGCCGAAGGAACACGGCGCTTTGCTAGGCGGCGACGGCACGCGGAGCTTTGCTAGGTGGCGAGGGCGAGAAGGCACGCGGCGCTTTCTCAGGCGGCGAGGCGCCGAAGGCACGCACTGCTTTGCTAGGCTGCGATGCGGCGAGGCGCCCAACGCAGGCACTTCTTTGCTAGGCGCCCAAGGAACACGGCGCTTTGCTTGACGGCGATGGCACGCGCAGCTTTGCTAGGCGCCCAAGGCAGACGACGCTTTGCTAGGCAGCGAGGCGGCGAACGCACAAAGCCATTTGCTCGGCGGTCATTCGCTGCCTCGCACAAGAGCTAACCACTGTGCATGTTGGCTGTCTCACAAACAAGCAGCCTGCTGCGTCTCTTCGCTGCCTCGCCAGCTAGCAAAGTGCTGCCTCGCTTCGCCTGCAGGCGAAAAAGCCATCCGCCATGCCACTGCGCCACCTGGTGCACAAGCAAAGTGCTGCATCTCTTCGCTGCCTCGCACAATGAGCAACCACTGTGCATGGTGGCTGTCTCACAAACAAGGAGACTGCTGAATCTCTTCGCTGCCTCGCCAACAAGCAGAGCGCTGCGTGTATTCGCTGACTGGCAGAAAGCAAAGCACGGCGCCTGTTCGCTGCCTGGCCAACAAGCAAAGCGCTCCATCTCTTCGCTGCCTCGCAAACGAAGGAAGCGCTGCGTGCCTTCGGCGCCTAGCAAAGCAGCGCGTGCCTTCGCCGCCTCGCCGCCTAAGAAAGCGCCGTGTGCCTTCGGCGCCTCCCCAATCGCTTCGTGCCTTCGCCGCCTAGCAAAGCGCCTAGCAAAGCGTCCTCAGCCTTCGCTGCCTAGCAAAGCTCCACGTCCGCTCGCCGCCTAGCAAAGCACTGTGTGCCCTCGCCGCCTCCTAGAGCGCTGCGTGCCTTCGGCGCCTGCCAAAGCACTGCGTGCCCTCGCCGCCTCCTAGAGCGCTGCGTGCCTTCGGCGCCTGGCAAAGCACTGCGTCCTTGGGCGCCTGGCAAAGCGCTGCGTGCCTTCGCCGCCTCGCCGCCTAGCAAGGCGCCCTAGCCCGTCCACCACGATCAGATCGCTGCGTGCCTTCGCTGCCTCGGTGCTTAGCAAAGCGCCACGTGCCTTCGGCGCCTACAAAAGCGCCGTGTGCCTCCGGCGCTACTACGGCGTTTGCTAAGCGGCGAGGCGGCGAAGGGACGCAGCGCTGTGTGAGGCGGCGAAGGCAAGCAGCGCTTTGCTGGGCGACGAGGCGGCGAAGGGCCGAAGCGATTGGGGAGGCGGTGAAGGGAGACGGCGCTTTGTTGGGCGGCGAGGGCGGAAGGGACGCAGCGCTTTCTTAGGCGGCGAGGCACCGAAGGCACGCGCTGCTTTGCTAGGCGCCGAAGGAACACGGCGCTTTGCTAGGCGGCGACGGCACGCGCAGCTTTGCTAGGCGGCGAGGGCGAGAAGGCACGCGGCGCTTTCTCAGGCGGCGAGGCGCCGAAGGCACGCACTGCTTTGCTAGGCTGCGATGCGGCGAGGCGCCCAACGCAGGCACTTCTTTGCTAGGCGCCCAAGGAACACGGCGCTTTGCTTGACGGCGACGGCACGCGCAGCTTTGCTAGGCGCCCAAGGCAGACGACGCTTTGCTAGGCAGCGAGGCGGCGAACGCACAAAGCCATTTGCTCGGCGGTCATTCGCTGCCTCGCACAAGAGCTAACCACTGTGCATGTTGGCTGTCTCACAAACAAGCAGCCTGCTGCGTCTCTTCGCTGCCTCGCCAGCTAGCAAAGTGCTGCCTCGCTTCGCCTGCAGGCGAAAAAGCCATCCGCCATGCCACTGCGCCACCTGGTGCACAAGCAAAGTGCTGCATCTCTTCGCTGCCTCGCACAATGAGCAACCACTGTGCATGGTGGCTGTCTCACAAACAAGGAGACTGCTGAATCTCTTCGCTGCCTCGCCAACAAGCAGACCGCTGCGTGTATTCGCTGACTGGCAGAAAGCAAAGCACGGCGCCTGTTCGCTGCCTGGCCAACAAGCAAAGCGCTCCATCTCTTCGCTGCCTCGCAAACGAAGGAAGCGCTGCGTGCCTTCGGCGCCTAGCAAAGCAGCGCGTGCCTTCGCCGCCTCGCCGCCTAAGAAAGCGCCGTGTGCCTTCGGCGCCTCCCCAATCGCTTCGTGCCTTCGCCGCCTAGCAAAGCGCCTAGCAAAGCGTCCTCAGCCTTCGCTGCCTAGCAAAGCTCCACGTCCGCTCGCCGCCTAGCAAAGCACTGTGTGCCCTCGCCGCCTCCTAGAGCGCTGCGTGCCTTCGGCGCCTAGCAAAGCACTGCGTGCCCTCGCCGCCTCCTAGAGCGCTGCGTGCCTTCGGCGCCTGGCAAAGCACTGCGTCCTTGGGCGCCTGGCAAAGCGCTGCGTGCCTTCGCCGCCTCGCCGCCTAGCAAGGCGCCCTAGCCCGTCCACCACGATCAGATCGCTGCGTGCCTTCGCTGCCTCGGTGCTTAGCAAAGCGCCACGTGCCTTCGGCGCCTACAAAAGCGCCGTGTGCCTCCGGCGCTACTACGGCGTTTGCTAAGCGGCGAGGCGGCGAAGGGACGCAGCGGTGTGTGAGGCGGCGAAGGCAAGCAGCGCTTTGCTGGGCGGCGAGGCGGCGAAGGGCCGAAGCGATTGGGGAGGCGGTGAAGGGAGACGGCGCTTTGTTGGGCGGCGAGGGCGGAAGGGACGCAGCGCTTTCTTAGGCGGCGAGGCACCGAAGGCACGCGCTGCTTTGCTAGGCGCCGAAGGAACACGGCGCTTTGCTAGGCGGCGACGGCACGCGGAGCTTTGCTAGGCGGCGAGGGCGAGAAGGCACGCGGCGCTTTCTCAGGCGGCGAGGCGCCGAAGGCACGCACTGCTTTGCTAGGCTGCGATGCGGCGAGGCGCCCAACGCAGGCACTTCTTTGCTAGGCGCCCAAGGAACACGGCGCTTTGCTTGACGGCGACGGCACGCGCAGCTTTGCTAGGCGCCCAAGGCAGACGACGCTTTGCTAGGCAGCGAGGCGGCGAACGCACAAAGCCATTTGCTCGGCGGTCATTCGCTGCCTCGCACAAGAGCTAACCACTGTGCATGTTGGCTGTCTCACAAACAAGCAGCCTGCTGCGTCTCTTCGCTGCCTCGCCAGCTAGCAAAGTGCTGCCTCGCTTCGCCTGCAGGCGAAAAAGCCATCCGCCATGCCACTGCGCCACCTGGTGCACAAGCAAGGTGCTGCATCTCTTCGCTGCCTCGCACAATGAGCAACCACTGTGCATGGTGGCTGTCTCACAAACAAGCAGCCTGCTGCGTCTCTTCGCTGCCTCGCCAACAAGCAGAGCGCTGCGTGTATTCGCTGACTGGCAGAAAGCAAAGCACGGCGCCTGTTCGCTGCCTGGCCAACAAGCAAAGCGCTCCATCTCTTCGCTGCCTCGCAAACGAAGGAAGCGCTGCGTGCCTTCGGCGCCTAGCAAAGCAGCGCGTGCCTTCGCCGCCTCGCCGCCTAAGAAAGCGCCGTGTGCCTTCGGCGCCTCCCCAATCGCTTCGTGCCTTCGCCGCCTAGCAAAGCGCCTAGCAAAGCGTCCTCAGCCTTCGCTGCCGAGCAAAGCTCCACGTCCGCTCGCCGCCTAGCAAAGCACTGTGTGCCCTCGCCGCCTCCTAGAGCGCTGCGTGCCTTCGGCGCCTGGCAAAGCACTGCGTGCCCTCGCCGCCTCCTAGAGCGCTGCGTGCCTTCGGCGCCTGGCAAAGCACTGCGTCCTTGGGCGCCTGGCAAAGCGCTGCGTGCCTTCGCCGCCTCGCCGCCTAGCAAGGCGCCCTAGCCCGTCCATCACGATCAGATCGCTGCGTGCCTTCGCTGCCTCGGTGCTTAGCAAAGCGCCACGTGCCTTCGGCGCCTACAAAAGCGCCGTGTGCCTCCGGCGCTACTACGGTGTTTGCTAAGGGGCGAGGCGGCGAAGGGACGCAGCGGTGTGTGAGGCGGCGAAGGCAAGCAGCGCTTTGCTGGGCGGCGAGGCGGCGAAGGGCCGAAGCGATTGGGGAGGCGGTGAAGGGAGACGGCGCTTTGTTGGGCGGCGAGGGCGGAAGGGACGCAGCGCTTTCTTAGGCGGCGAGGCACCGAAGGCACGCGCTGCTTTGCTAGGCGCCGAAGGAACACGGCGCTTTGCTAGGCGGCGACGGCACGCGCAGCTTTGCTAGGCGGCGAGGGCGAGAAGGCACGCGGCGCTTTCTCAGGCGGCGAGGCGCCGAAGGCACGCACTGCTTTGCCAGGCGCCGAAGGCACGCACTGCTTTGCTAGGCTGCGATGCGGCGAGGCGCCCAACGCAGGCACTTCTTTGCTAGGCGCCCAAGGAACACGGCGCTTTGCTTGACGGCGACGGCACGCGCAGCTTTGCTAGGCGCCCAAGGCAGACGACGCTTTGCTAGGCAGCGAGGCGGCGAACGCACAAAGCCATTTGCTCGGCGGTCATTCGCTGCCTCGCACAAGAGCTAACCACTGTGCATGTTGGCTGTCTCACAAACAAGCAGCCTGCTGCGTCTCTTCGCTGCCTCGCCAGCTAGCAAAGTGCTGCCTCGCTTCGCCTGCAGGCGAAAAAGCCATCCGCCATGCCACTGCGCCACCTGGTGCACAAGCAAAGTGCTGCATCTCTTCGCTGCCTCGCACAATGAGCAACCACTGTGCATGGTGGCTGTCTCACAAACAAGGAGACTGCTGAATCTCTTCGCTGCCTCGCCAACAAGCAGAGCGCTGCGTGTATTCGCTGAGTGGCAGAAAGCAAAGCACGGCGCCTGTTCGCTGCCTGGCCAACAAGCAAAGCGCTCCATCTCTTCGCTGCCTCGCAAACGAAGGAAGCGCTGCGTGCCTTCGGCGCCTAGCAAAGCAGCGCGTGCCTTCGCCGCCTCGCCGCCTAAGAAAGCGCCGTGTGCCTTCGGCGCCTCCCCAATCGCTTCGTGCCTTCGCCGCCTAGCAAAGCGCCTAGCAAAGCGTCCTCAGCCTTCGCTGCCTAGCAAAGCTCCACGTCCGCTCGCCGCCTAGCAAAGCACTGTGTGCCCTCGCCGCCTCCTAGAGCGCTGCGTGCCTTCGGCGCCTGGCAAAGCACTGCGTGCCCTCGCCGCCTCCTAGAGCGCTGCGTGCCTTCGGCGCCTGGCAAAGCACTGCGTCCTTGGGCGCCTGGCAAAGCGCTGCGTGCCTTCGCCGCCTCGCCGCCTAGCAAGGCGCCCTAGCCCGTCCACCACGATCAGATCGCTTCGTGCCTTCGCCGCCTAGCAAAGTGCCTAGCAAAGCGTCCTCAGCCTTCGCTGCCTAGCAAAGCTCCACGTCCGCTCGCCGCCTAGCAAAGCACTGTGTGCCCTCGCTGCCTCCTAGAGCGCTGCGTGCCTTCGGCGCCTGGCAAAGCACTGCGCCCTTGGGCGCCTGGCAAAGCGCTGCGTGCCTTCGCCGCCTCGCCGCCTAGCAAGGCGCCCTAGCCCGTCCATCACGATCAGATCGCTGCGTGCCTTCGCTGCCTCGGTGCTTAGCAAAGCGCCACGTGCCTTCGGCGCCTACAAAAGCGCCGTGTGCCTCCGGCGCTACTACGGCGTTTGCTAAGCGGCGAGGCGGCGAAGGGACGCAGCGGTGTGTGAGGCGGCGAAGGCAAGCAGCGCTTTGCTGGGCGGCGAGGCGGCGAAGGGCCGAAGCGATTGGGGAGGCGGTGAAGGGAGACGGCGCTTTGTTGGGCGGCGAGGGCGGAAGGGACGCAGCGCTTTCTTAGGCGGCGAGGCACCGAAGGCACGCGCTGCTTTGCTAGGCGCCGAAGGAACACGGCGCTTTGCTAGGCGGCGACGGCACGCGGAGCTTTGCTAGGCGGCGAGGGCGAGAAGGCACGCGGCGCTTTCTCAGGCGGCGAGGCGCCGAAGGCACGCACTGCTTTGCCAGGCGCCGAAGGCACGCACTGCTTTGCTAGGCTGCGATGCGGCGAGGCGCCCAACGCAGGCACTTCTTTGCTAGGCGCCCAAGGAACACGGCGCTTTGCTTGACGGCGACGGCACGCGCAGCTTTGCTAGGCGCCCAAGGCAGACGACGCTTTGCTAGGCAGCGAGGCGGCGAACGCACAAAGCCATTTGCTCGGCGGTCATTCGCTGCCTCGCACAAGAGCTAACCACTGTGCATGTTGGCTGTCTCACAAACAAGCAGCCTGCTGCGTCTCTTCGCTGCCTCGCCAGCTAGCAAAGTGCTGCCTCGCTTCGCCTGCAGGTGAAAAAGCCATCCGCCATGCCACTGCGCCACCTGGTGCACAAGCAAAGTGCTGCATCTCTTCGCTGCCTCGCACAATGAGCAACCACTGTGCATGGTGGCTGTCTCACAAACAAGGAGACTGCTGAAACTCTTCGCTGCCTCGCCAACAAGCAGAGCGCTGCGTGTATTCGCTGAGTGGCAGAAAGCAAAGCACGGCGCCTGTTCGCTGCCTGGCCAACAAGCAAAGCGCTCCATCTCTTCGCTGCCTCGCAAACGAAGGAAGCGCTGCGTGCCTTCGCCGCCTCGCCGCCTAAGAAAGCGCCGTGTGCCTTCGGCGCCTCCCCAATCGCTTCGTGCCTTCGCCGCCTAGCAAAGCGCCTAGCAAAGCGTCCTCAGCCTTGGCTGCCTAGCAAAGCTCCACGTCCGCTCGCCGCCTAGCAAAGCACTGTGTGCCCTCGCCGCCTCCTAGAGCGCTGCGTGCCTTCGGCGCCTGGCAAAGCGCTGCGTGCCCTCGCCGCCTCCTAGAGCGCTGCGTGCCTTCGGCGCCTGGCAAAGCGCTGAGTGCCTTCGGCGCCTGGCAAAGCACTGCGTGCCCTCGCCGCCTCCTAGAGCGCTGCGTGCCTTCGGCGCCTGGCAAAGCGCTGCGTCCTTGGGCGCCTGGCAAAGCGCTGCGTGCCTTCGCCGCCTCGCCGCCTAGCAAGGCGCCCTAGCCCGTCCATCACGATCAGATCGCTGCGTGCCTTCGCTGCCTCGGTGCTTAGCAAAGCGCCACGTGCCTTCGGCGCCTACAAAAGCGCCGTGTGCCTCCGGCGCTACTACGGCGTTTGCTAAGCGGCGAGGCGGCGAAGGTACGCAGCGCTGTGTGAGGCGGCGAAGGCAAGCAGCGCTTTGCTGGGCGGCGAGGCGGCGAAAGGCCGAAGCGATTGGGGAGGCGGTGAAGGGAGACGGCGCTTTGTTGGGCGGCGAGGGCGGAAGGGACGCAGCGCTTTCTTAGGCGGCGAGGCACCGAAGGCACGCGCTGCTTTGCTAGGCGCCGAAGGAACACGGCGCTTTGCTAGGCGGCGACGGCACGCGGAGCTTTGCTAGGTGGCGAGGGCGAGAAGGCACGCGGCGCTTTCTCAGGCGGCGAGGCGCCGAAGGCACGCACTGCTTTGCTAGGCTGCGATGCGGCGAGGCGCCCAACGCAGGCACTTCTTTGCTAGGCGCCCAAGGAACACGGCGCTTTGCTTGACGGCGACGGCACGCGCAGCTTTGCTAGGCGCCCAAGGCAGACGACGCTTTGCTAGGCAGCGAGGCGGCGAACGCACAAAGCCATTTGCTCGGCGGTCATTCGCTGCCTCGCACAAGAGCTAACCACTGTGCATGTTGGCTGTCTCACAAACAAGCAGCCTGCTGCGTCTCTTCGCTGCCTCGCCAGCTAGCAAAGTGCTGCCTCGCTTCGCCTGCAGGCGAAAAAGCCATCCGCCATGCCACTGCGCCACCTGGTGCACAAGCAAGGTGCTGCATCTCTTCGCTGCCTCGCACAATGAGCAACCACTGTGCATGGTGGCTGTCTCACAAACAAGGAGACTGCTGAATCTCTTCGCTGCCTCGCCAACAAGCAGAGCGCTGCGTGTATTCGCTGACTGGCAGAAAGCAAAGCACGGCGCCTGTTCGCTGCCTGGCCAACAAGCAAAGCGCTCCATCTCTTCGCTGCCTCGCAAACGAAGGAAGCGCTGCGTGCCTTCGGCGCCTAGCAAAGCAGCGCGTGCCTTCGCCGCCTCGCCGCCTAAGAAAGCGCCGTGTGCCTTCGGCGCCTCCCCAATCGCTTCGTGCCTTCGCCGCCTAGCAAAGCGCCTAGCAAAGCGTCCTCAGCCTTCGCTGCCTAGCAAAGCTCCACGTCCGCTCGCCGCCTAGCAAAGCACTGTGTGCCCTCGCCGCCTCCTAGAGCGCTGCGTGCCTTCGGCGCCTGGCAAAGCACTGCGTGCCCTCGCCACCTCCTAGAGCGCTGCGTGCCTTCGGCGCCTGGCAAAGCACTGCGTGCCCTCGCCGCCTGGCAAAGCACTGCGTCCTTGGGCGCCTGGCAAAGCGCTGCGTGCCTTCGCCGCCTCGCCGCCTAGCAAGGCGCCCTAGCCCGTCCATCACGATCAGATCGCTGCGTGCCTTCGCTGCCTCGGTGCTTAGCAAAGCGCCACGTGCCTTCGGCGCCTACAAAAGCGCCGTGTGCCTCCGGCGCTACTACGGCGTTTGCTAAGCGGCGAGGCGGCGAAGGTATGCAGCGCTGTGTGAGGCGGCGAAGGCAAGCAGCGCTTTGCTGGGCGGCGAGGCGGCGAAGGGCCGAAGCGATTGGGGAGGCGGTGAAGGGAGACGGCGCTTTGTTGGGCGGTGAGGGCGGAAGGGACGCAGCGCTTTCTTAGGCGGCGAGGCACCGAAGGCACGCGCTGCTTTGCTAGGCGCCGAAGGAACACGGCGCTTTGCTAGGCGGCGACGGCACGCGCAGCTTTGCTAGGCGGCGAGGGCGAGAAGGCACGCGGCGCTTTCTCAGGCGGCGAGGCGCCGAAGGCACGCACTGCTTTGCTAGGCTGCGATGCGGCGAGGCGCCCAACGCAGGCACTTCTTTGCTAGGCGCCCAAGGAACACGGCGCTTTGCTTGACGGCGACGGCACGCGCAGCTTTGCTAGGCGCCCAAGGCAGACGACGCTTTGCTAGGCAGCGAGGCGGCGAACGCACAAAGCCATTTGCTCGGCGGTCATTCGCTGCCTCGCACAAGAGCTAACCACTGTGCATGTTGGCTGTCTCACAAACAAGCAGCCTGCTGCGTCTCTTCGCTGCCTCGCCAGCTAGCAAAGTGCTGCCTCGCTTCGCCTGCAGGCGAAAAAGCCATCCGCCATGCCACTGCGCCACCTGGTGCACAAGCAAAGTGCTGCATCTCTTCGCTGCCTCGCACAATGAGCAACCACTGTGCATGGTGGCTGTCTCACAAACAAGGAGACTGCTGAATCTCTTCGCTGCCTCGCCAACAAGCAGAGCGCTGCGTGTATTCGCTGACTGGCAGAAAGCAAAGCACGGCGCCTGTTCGCTGCCTGGCCAACAAGCAAAGCGCTCCATCTCTTCGCTGCCTCGCAAACGAAGGAAGCGTTGCGTGCCTTCGGCGCCTAGCAAAGCAGCGCGTGCCTTCGCCGCCTCGCCGCCTAAGAAAGCGCCGTGTGCCTTCGGCGCCTCCCCAATCGCTTCGTGCCTTCGCCGCCTAGCAAAGCGCCTAGCAAAGCGTCCTCAGCCTTCGCTGCCTAGCAAAGCTGCACGTCCGCTCGCCGCCTAGCAAAGCACTGTGTACCCTCGCCGCCTCCTAGAGCGCTGCGTGCCTTCGGCGCCTGGCAAAGCGCTGCGTGCCCTCGCCGCCTCCTAGAGCGCTGCGTGCCTTCGGCGCCTGGCAAAGCACTGCGTCCTTGGGCGCCTGGCAAAGCGCTGCGTGCCTTCGCCGCCTCGCCGCCTAGCAAGGCGCCCTAGCCCGTCCATCACGATCAGATCGCTGCGTGCCTTCGCTGCCTCGGTGCTTAGCAAAGCGCCACGTGCCTTCGGCGCCTACAAAAGCGCCGTGTGCCTCCGGCGCTACTACGGCGTTTGCTAAGCGGCGAGGCGGCGAAGGGACGCAGCGGTGTGTGAGGCGGCGAAGGCAAGCAGCGCTTTGCTGGGCGGCGAGGCGGCGAAGGGCCGAAGCGATTGGGGAGGCGGTGAAGGGAGACGGCGCTTTGTTGGGCGGCGAGGGCGGAAGGGACGCAGCGCTTTCTTAGGCGGCGAGGCACCGAAGGCACGCGCTGCTTTGCTAGGCGCCGAAGGAACACGGCGCTTTGCTAGGCGGCGAGGGTGAGAAGGCACGCGGCGCTTTCTCAGGCGGCGAGGCGCCGAAGGCACGCACTGCTTTGCTAGGCTGCGATGCGGCGAGGCGCCCAACGCAGGCACTTCTTTGCTAGGCGCCCAAGGAACACGGCGCTTTGCTTGACGGCGACGGCACGCGCAGCTTTGCTAGGCGCCCAAGGCAGACGACGCTTTGCTAGGCAGCGAGGCGGCCAACGCACAAAGCCATTTGCTCGGCGGTCATTCGCTGCCTCGCACAAGAGCTAACCACTGTGCATGTTGGCTGTCTCACAAACAAGCAGCCTGCTGCGTCTCTTCGCTGCCTCGCCAGCTAGCAAAGTGCTGCCTCGCTTCGCCTGCAGGCGAAAAAGCCATCCGCCATGCCACTGCGCCACCTGGTGCACAAGCAAAGTGCTGCATCTCTTCGCTGCCTCGCACAATGAGCAACCACTGTGCATGGTGGCTGTCTCACAAACAAGGAGACTGCTGAATCTCTTCGCTGCCTCGCCAACAAGCAGAGCGCTGCGTGTATTCGCTGAGTGGCAGAAAGCAAAGCACGGCGCCTGTTCGCTGCCTGGCCAACAAGCAAAGCGCTCCATCTCTTCGCTGCCTCGCAAACGAAGGAAGCGCTGCGTGCCTTCGGCGCCTAGCAAAGCAGCGCGTGCCTTCGCCGCCTCGCCGCCTAAGAAAGCGCCGTGTGCCTTCGGCGCCTCCCCAATCGCTTCGTGCCTTCGCCGCCTAGCAAAGTGCCTAGCAAAGCGTCCTCAGCCTTCGCTGCCTAGCAAAGCTCCACGTCCGCTCGCCGCCTAGCAAAGCACTGTGTGCCCTCGCCGCCTCCTAGAGCGCTGCGTGCCTTCGGCGCCTGGCAAAGCGCTGAGTGCCTTCAGCGCCTGGCAAAGCACTGCGTCCTTGGGCGCCTGGCAAAGCACTGCGTCCTTGGGCGCCTGGCAAAGCGCTGCGTGCCTTCGCCGCCTCGCCGCCTAGCAAGGCGCCCTAGCCCGTCCATCACGATCAGATCGCTGCGTGCCTTCGCTGCCTCGGTGCTTAGCAAAGCGCCACGTGCCTTCGGCGCCTACAAAAGCGCCGTGTGCCTCCGGCGCTACTACGGCGTTTGCTAAGCGGCGAGGCGGCGAAGGGACGCAGCGGTGTGTGAGGCGGTGAAGGCAAGCAGCGCTTTGCTGGGCGGCGAGGCGGCGAAGGGCCGAAGCGATTGGGGAGGCGGTGAAGGGAGACGGCGCTTTGTTGGGCGGCGAGGGCGGAAGGGACGCAGCGCTTTCTTAGGCGGCAAGGCACCGAAGGCACGCGCTGCTTTGCTAGGCGCCGAAGGAACACGGCGCTTTGCTAGGCGGCGACGGCACGCGGAGCTTTGCTAGGCGGCGAGGGCGAGAAGGCACGCGGCGCTTTCTCAGGCGGCGAGGCGCCGAAGGCACGCACTGCTTTGCTAGGCTGCGATGCGGCGAGGCGCCCAACGCAGGCACTTCTTTGCTAGGCGCCCAAGGAACACGGCGCTTTGCTTGACGGCGACGGCACGCGCAGCTTTGCTAGGCGCCCAAGGCAGACGACGCTTTGCTAGGCAGCGAGGCGGCCAACGCACAAAGCCATTTGCTCGGTGGTCATTCGCTGCCTCGCACAAGAGCTAACCACTGTGCATGTTGGCTGTCTCACAAACAAGCAGCCTGCTGCGTCTCTTCGCTGCCTCGCCAGCTAGCAAAGTGCTGCCTCGCTTCGCCTGCAGGCGAAAAAGCCATCCGCCATGCCACTGCGCCACCTGGTGCACAAGCAAGGTGCTGCATCTCTTCGCTGCCTCGCACAATGAGCAACCACTGTGCATGGTGGCTGTCTCACAAACAAGGAGACTGCTGAATCTCTTCGCTGCCTCGCCAACAAGCAGAGCGCTGCGTGTATTCGCTGACTGGCAGAAAGCAAAGCACGGCGCCTGTTCGCTGCCTGGCCAACAAGCAAAGCGCTCCATCTCTTCGCTGCCTCGCAAACGAAGGAAGCGCTGCGTGCCTTCGGCGCCTAGCAAAGCAGCGCATGCCTTCGCCGCCTCGCCGCCTAAGAAAGCGCCGTGTGCCTTCGGCGCCTCCCCAATCGCTTCGTGCCTTCGCCGCCTAGCAAAGTGCCTAGCAAAGCGTCCTCAGCCTTCGCTGCCTAGCAAAGCTGCACGTCCGCTCGCCGCCTAGCAAAGCACTGTGTGCCCTCGCCGCCTCCTAGAGCGCTGCGTGCCTTCGGCGCCTGGCAAAGCGCTGAGTGCCTTCAGCGCCTGGCAAAGCACTGCGTCCTTGGGCGCCTGGCAAAGCACTGCGTCCTTGGGCGCCTGGCAAAGCGCTGCGTGCCTTCGCCGCCTCGCCGCCTAGCAAGGCGCCCTAGCCCGTCCATCACGATCAGATCGCTGCGTGCCTTCGCTGCCTCGGTGCTTAGCAAAGCGCCACGTGCCTTCGGCGCCTACAAAAGCGCCGTGTGCCTCCGGCGCTACTACGGCGTTTGCTAAGCGGCGAGGCGGCGAAGGGACGCAGCGGTGTGTGAGGCGGCGAAGGCAAGCAGCGCTTTGCTGGGCGGCGAGGCGGCGAAGGGCCGAAGCGATTGGGGAGGCGGTGAAGGGAGACGGCGCTTTGTTGGGCGGCGAGGGCGGAAGGGACGCAGCGCTTTCTTAGGCGGCGAGGCACCGAAGGCACGCGCTGCTTTGCTAGGCGCCGAAGGAACACGGCGCTTTGCTAGGCGGCGACGGCACGCGGAGCTTTGCTAGGCGGCGAGGGCGAGAAGGCACGCGGCGCTTTCTCAGGCGGCGAGGCGCCGAAGGCACGCACTGCTTTGCTAGGCTGCGATGCGGCGAGGCGCCCAACGCAGGCACTTCTTTGCTAGGCGCCCAAGGAACACGGCGCTTTGCTTGACGGCGACGGCACGCGCAGCTTTGCTAGGCGCCCAAGGCAGACGACGCTTTGCTAGGCAGCGAGGCGGCCAACGCACAAAGCCATTTGCTCGGCGGTCATTCGCTGCCTCGCACAAGAGCTAACCACTGTGCATGTTGGCTGTCTCACAAACAAGCAGCCTGCTGCGTCTCTTCGCTGCCTCGCCAGCTAGCAAAGTGCTGCCTCGCTTCGCCTGCAGGCGAAAAAGCCATCCGCCATGCCACTGCGCCACCTGGTGCACAAGCAAAGTGCTGCATCTCTTCGCTGCCTCGCACAATGAGCAACCACTGTGCATGGTGGCTGTCTCACAAACAAGCAGCCTGCTGCGTCTCTTCGCTGCCTCGCCAACAAGCAGAGCGCTGCGTGTATTCGCTGAGTGGCAGAAAGCAAAGCACGGCGCCTGTTCGCTGCCTGGCCAACAAGCAAAGCGCTCCATCTCTTCGCTGCCTCGCAAACGAAGGAAGCGCTGCGTGCCTTCGGCGCCTAGCAAAGCAGCGCGTGCCTTCGCCGCCTCGCCGCCTAAGAAAGCGCCGTGTGCCTTCGGCGCCTCCCCAATCGCTTCGTGCCTTCGCCGCCTAGCAAAGCGCCTAGCAAAGCGTCCTCAGCCTTCGCTGCCTAGCAAAGCTCCACGACCGCTCGCCGCCTAGCAAAGCACTGTGTGCCCTCGCCGCCTCCTAGAGTGCTGCGTGCCTTCGGCGCCTGGCAAAGCACTGCGTGCCCTCGCCGCCTCCTAGAGCGCTGCGTGCCTTCGGCGCCTGGCAAAGCGCTGCATCCTTGGGCGCCTGGCAAAGCGCTGCGTGCCTTCGCCGCCTCGCCGCCTAGCAAGGCGCCCTAGCCCGTCCATCACGATCAGATCGCTGCGTGCCTTCGCTGCCTCGGTGCTTAGCAAAGCGCCACGTGCCTTCGGCGCCTACAAAAGCGCCGTGTGCCTCCGGCGCTACTACGGCGTTTGCTAAGCGGCGAGGCGGCGAAGGTACGCAGCGCTGTGTGAGGCGGCGAAGGCAAGCAGCGCTTTGCTGGGCGGCGAGGCGGCGAAGGGCCGAAGCGATTGGGGAGGCGGTGAAGGGAGACGGCGCTTTGTTGGGCGGCGAGGGCGGAAGGGACGCAGCGCTTTCTTAGGCGGCGAGGCACCGAAGGCACGCGCTGCTTTGCTAGGCGCCGAAGGAACACGGCGCTTTGCTAGGCGGCGACGGCACGCGGAGCTTTGCTAGGCGGCGAGGGCGAGAAGGCACGCGGCGCTTTCTCAGGCGGCGAGGCGCCGAAGGCACGCACTGCTTTGCCAGGCGCCGAAGGCACGCACTGCTTTGCTAGGCTGCGATGCGGCGAGGCGCCCAACGTAGGCACTTCTTTGCTAGGCGCCCAAGGAACACGGCGCTTTGCTTGACGGCGACGGCACGCGCAGCTTTGCTAGGCGCCCAAGGCAGACGACGCTTTGCTAGGCAGCGAGGCGGCCAACGCACAAAGCCATTTGCTCGGCGGTCATTCGCTGCCTCGCACAAGAGCTAACCACTGTGCATGTTGGCTGTCTCACAAACAAGCAGCCTGCTGCGTCTCTTCGCTGCCTCGCCAGCTAGCAAAGTGCTGCCTCGCTTCGCCTGCAGGCGAAAAAGCCATCCGCGATGCCACTGCGCCACCTGGTGCACAAGCAAAGTGCTGCATCTCTTCGCTGCCTCGCACAATGAGCAACCACTGTGCATGGTGGCTGTCTCACAAACAAGGAACTGCTGAATCTCTTCGCTGCCTCGCCAACAAGCAGAGCGCTGCGTGTATTGGCTGACTGGCAGAAAGCAAAGCACGGCGCCTGTTCGCTGCCTGGCCAACAAGCAAAGCGCTCCATCTCTTCGCTGCCTCGCAAACGAAGGAAGCGCTGCGTGCCTTCGGCGCCTAGCAAAGCAGCGCGTGCCTTCGCCGCCTCGCCGCCTAAGAAAGCGCCGTGTGCCTTCGGCGCCTCCCCAATCGCTTCGTGCCTTCGCCGCCTAGCAAAGCGCCTAGCAAAGCGTCCTCAGCCTTCGCTGCCTAGCAAAGCTCCACGACCGCTCGCCGCCTAGCAAAGCACTGTGTGCCCTCGCCGCCTCCTAGAGTGCTGCGTGCCTTCGGCGCCTGGCAAAGCACTGCGTGCCCTCGCCGCCTCCTAGAGCGCTGCGTGCCTTCGGCGCCTGGCAAAGCGCTGCGTCCTTGGGCGCCTGGCAAAGCGCTGCGTGCCTTCGCCGCCTCGCCGCCTAGCAAGGCGCCCTAGCCCGTCCATCACGATCAGATCGCTGCGTGCCTTCGCTGCCTCGGTGCTTAGCAAAGCGCCACGTGCCTTCGGCGCCTACAAAAGCGCCGTGTGCCTCCGGCGCTACTACGGCGTTTGCTAAGCGGCGAGGCGGCGAAGGGACGCAGCGGTGTGTGAGGCGGCGAAGGCAAGCAGCGCTTTGCTGGGCGGCGAGGCGGCGAAGGGCCGAAGCGATTGGGGAGGCGGTGAAGGGAGACGGCGCTTTGTTGGGCGGCGAGGGCGGAAGGGACGCAGCGCTTTCTTAGGCGGCGAGGCACCGAAGGCACGCGCTGCTTTGCTAGGCGCCGAAGGAACACGGCGCTTTGCTAGGCGGCGACGGCACGCGGAGCTTTGCTAGGCGGCGAGGGCGAGAAGGCACGCGGCGCTTTCTCAGGCGGCGAGGCGCCGAAGGCACGCACTGCTTTGCCAGGCGCCGAAGGCACGCACTGCTTTGCTAGGCTGCGATGCGGCGAGGCGCTCAACGCAGGCACTTCTTTGCTAGGCGCCCAAGGAACACGGCGCTTTGCTTGACGGCGACGGCACGCGCAGCTTTGCTAGGCGCCCAAGGCAGACGACGCTTTGCTAGGCAGCGAGGCGGCCAACGCACAAAGCCATTTGCTCGGCGGTCATTCGCTGCCTCGCACAAGAGCTAACCACTGTGCATGTTGGCTGTCTCACAAACAAGCAGCCTGCTGCGTCTCTTCGCTGCCTCGCCAGCTAGCAAAGTGCTGCCTCGCTTCGCCTGCAGGCGAAAAAGCCATCCGCCATGCCACTGCGCCACCTGGTGCACAAGCAAAATGCTGCATCTCTTCGCTGCCTCGCACAATGAGCAACCACTGTGCATGGTGGCTGTCTCACAAACAAGGAGACTGCTGAATCTCTTCGCTGCCTCGCCAACAAGCAGAGCGCTGCGTGTATTCGCTGACTGGCAGAAAGCAAAGCACGGCGCCTGTTCGCTGCCTGGCCAACAAGCAAAGCGCTCCATCTCTTCGCTGCCTCGCAAACGAAGGAAGCGCTGCGTGCCTTCGGCGCCTAGCAAAGCAGCGCGTGCCTTCGCCGCCTCGCCGCCTAAGAAAGCGCCGTGTGCCTTCGGCGCCTCCCCAATCGCTTCGTGCCTTCGCCGCCTAGCAAAGTGCCTAGCAAAGCGTCCTCAGCCTTCGCTGCCTAGCAAAGCTCCACGTCCGCTCGCCGCCTAGCAAAGCACTGTGTGCCCTCGCCGCCTCCTAGAGCGCTGCGTGCCTTCGGCGCCTGGCAAAGCGCTGAGTGCCTTCAGCGCCTGGCAAAGCACTGCGTCCTTGGGCGCCTGGCAAAGCACTGCGTCCTTGGGCGCCTGGCAAAGCGCTGCGTGCCTTCGCCGCCTCGCCGCCTAGCAAGGCGCCCTAGCCCGTCCATCACGATCAGATCGCTGCGTGCCTTCGCTGCCTCGGTGCTTAGCAAAGCGCCACGTGCCTTCGGCGCCTACAAAAGCGCCGTGTGCCTCCGGCGCTACTACGGCATTTGCTAAGCGGCGAGGCGGCGAAGGTACGCAGCGCTGTGTGAGGCGGCGAAGGCAAGCAGCGCTTTGCTGGGCGGCGAGGCGGCGAAGGGCCGAAGCGATTGGGGAGGCGGTGAAGGGAGACGGCGCTTTGTTGGGCGGCGAGGGCGGAAGGGACGCAGCGCTTTCTTAGGCGGCGAGGCACCGAAGGCACGCGCTGCTTTGCTAGGCGCCGAAGGAACACGGCGCTTTGCTAGGCGGCGACGGCACGCGGAGCTTTGCTAGGCGGCGAGGGCGAGAAGGCACGCGGCGCTTTCTCAGGCGGCGAGGCGCCGAAGGCACGCACTGCTTTGCCAGGCGCCGAAGGCACGCACTGCTTTGCTAGGCTGCGATGCGGCGAGGCGCCCAACGTAGGCACTTCTTTGCTAGGCGCCCAAGGAACACGGCGCTTTGCTTGACGGCGACGGCACGCGCAGCTTTGCTAGGCGCCCAAGGCAGACGACGCTTTGCTAGGCAGCGAGGCGGCCAACGCACAAAGCCATTTGCTCGGCGGTCATTCGCTGCCTCGCACAAGAGCTAACCACTGTGCATGTTGGCTGTCTCACAAACAAGCAGCCTGCTGCGTCTCTTCGCTGCCTCGCCAGCTAGCAAAGTGCTGCCTCGCTTCGCCTCCACGCCAAAAACCCATCCGCCATGCCACTGCGCCACCTGGTGCACAAGCAAAGTGCTGCATCTCTTCGCTGCCTCGCACAATGAGCAACCACTGTGCATGGTGGCTGTCTCACAAACAAGGAGACTGCTGAATCTCTTCGCTGCCTCGCCAACAAGCAGAGCGCTGCGTGTATTCGCTGAGTGGCAGAAAGCAAAGCACGGCGCCTGTTCGCTGCCTGGCCAACAAGCAAAGCGCTCCATCTCTTCGCTGCCTCGCAAACGAAGGAAGCGCTGCGTGCCTTCGGCGCCTAGCAAAGCAGCGCGTGCCTTCGCCGCCTCGCCGCCTAAGAAAGCGCCGTGTGCCTTCGGCGCCTCCCCAATCGCTTCGTGCCTTCGCCGCCTAGCAAAGTGCCTAGCAAAGCGTCCTCAGCCTTCGCTGCCTAGCAAAGCTCCACGTCCGCTCGCCGCCTAGCAAAGCACTGTGTGCCCTCGCCGCCTCCTAGAGCGCTGCGTGCCTTCGGCGCCTGGCAAAGCGCTGAGTGCCTTCAGCGCCTGGCAAAGCACTGCGTCCTTGGGCGCCTGGCAAAGCACTGCGTCCTTGGGCGCCTGGCAAAGCGCTGCGTGCCTTCGCCGCCTCGCCGCCTAGCAAGGCGCCCTAGCCCGTCCATCACGATCAGATCGCTGCGTGCCTTCGCTGCCTCGGTGCTTAGCAAAGCGCCACGTGCCTTCGGCGCCTACAAAAGCGCCGTGTGCCTCCGGCGCTACTACGGCGTTTGCTAAGCGGCGAGGCGGCGAAGGGACGCAGCGGTGTGTGAGGCGGCGAAGGCAAGCAGCGCTTTGCTGGGCGGCGAGGCGGCGAAGGGCCGAAGCGATTGGGGAGGCGGTGAAGGGAGACGGCGCTTTGTTGGGCGGCGAGGGCGGAAGGGACGCAGCGCTTTCTTAGGCGGCGAGGCACCGAAGGCACGCGCTGCTTTGCTAGGCGCCGAAGGAACACGGCGCTTTGCTAGGCGGCGACGGCACGCGGAGCTTTGCTAGGCGGCGAGGGCGAGAAGGCACGCGGCGCTTTCTCAGGCGGCGAGGCGCCGAAGGCACGCACTGCTTTGCCAGGCGCCGAAGGCACGCACTGCTTTGCTAGGCTGCGATGCGGCGAGGCGCCCAACGTAGGCACTTCTTTGCTAGGCGCCCAAGGAACACGGCGCTTTGCTTGACGGCGACGGCACGCGCAGCTTTGCTAGGCGCCCAAGGCAGACGACGCTTTGCTAGGCAGCGAGGCGGCCAACGCACAAAGCCATTTGCTCGGCGGTCATTCGCTGCCTCGCACAAGAGCTAACCACTGTGCATGTTGGCTGTCTCACAAACAAGCAGCCTGCTGCGTCTCTTCGCTGCCTCGCCAGCTAGCAAAGTGCTGCCTCGCTTCGCCTGCAGGCGAAAAAGCCATCCGCCATGCCACTGCGCCACCTGGTGCACAAGCAAAATGCTGCATCTCTTCGCTGCCTCGCACAATGAGCAACCACTGTGCATGGTGGCTGTCTCACAAACAAGGAGACTGCTGAATCTCTTCGCTGCCTCGCCAACAAGCAGAGCGCTGCGTGTATTCGCTGACTGGCAGAAAGCAAAGCACGGCGCCTGTTCGCTGCCTGGCCAACAAGCAAAGCGCTCCATCTCTTCGCTGCCTCGCAAACGAAGGAAGCGCTGCGTGCCTTCGGCGCCTAGCAAAGCAGCGCGTGCCTTCGCCGCCTCGCCGCCTAAGAAAGCGCCGTGTGCCTTCGGCGCCTCCCCAATCGCTTCGTGCCTTCGCCGCCTAGCAAAGTGCCTAGCAAAGCGTCCTCAGCCTTCGCTGCCTAGCAAAGCTCCACGTCCGCTCGCCGCCTAGCAAAGCACTGTGTGCCCTCGCCGCCTCCTAGAGCGCTGCGTGCCTTCGGCGCCTGGCAAAGCGCTGAGTGCCTTCAGCGCCTGGCAAAGCACTGCGTCCTTGGGTGCCTGGCAAAGCACTGCGTCCTTGGGCGCCTGGCAAAGCGCTGCGTGCCTTCGCCGCCTCGCCGCCTAGCAAGGCGCCCTAGCCCGTCCACCACGATCAGATCGCTGCGTGCCTTCGCTGCCTCGGTGCTTAGCAAAGCGCCACGTGCCTTCGGCGCCTACAAAAGCGCCGTGTGCCTCCGGCGCTACTACGGCGTTTGCTAAGCGGCGAGGCGGCGAAGGGACGCAGCGGTGTGTGAGGCGGCGAAGGCAAGCAGCGCTTTGCTGGGCGGCGAGGCGGCGAAGGGCCGAAGCGATTGGGGAGGCGGTGAAGGGAGACGGCGCTTTGTTGGGCGGCGAGGGCGGAAGGGACGCAGCGCTTTCTTAGGCGGCGAGGCACCGAAGGCACGCGCTGCTTTGCTAGGCGCCGAAGGAACACGGCGCTTTGCTAGGCGGCGACGGCACGCGGAGCTTTGCTAGGCGGCGAGGGCGAGAAGGCACGCGGCGCTTTCTCAGGCGGCGAGGCGCCGAAGGCACGCACTGCTTTGCTAGGCTGCGATGCGGCGAGGCGCCCAACGCAGGCACTTCTTTGCTAGGCGCCCAAGGAACACGGCGCTTTGCTTGACGGCGACGGCACGCGCAGCTTTGCTAGGCGCCCAAGGCAGACGACGCTTTGCTAGGCAGCGAGGCGGCCAACGCACAAAGCCATTTGCTCGGCGGTCATTCGCTGCCTCGCACAAGAGCTAACCACTGTGCATGTTGGCTGTCTCACAAACAAGCAGCCTGCTGCGTCTCTTCGCTGCCTCGCCAGCTAGCAAAGTGCTGCCTCGCTTCGCCTGCAGGCGAAAAAGCCATCCGCCATGCCACTGCGCCACCTGGTGCACAAGCAAAGTGCTGCATCTCTTCGCTGCCTCGCACAATGAGCAACCACTGTGCATGGTGGCTGTCTCACAAACAAGCAGCCTGCTGCGTCTCTTCGCTGCCTCGCCAACAAGCAGAGCGCTGCGTGTATTCGCTGAGTGGCAGAAAGCAAAGCACGGCGCCTGTTCGCTGCCTGGCCAACAAGCAAAGCGCTCCATCTCTTCGCTGCCTCGCAAACGAAGGAAGCGCTGCGTGCCTTCGGCGCCTAGCAAAGCAGCGCGTGCCTTCGCCGCCTCGCCGCCTAAGAAAGCGCCGTGTGCCTTCGGCGCCTCCCCAATCGCTTCGTGCCTTCGCCGCCTAGCAAAGCGCCTAGCAAAGCGTCCTCAGCCTTCGCTGCCTAGCAAAGCTCCACGACCGCTCGCCGCCTAGCAAAGCACTGTGTGCCCTCGCCGCCTCCTAGAGCGCTGCGTGCCTTCGGCGCCTGGCAAAGCGCTGCATCCTTGGGCGCCTGGCAAAGCGCTGCGTGCCTTCGCCGCCTCGCCGCCTAGCAAGGCGCCCTAGCCCGTCCATCACGATCAGATCGCTGCGTGCCTTCGCTGCCTCGGTGCTTAGCAAAGCGCCACGTGCCTTCGGCGCCTACAAAAGCGCCGTGTGCCTCCGGCGCTACTACGGCGTTTGCTAAGCGGCGAGGCGGCGAAGGGACGCAGCGGTGTGTGAGGCGGCGAAGGCAAGCAGCGCTTTGCTGGGCGGCGAGGCGGCGAAGGGCCGAAGCGATTGGGGAGGCGGTGAAGGGAGACGGCGCTTTGTTGGGCGGCGAGGGCGGAAGGGACGCAGCGCTTTCTTAGGCGGCGAGGCACCGAAGGCACGCGCTGCTTTGCTAGGCGCCGAAGGAACACGGCGCTTTGCTAGGCGGCGACGGCACGCGGAGCTTTGCTAGGCGGCGAGGGCGAGAAGGCACGCGGCGCTTTCTCAGGCGGCGAGGCGCCGAAGGCACGCACTGCTTTGCTAGGCTGCGATGCGGCGAGGCGCCCAACGCAGGCACTTCTTTGCTAGGCGCCCAAGGAACACGGCGCTTTGCTTGACGGCGACGGCACGCGCAGCTTTGCTAGGCGCCCAAGGCAGACGACGCTTTGCTAGGCAGCGAGGCGGCCAACGCACAAAGCCATTTGCTCGGCGGTCATTCGCTGCCTCGCACAAGAGCTAACCACTGTGCATGTTGGCTGTCTCACAAACAAGCAGCCTGCTGCGTCTCTTCGCTGCCTCGCCAGCTAGCAAAGTGCTGCCTCGCTTCGCCTGCAGGCGAAAAAGCCATCCGCCATGCCACTGCGCCACCTGGTGCACAAGCAAAGTGCTGCATCTCTTCGCTGCCTCGCACAATGAGCAACCACTGTGCATGGTGGCTGTCTCACAAACAAGCAGCCTGCTGCGTCTCTTCGCTGCCTCGCCAACAAGCAGAGCGCTGCGTGTATTCGCTGAGTGGCAGAAAGCAAAGCACGGCGCCTGTTCGCTGCCTGGCCAACAAGCAAAGCGCTCCATCTCTTCGCTGCCTCGCAAACGAAGGAAGCGCTGCGTGCCTTCGGCGCCTAGCAAAGCAGCGCGTGCCTTCGCCGCCTCGCCGCCTAAGAAAGCGCCGTGTGCCTTCGGCGCCTCCCCAATCGCTTCGTGCCTTCGCCGCCTAGCAAAGCGCCTAGCAAAGCGTCCTCAGCCTTCGCTGCCTAGCAAAGCTCCACGACCGCTCGCCGCCTAGCAAAGCACTGTGTGCCCTCGCCGCCTCCTAGAGTGCTGCGTGCCTTCGGCGCCTGGCAAAGCACTGCGTGCCCTCGCCGCCTCCTAGAGCGCTGCGTGCCTTCGGCGCCTGGCAAAGCGCTGCATCCTTGGGCGCCTGGCAAAGCGCTGCGTGCCTTCGCCGCCTCGCCGCCTAGCAAGGCGCCCTAGCCCGTCCATCACGATCAGATCGCTGCGTGCCTTCGCTGCCTCGGTGCTTAGCAAAGCGCCACGTGCCTTCGGCGCCTACAAAAGCGCCGTGTGCCTCCGGCGCTACTACGGCGTTTGCTAAGCGGCGAGGCGGCGAAGGGACGCAGCGGTGTGTGAGGCGGCGAAGGCAAGCAGCGCTTTGCTGGGCGGCGAGGCGGCGAAAGGCCGAAGCGATTGGGGAGGCGGTGAAGGGAGACGGCGCTTTGTTGGGCGGCGAGGGCGGAAGGGACGCAGCGCTTTCTTAGGCGGCGAGGCACCGAAGGCACGCGCTGCTTTGCTAGGTGCCGAAGGAACACGGCGCTTTGCTAGGCGGCGACGGCACGCGGAGCTTTGCTAGGCGGCGAGGGCGAGAAGGCACGCGGCGCTTTCTCAGGCGGCGAGGCGCCGAAGGCACGCACTGCTTTGCCAGGCGCCGAAGGCACGCACTGCTTTGCTAGGCTGCGATGCGGCGAGGCGCCCAACGTAGGCACTTCTTTGCTAGGCGCCCAAGGAACACGGCGCTTTGCTTGACGGCGACGGCACGCGCAGCTTTGCTAGGCGCCCAAGGCAGACGACGCTTTGCTAGGCAGCGAGGCGGCCAACACACAAAGCCATTTGCTCGGCGGTCATTCGCTGCCTCGCACAAGAGCTAACCACTGTGCATGTTGGCTGTCTCACAAACAAGCAGCCTGCTGCGTCTCTTCGCTGCCTCGCCAGCTAGCAAAGTGCTGCCTCGCTTCGCCTGCAGGCGAAAAAGCCATCCGCGATGCCACTGCGCCACCTGGTGCACAAGCAAAGTGCTGCATCTCTTCGCTGCCTCGCACAATGAGCAACCACTGTGCATGGTGGCTGTCTCACAAACAAGGAGACTGCTGAATCTCTTCGCTGCCTCGCCAACAAGCAGAGCGCTGCGTGTATTCGCTGACTGGCAGAAAGCAAAGCACGGCGCCTGTTCGCTGCCTGGCCAACAAGCAAAGCACTCCATCTCTTCGCTGCCTCGCAAACGAAGGAAGCGCTGCGTGCCTTCGGCGCCTAGCAAAGCAGCGCGTGCCTTCGCCGCCTCGCCGCCTAAGAAAGCGCCGTGTGCCTTCGGCGCCTCCCCAATCGCTTCGTGCCTTCGCCGCCTAGCAAAGTGCCTAGCAAAGCGTCCTCAGCCTTCGCTGCCTAGCAAAGCTCCACGTCCGCTCGCCGCCTAGCAAAGCACTGTGTGCCCTCGCCGCCTCCTAGAGCGCTGCGTGCCTTCGGCGCCTGGCAAAGCGCTGAGTGCCTTCAGCGCCTGGCAAAGCACTGCGTCCTTGGGCGCCTGGCAAAGCGCTGCGTGCCTTCGCCGCCTCGCCGCCTAGCAAGGCGCCCTAGCCCGTCCATCACGATCAGATCGCTGCGTGCCTTCGCTGCCTCGGTGCTTAGCAAAGCGCCACGTGCCTTCGGCGCCTACAAAAGCGCCGTGTGCCTCCGGCGCTACTACGGCGTTTGCTAAGCGGCGAGGCGGCGAAGGTACGCAGCGCTGTGTGAGGCGGCGAAGGCAAGCAGCGCTTTGCTGGGCGGCGAGGCGGCGAAGGGCCGAAGCGATTGGGGAGGCGGTGAAGGGAGACGGCGCTTTGTTGGGCGGCGAGGGCGGAAGGGACGCAGCGCTTTCTTAGGCGGCGAGGCACCGAAGGCACGCGCTGCTTTGCTAGGCGCCGAAGGAACACGGCGCTTTGCTAGGCGGCGACGGCACGCGGAGCTTTGCTAGGCGGCGAGGGCGAGAAGGCACGCGGCGCTTTCTCAGGCGGCGAGGCGCCGAAGGCACGCACTGCTTTGCCAGGCGCCGAAGGCACGCACTGCTTTGCTAGGCTGCGATGCGGCGAGGCGCCCAACGTAGGCACTTCTTTGCTAGGCGCCCAAGGAACACGGCGCTTTGCTTGACGGCGACGGCACGCGCAGCTTTGCTAGGCGCCCAAGGCAGACGACGCTTTGCTAGGCAGCGAGGCGGCCAACGCACAAAGCCATTTGCTCGGCGGTCATTCGCTGCCTCGCACAAGAGCTAACCACTGTGCATGTTGGCTGTCTCACAAACAAGCAGCCTGCTGCGTCTCTTCGCTGCCTCGCCAGCTAGCAAAGTGCTGCCTCGCTTCGCCTGCAGGCGAAAAAGCCATCCGCGATGCCACTGCGCCACCTGGTGCACAAGCAAAGTGCTGCATCTCTTCGCTGCCTCGCACAATGAGCAACCACTGTGCATGGTGGCTGTCTCACAAACAAGGAACTGCTGAATCTCTTCGCTGCCTCGCCAACAAGCAGAGCGCTGCGTGTATTCGCTGACTGGCAGAAAGCAAAGCACGGCGCCTGTTCGCTGCCTGGCCAACAAGCAAAGCGCTCCATCTCTTCGCTGCCTCGCAAACGAAGGAAGCGCTGCGTGCCTTCGGCGCCTAGCAAAGCAGCGCGTGCCTTCGCCGCCTCGCCGCCTAAGAAAGCGCCGTGTGCCTTCGGCGCCTCCCCAATCGCTTCGTGCCTTCGCCGCCTAGCAAAGCGCCTAGCAAAGCGTCCTCAGCCTTCGCTGCCTAGCAAAGCTCCACGACCGCTCGCCGCCTAGCAAAGCACTGTGTGCCCTCGCCGCCTCCTAGAGTGCTGCGTGCCTTCGGCGCCTGGCAAAGCACTGCGTGCCCTCGCCGCCTCCTAGAGCGCTGCGTGCCTTCGGCGCCTGGCAAAGCGCTGCGTCCTTGGGCGCCTGGCAAAGCGCTGCGTGCCTTCGCCGCCTCGCCGCCTAGCAAGGCGCCCTAGCCCGTCCATCACGATCAGATCGCTGCGTGCCTTCGCTGCCTCGGTGCTTAGCAAAGCGCCACGTGCCTTCGGCGCCTACAAAAGCGCCGTGTGCCTCCGGCGCTACTACGGCGTTTGCTAAGCGGCGAGGCGGCGAAGGGACGCAGCGGTGTGTGAGGCGGCGAAGGCAAGCAGCGCTTTGCTGGGCGGCGAGGCGGCGAAGGGCCGAAGCGATTGGGGAGGCGGTGAAGGGAGACGGCGCTTTGTTGGGCGGCGAGGGCGGAAGGGACGCAGCGCTTTCTTAGGCGGCGAGGCACCGAAGGCACGCGCTGCTTTGCTAGGCGCCGAAGGAACACGGCGCTTTGCTAGGCGGCGACGGCACGCGGAGCTTTGCTAGGCGGCGAGGGCGAGAAGGCACGCGGCGCTTTCTCAGGCGGCGAGGCGCCGAAGGCACGCACTGCTTTGCCAGGCGCCGAAGGCACGCACTGCTTTGCTAGGCTGCGATGCGGCGAGGCGCCCAACGTAGGCACTTCTTTGCTAGGCGCCCAAGGAACACGGCGCTTTGCTTGACGGCGACGGCACGCGCAGCTTTGCTAGGCGCCCAAGGCAGACGACGCTTTGCTAGGCAGCGAGGCGGCCAACGCACAAAGCCATTTGCTCGGCGGTCATTCGCTGCCTCGCACAAGAGCTAACCACTGTGCATGTTGGCTGTCTCACAAACAAGCAGCCTGCTGCGTCTCTTCGCTGCCTCGCCAGCTAGCAAAGTGCTGCCTCGCTTCGCCTGCAGGCGAAAAAGCCATCCGCCATGCCACTGCGCCACCTGGTGCACAAGCAAAGTGCTGCATCTCTTCGCTGCCTCGCACAATGAGCAACCACTGTGCATGGTGGCTGTCTCACAAACAAGCAGCCTGCTGCGTCTCTTCGCTGCCTCGCCAACAAGCAGAGCGCTGCGTGTATTCGCTGAGTGGCAGAAAGCAAAGCACGGCGCCTGTTCGCTGCCTGGCCAACAAGCAAAGCGCTCCATCTCTTCGCTGCCTCGCAAACGAAGGAAGCGCTGCGTGCCTTCGGCGCCTAGCAAAGCAGCGCGTGCCTTCGCCGCCTCGCCGCCTAAGAAAGCGCCGTGTGCCTTCGGCGCCTCCCCAATCGCTTCGTGCCTTCGCCGCCTAGCAAAGCGCCTAGCAAAGCGTCCTCAGCCTTCGCTGCCTAGCAAAGCTCCACGACCGCTCGCCGCCTAGCAAAGCACTGTGTGCCCTCGCCGCCTCCTAGAGTGCTGCGTGCCTTCGGCGCCTGGCAAAGCACTGCGTGCCCTCGCCGCCTCCTAGAGCGCTGCGTGCCTTCGGCGCCTGGCAAAGCGCTGCATCCTTGGGCGCCTGGCAAAGCGCTGCGTGCCTTCGCCGCCTCGCCGCCTAGCAAGGCGCCCTAGCCCGTCCATCACGATCAGATCGCTGCGTGCCTTCGCTGCCTCGGTGCTTAGCAAAGCGCCACGTGCCTTCGGCGCCTACAAAAGCGCCGTGTGCCTCCGGCGCTACTACGGCGTTTGCTAAGCGGCGAGGCGGCGAAGGGACGCAGCGGTGTGTGAGGCGGCGAAGGCAAGCAGCGCTTTGCTGGGCGGCGAGGCGGCGAAAGGCCGAAGCGATTGGGGAGGCGGTGAAGGGAGACGGCGCTTTGTTGGGCGGCGAGGGCGGAAGGGACGCAGCGCTTTCTTAGGCGGCGAGGCACCGAAGGCACGCGCTGCTTTGCTAGGTGCCGAAGGAACACGGCGCTTTGCTAGGCGGCGACGGCACGCGGAGCTTTGCTAGGCGGCGAGGGCGAGAAGGCACGCGGCGCTTTCTCAGGCGGCGAGGCGCCGAAGGCACGCACTGCTTTGCCAGGCGCCGAAGGCACGCACTGCTTTGCTAGGCTGCGATGCGGCGAGGCGCCCAACGTAGGCACTTCTTTGCTAGGCGCCCAAGGAACACGGCGCTTTGCTTGACGGCGACGGCACGCGCAGCTTTGCTAGGCGCCCAAGGCAGACGACGCTTTGCTAGGCAGCGAGGCGGCCAACACACAAAGCCATTTGCTCGGCGGTCATTCGCTGCCTCGCACAAGAGCTAACCACTGTGCATGTTGGCTGTCTCACAAACAAGCAGCCTGCTGCGTCTCTTCGCTGCCTCGCCAGCTAGCAAAGTGCTGCCTCGCTTCGCCTGCAGGCGAAAAAGCCATCCGCGATGCCACTGCGCCACCTGGTGCACAAGCAAAGTGCTGCATCTCTTCGCTGCCTCGCACAATGAGCAACCACTGTGCATGGTGGCTGTCTCACAAACAAGGAGACTGCTGAATCTCTTCGCTGCCTCGCCAACAAGCAGAGCGCTGCGTGTATTCGCTGACTGGCAGAAAGCAAAGCACGGCGCCTGTTCGCTGCCTGGCCAACAAGCAAAGCACTCCATCTCTTCGCTGCCTCGCAAACGAAGGAAGCGCTGCGTGCCTTCGGCGCCTAGCAAAGCAGCGCGTGCCTTCGCCGCCTCGCCGCCTAAGAAAGCGCCGTGTGCCTTCGGCGCCTCCCCAATCGCTTCGTGCCTTCGCCGCCTAGCAAAGTGCCTAGCAAAGCGTCCTCAGCCTTCGCTGCCTAGCAAAGCTCCACGTCCGCTCGCCGCCTAGCAAAGCACTGTGTGCCCTCGCCGCCTCCTAGAGCGCTGCGTGCCTTCGGCGCCTGGCAAAGCGCTGAGTGCCTTCAGCGCCTGGCAAAGCACTGCGTCCTTGGGCGCCTGGCAAAGCGCTGCGTGCCTTCGCCGCCTCGCCGCCTAGCAAGGCGCCCTAGCCCGTCCATCACGATCAGATCGCTGCGTGCCTTCGCTGCCTCGGTGCTTAGCAAAGCGCCACGTGCCTTCGGCGCCTACAAAAGCGCCGTGTGCCTCCGGCGCTACTACGGCGTTTGCTAAGCGGCGAGGCGGCGAAGGTACGCAGCGCTGTGTGAGGCGGCGAAGGCAAGCAGCGCTTTGCTGGGCGGCGAGGCGGCGAAGGGCCGAAGCGATTGGGGAGGCGGTGAAGGGAGACGGCGCTTTGTTGGGCGGCGAGGGCGGAAGGGACGCAGCGCTTTCTTAGGCGGCGAGGCACCGAAGGCACGCGCTGCTTTGCTAGGCGCCGAAGGAACACGGTGCTTTGCTAGGCGGCGACGGCACGCGGAGCTTTGCTAGGCGGCGAGGGCGAGAAGGCACGCGGCGCTTTCTCAGGCGGCGAGGCGCCGAAGGCACGCACTGCTTTGCCAGGCGCCGAAGGCACGCACTGCTTTGCTAGGCTGCGATGCGGCGAGGCGCCCAACGTAGGCACTTCTTTGCTAGGCGCCCAAGGAACACGGCGCTTTGCTTGACGGCGACGGCACGCGCAGCTTTGCTAGGCGCCCAAGGCAGACGACGCTTTGCTAGGCAGCGAGGCGGCCAACGCACAAAGCCATTTGCTCGGCGGTCATTCGCTGCCTCGCACAAGAGCTAACCACTGTGCATGTTGGCTGTCTCACAAACAAGCAGCCTGCTGCGTCTCTTCGCTGCCTCGCCAGCTAGCAAAGTGCTGCCTCGCTTCGCCTGCAGGCGAAAAAGCCATCCGCGATGCCACTGCGCCACCTGGTGCACAAGCAAAGTGCTGCATCTCTTCGCTGCCTCGCACAATGAGCAACCACTGTGCATGGTGGCTGTCTCACAAACAAGGAACTGCTGAATCTCTTCGCTGCCTCGCCAACAAGCAGAGCGCTGCGTGTATTCGCTGACTGGCAGAAAGCAAAGCACGGCGCCTGTTCGCTGCCTGGCCAACAAGCAAAGCGCTCCATCTCTTCGCTGCCTCGCAAACGAAGGAAGCGCTGCGTGCCTTCGGCGCCTAGCAAAGCAGCGCGTGCCTTCGCCGCCTCGCCGCCTAAGAAAGCGCCGTGTGCCTTCGGCGCCTCCCCAATCGCTTCGTGCCTTCGCCGCCTAGCAAAGCGCCTAGCAAAGCGTCCTCAGCCTTCGCTGCCTAGCAAAGCTCCACGACCGCTCGCCGCCTAGCAAAGCACTGTGTGCCCTCGCCGCCTCCTAGAGTGCTGCGTGCCTTCGGCGCCTGGCAAAGCACTGCGTGCCCTCGCCGCCTCCTAGAGCGCTGCGTGCCTTCGGCGCCTGGCAAAGCGCTGCGTCCTTGGGCGCCTGGCAAAGCGCTGCGTGCCTTCGCCGCCTCGCCGCCTAGCAAGGCGCCCTAGCCCGTCCATCACGATCAGATCGCTGCGTGCCTTCGCTGCCTCGGTGCTTAGCAAAGCGCCACGTGCCTTCGGCGCCTACAAAAGCGCCGTGTGCCTCCGGCGCTACTACGGCGTTTGCTAAGCGGCGAGGCGGCGAAGGGACGCAGCGGTGTGTGAGGCGGCGAAGGCAAGCAGCGCTTTGCTGGGCGGCGAGGCGGCGAAGGGCCGAAGCGATTGGGGAGGCGGTGAAGGGAGACGGCGCTTTGTTGGGCGGCGAGGGCGGAAGGGACGCAGCGCTTTCTTAGGCGGCGAGGCACCGAAGGCACGCGCTGCTTTGCTAGGCGCCGAAGGAACACGGCGCTTTGCTAGGCGGCGACGGCACGCGGAGCTTTGCTAGGCGGCGAGGGCGAGAAGGCACGCGGCGCTTTCTCAGGCGGCGAGGCGCCGAAGGCACGCACTGCTTTGCCAGGCGCCGAAGGCACGCACTGCTTTGCTAGGCTGCGATGCGGCGAGGCGCCCAACGTAGGCACTTCTTTGCTAGGCGCCCAAGGAACACGGCGCTTTGCTTGACGGCGACGGCACGCGCAGCTTTGCTAGGCGCCCAAGGCAGACGACGCTTTGCTAGGCAGCGAGGCGGCCAACGCACAAAGCCATTTGCTCGGCGGTCATTCGCTGCCTCGCACAAGAGCTAACCACTGTGCATGTTGGCTGTCTCACAAACAAGCAGCCTGCTGCGTCTCTTCGCTGCCTCGCCAGCTAGCAAAGTGCTGCCTCGCTTCGCCTGCAGGCGAAAAAGCCATCCGCCATGCCACTGCGCCACCTGGTGCACAAGCAAAATGCTGCATCTCTTCGCTGCCTCGCACAATGAGCAACCACTGTGCATGGTGGCTGTCTCACAAACAAGGAGACTGCTGAATCTCTTCGCTGCCTCGCCAACAAGCAGAGCGCTGCGTGTATTCGCTGACTGGCAGAAAGCAAAGCACGGCGCCTGTTCGCTGCCTGGCCAACAAGCAAAGCGCTCCATCTCTTCGCTGCCTCGCAAACGAAGGAAGCGCTGCGTGCCTTCGGCGCCTAGCAAAGCAGCGCGTGCCTTCGCCGCCTCGCCGCCTAAGAAAGCGCCGTGTGCCTTCGGCGCCTCCCCAATCGCTTCGTGCCTTCGCCGCCTAGCAAAGTGCCTAGCAAAGCGTCCTCAGCCTTCGCTGCCTAGCAAAGCTCCACGACCGCTCGCCGCCTAGCAAAGCACTGTGTGCCCTCGCCGCCTCCTAGAGTGCTGCGTGCCTTCGGCGCCTGGCAAAGCACTGCGTGCCCTCGCCGCCTCCTAGAGCGCTGCGTGCCTTCGGCGCCTGGCAAAGCGCTGCGTCCTTGGGCGCCTGGCAAAGCGCTGCGTGCCTTCGCCGCCTCGCCGCCTAGCAAGGCGCCCTAGCCCGTCCATCACGATCAGATCGCTGCGTGCCTTCGCTGCCTCGGTGCTTAGCAAAGCGCCACGTGCCTTCGGCGCCTACAAAAGCGCCGTGTGCCTCCGGCGCTACTACGGCGTTTGCTAAGCGGCGAGGCGGCGAAGGGACGCAGCGGTGTGTGAGGCGGCGAAGGCAAGCAGCGCTTTGCTGGGCGGCGAGGCGGCGAAGGGCCGAAGCGATTGGGGAGGCGGTGAAGGGAGACGGCGCTTTGTTGGGCGGCGAGGGCGGAAGGGACGCAGCGCTTTCTTAGGCGGCGAGGCACCGAAGGCACGCGCTGCTTTGCTAGGCGCCGAAGGAACACGGCGCTTTGCTAGGCGGCGACGGCACGCGGAGCTTTGCTAGGCGGCGAGGGCGAGAAGGCACGCGGCGCTTTCTCAGGCGGCGAGGCGCCGAAGGCACGCACTGCTTTGCCAGGCGCCGAAGGCACGCACTGCTTTGCTAGGCTGCGATGCGGCGAGGCGCCCAACGTAGGCACTTCTTTGCTAGGCGCCCAAGGAACACGGCGCTTTGCTTGACGGCGACGGCACGCGCAGCTTTGCTAGGCGCCCAAGGCAGACGACGCTTTGCTAGGCAGCGAGGCGGCCAACGCACAAAGCCATTTGCTCGGCGGTCATTCGCTGCCTCGCACAAGAGCTAACCACTGTGCATGTTGGCTGTCTCACAAACAAGCAGCCTGCTGCGTCTCTTCGCTGCCTCGCCAGCTAGCAAAGTGCTGCCTCGCTTCGCCTGCAGGCGAAAAAGCCATCCGCCATGCCACTGCGCCACCTGGTGCACAAGCAAAATGCTGCATCTCTTCGCTGCCTCGCACAATGAGCAACCACTGTGCATGGTGGCTGTCTCACAAACAAGGAGACTGCTGAATCTCTTCGCTGCCTCGCCAACAAGCAGAGCGCTGCGTGTATTCGCTGACTGGCAGAAAGCAAAGCACGGCGCCTGTTCGCTGCCTGGCCAACAAGCAAAGCGCTCCATCTCTTCGCTGCCTCGCAAACGAAGGAAGCGCTGCGTGCCTTCGGCGCCTAGCAAAGCAGCGCGTGCCTTCGCCGCCTCGCCGCCTAAGAAAGCGCCGTGTGCCTTCGGCGCCTCCCCAATCGCTTCGTGCCTTCGCCGCCTAGCAAAGTGCCTAGCAAAGCGTCCTCAGCCTTCGCTGCCTAGCAAAGCTCCACGTCCGCTCGCCGCCTAGCAAAGCACTGTGTGCCCTCGCCGCCTCCTAGAGCGCTGCGTGCCTTCGGCGCCTGGCAAAGCGCTGAGTGCCTTCAGCGCCTGGCAAAGCACTGCGTCCTTGGGCGCCTGGCAAAGCACTGCGTCCTTGGGCGCCTGGCAAAGCGCTGCGTGCCTTCGCCGCCTCGCCGCCTAGCAAGGCGCCCTAGCCCGTCCATCACGATCAGATCGCTGCGTGCCTTCGCTGCCTCGGTGCTTAGCAAAGCGCCACGTGCCTTCGGCGCCTACAAAAGCGCCGTGTGCCTCCGGCGCTACTACGGCATTTGCTAAGCGGCGAGGCGGCGAAGGTACGCAGCGCTGTGTGAGGCGGCGAAGGCAAGCAGCGCTTTGCTGGGCGGCGAGGCGGCGAAGGGCCGAAGCGATTGGGGAGGCGGTGAAGGGAGACGGCGCTTTGTTGGGCGGCGAGGGCGGAAGGGACGCAGCGCTTTCTTAGGCGGCGAGGCACCGAAGGCACGCGCTGCTTTGCTAGGCGCCGAAGGAACACGGCGCTTTGCTAGGCGGCGACGGCACGCGGAGCTTTGCTAGGCGGCGAGGGCGAGAAGGCACGCGGCGCTTTCTCAGGCGGCGAGGCGCCGAAGGCACGCACTGCTTTGCCAGGCGCCGAAGGCACGCACTGCTTTGCTAGGCTGCGATGCGGCGAGGCGCCCAACGTAGGCACTTCTTTGCTAGGCGCCCAAGGAACACGGCGCTTTGCTTGACGGCGACGGCACGCGCAGCTTTGCTAGGCGCCCAAGGCAGACGACGCTTTGCTAGGCAGCGAGGCGGCCAACGCACAAAGCCATTTGCTCGGCGGTCATTCGCTGCCTCGCACAAGAGCTAACCACTGTGCATGTTGGCTGTCTCACAAACAAGCAGCCTGCTGCGTCTCTTCGCTGCCTCGCCAGCTAGCAAAGTGCTGCCTCGCTTCGCCTCCACGCCAAAAACCCATCCGCCATGCCACTGCGCCACCTGGTGCACAAGCAAAGTGCTGCATCTCTTCGCTGCCTCGCACAATGAGCAACCACTGTGCATGGTGGCTGTCTCACAAACAAGGAGACTGCTGAATCTCTTCGCTGCCTCGCCAACAAGCAGAGCGCTGCGTGTATTCGCTGAGTGGCAGAAAGCAAAGCACGGCGCCTGTTCGCTGCCTGGCCAACAAGCAAAGCGCTCCATCTCTTCGCTGCCTCGCAAACGAAGGAAGCGCTGCGTGCCTTCGGCGCCTAGCAAAGCAGCGCGTGCCTTCGCCGCCTCGCCGCCTAAGAAAGCGCCGTGTGCCTTCGGCGCCTCCCCAATCGCTTCGTGCCTTCGCCGCCTAGCAAAGTGCCTAGCAAAGCGTCCTCAGCCTTCGCTGCCTAGCAAAGCTCCACGTCCGCTCGCCGCCTAGCAAAGCACTGTGTGCCCTCGCCGCCTCCTAGAGCACTGCGTGCCTTCGGCGCCTGGCAAAGCGCTGAGTGCCTTCAGCGCCTGGCAAAGCACTGCGTCCTTGGGCGCCTGGCAAAGCACTGCGTCCTTGGGCGCCTGGCAAAGCGCTGCGTGCCTTCGCCGCCTCGCCGCCTAGCAAGGCGCCCTAGCCCGTCCATCACGATCAGATCGCTGCGTGCCTTCGCTGCCTCGGTGCTTAGCAAAGCGCCACGTGCCTTCGGCGCCTACAAAAGCGCCGTGTGCCTCCGGCGCTACTACGGCGTTTGCTAAGCGGCGAGGCGGCGAAGGGACGCAGCGCTGTGTGAGGCGGCGAAGGCAAGCAGCGCTTTGCTGGGCGGCGAGGCGGCGAAGGGCCGAAGCGATTGGGGAGGCGGTGAAGGGAGACGGCGCTTTGTTGGGCGGCGAGGGCGGAAGGGACGCAGCGCTTTCTTAGGCGGCGAGGCACCGAAGGCACGCGCTGCTTTGCTAGGCGCCGAAGGAACACGGCGCTTTGCTAGGCGGCGACGGCACGCGGAGCTTTGCTAGGCGGCGAGGGCGAGAAGGCACGCGGCGCTTTCTCAGGCGGCGAGGCGCCGAAGGCACGCACTGCTTTGCCAGGCGCCGAAGGCACGCACTGCTTTGCTAGGCTGCGATGCGGCGAGGCGCCCAACGTAGGCACTTCTTTGCTAGGCGCCCAAGGAACACGGCGCTTTGCTTGACGGCGACGGCACGCGCAGCTTTGCTAGGCGCCCAAGGCAGACGACGCTTTGCTAGGCAGCGAGGCGGCCAACGCACAAAGCCATTTGCTCGGCGGTCATTCGCTGCCTCGCACAAGAGCTAACCACTGTGCATGTTGGCTGTCTCACAAACAAGCAGCCTGCTGCGTCTCTTCGCTGCCTCGCCAGCTAGCAAAGTGCTGCCTCGCTTCGCCTGCAGGCGAAAAAGCCATCCGCCATGCCACTGCGCCACCTGGTGCACAAGCAAAGTGCTGCATCTCTTCGCTGCCTCGCACAATGAGCAACCACTGTGCATGGTGGCTGTCTCACAAACAAGGAGACTGCTGAATCTCTTCGCTGCCTCGCCAACAAGCAGAGCGCTGCGTGTATTCGCTGAGTGGCAGAAAGCAAAGCACGGCGCCTGTTCGCTGCCTGGCCAACAAGCAAAGCGCTCCATCTCTTCGCTGCCTCGCAAACGAAGGAAGCGCTGCGTGCCTTCGGCGCCTAGCAAAGCAGCGCGTGCCTTCGCCGCCTCGCCGCCTAAGAAAGCGCCGTGTGCCTTCGGCGCCTCCCCAATCGCTTCGTGCCTTCGCCGCCTAGCAAAGTGCCTAGCAAAGCGTCCTCAGCCTTCGCTGCCTAGCAAAGCTCCACGTCCGCTCGCCGCCTAGCAAAGCACTGTGTGCCCTCGCCGCCTCCTAGAGCGCTGCGTGCCTTCGGCGCCTGGCAAAGCGCTGAGTGCCTTCAGCGCCTGGCAAAGCACTGCGTCCTTGGGCGCCTGGCAAAGCACTGCGTCCTTGGGCGCCTGGCAAAGCGCTGCGTGCCTTCGCCGCCTCGCCGCCTAGCAAGGCGCCCTAGCCCGTCCATCACGATCAGATCGCTGCGTGCCTTCGCTGCCTCGGTGCTTAGCAAAGCGCCACGTGCCTTCGGCGCCTACAAAAGCGCCGTGTGCCTCCGGCGCTACTACGGCGTTTGCTAAGCGGCGAGGCGGCGAAGGGACGCAGCGCTGTGTGAGGCGGCGAAGGCAAGCAGCGCTTTGCTGGGCGGCGAGGCGGCGAAGGGCCGAAGCGATTGGGGAGGCGGTGAAGGGAGACGGCGCTTTGTTGGGCGGCGAGGGCGGAAGGGACGCAGCGCTTTCTTAGGCGGCGAGGCACCGAAGGCACGCGCTGCTTTGCTAGGTGCCGAAGGAACACGGCGCTTTGCTAGGCGGCGACGGCACGCGGAGCTTTGCTAGGCGGCGAGGGCGAGAAGGCACGCGGCGCTTTCTCAGGCGGCGAGGCGCCGAAGGCACGCACTGCTTTGCCAGGCGCCGAAGGCACGCACTGCTTTGCTAGGCTGCGATGCGGCGAGGCGCCCAACGTAGGCACTTCTTTGCTAGGCGCCCAAGGAACACGGCGCTTTGCTTGACGGCGACGGCACGCGCAGCTTTGCTAGGCGCCCAAGGCAGACGACGCTTTGCTAGGCAGCGAGGCGGCCAACGCACAAAGCCATTTGCTCGGCGGTCATTCGCTGCCTCGCACAAGAGCTAACCACTGTGCATGTTGGCTGTCTCACAAACAAGCAGCCTGCTGCGTCTCTTCGCTGCCTCGCCAGCTAGCAAAGTGCTGCCTCGCTTCGCCTCCATGCCAAAAACCCATCCGCCATGCCACTGCGCCACCTGGTGCACAAGCAAAGTGCTGCATCTCTTCGCTGCCTCGCACAATGAGCAACCACTGTGCATGGTGGCTGTCTCACAAACAAGGAGACTGCTGAATCTCTTCGCTGCCTCGCCAACAAGCAGAGCGCTGCGTGTATTCGCTGACTGGCAGAAAGCAAAGCACGGCGCCTGTTCGCTGCCTGGCCAACAAGCAAAGCGCTCCATCTCTTCGCTGCCTCGCAAACGAAGGAAGCGCTGCGTGCCTTCGGCGCCTAGCAAAGCAGCGCGTGCCTTCGCCGCCTCGCCGCCTAAGAAAGCGCCGTGTGCCTTCGGCGCCTCCCCAATCGCTTCGTGCCTTCGCCGCCTAGCAAAGCGCCTAGCAAAGCGTCCTCAGCCTTCGCTGCCTAGCAAAGCTCCACGACCGCTCGCCGCCTAGCAAAGCACTGTGTGCCCTCGCCGCCTCCTAGAGCGCTGCGTGCCTTCGGCGCCTGGCAAAGCACTGCGTGCCCTCGCCGCCTCCTAGAGCGCTGCGTGCCTTCGGCGCCTGGCAAAGCGCTGCGTCCTTGGGCGCCTGGCAAAGCGCTGCGTGCCTTCGCCGCCTCGCCGCCTAGCAAGGCGCCCTAGCCCGTCCATCACGATCAGATCGCTGCGTGCCTTCGCTGCCTCGGTGCTTAGCAAAGCGCCACGTGCCTTCGGCGCCTACAAAAGCGCCGTGTGCCTCCGGCGCTACTACGGCATTTGCTAAGCGGCGAGGCGGCGAAGGTACGCAGCGCTGTGTGAGGCGGCGAAGGCAAGCAGTGCTTTGCTGGGCGGCGAGGCGGCGAAAGGCCGAAGCGATTGGGGAGGCGGTGAAGGGAGACGGCGCTTTGTTGGGCGGCGAGGGCGGAAGGGACGCAGCGCTTTCTTAGGCGGCGAGGCACCGAAGGCACGCGCTGCTTTGCTAGGCGCCGAAGGAACACGGCGCTTTGCTAGGCGGCGACGGCACGCGGAGCTTTGCTAGGCGGCGAGGGCGAGAAGGCACGCGGCGCTTTCTCAGGCGGCGAGGCGCCGAAGGCACGCACTGCTTTGCCAGGCGCCGAAGGCACGCACTGCTTTGCTAGGCTGCGATGCGGCGAGGCGCCCAACGTAGGCACTTCTTTGCTAGGCGCCCAAGGAACACGGCGCTTTGCTTGACGGCGACGGCACGCGCAGCTTTGCTAGGCGCCCAAGGCAGACGACGCTTTGCTAGGCAGCGAGGCGGCGAACGCACAAAGCCATTTGCTCGGCGGTCATTCGCTGCCTCGCACAAGAGCTAACCACTGTGCATGTTGGCTGTCTCACAAACAAGCAGCCTGCTGCGTCTCTTCGCTGCCTCGCCAGCTAGCAAAGTGCTGCCTCGCTTCGCCTGCAGGCGAAAAAGCCATCCGCCATGCCACTGCGCCACCTGGTGCACAAGCAAAGTGCTGCATCTCTTCGCTGCCTCGCACAATGAGCAACCACTGTGCATGGTGGCTGTCTCACAAACAAGGAGACTGCTGAATCTCTTCGCTGCCTCGCCAACAAGCAGACCGCTGCGTGTATTCGCTGACTGGCAGAAAGCAAAGCACGGCGCCTGTTCGCTGCCTGGCCAACAAGCAAAGCGCTCCATCTCTTCGCTGCCTCGCAAACGAAGGAAGCGCTGCGTGCCTTCGGCGCCTAGCAAAGCAGCGCGTGCCTTCGCCGCCTCGCCGCCTAAGAAAGCGCCGTGTGCCTTCGGCGCCTCCCCAATCGCTTCGTGCCTTCGCCGCCTAGCAAAGCGCCTAGCAAAGCGTCCTCAGCCTTCGCTGCCTAGCAAAGCTGCACGTCCGCTCGCCGCCTAGCAAAGCACTGTGTGCCCTCGCCGCCTCCTAGAGCGCTGCGTGCCTTCGGCGCCTGCCAAAGCGCTGAGTGCCTTCAGCGCCTGGCAAAGCACTGCGTCCTTGGGTGCCTGGCAAAGCGCTGCGTGCCTTCGCCGCCTCGCCGCCTAGCAAGGCGCCCTAGCCCGTCCATCACGATCAGATCGCTGCGTGCCTTCGCTGCCTCGGTGCTTAGCAAAGCGCCACGTGCCTTCGGCGCCTACAAAAGCGCCGTGTGCCTCCGGCGCTACTACGGCGTTTGCTAAGCGGCGAGGCGGCGAAGGGACGCAGCGGTGTGTGAGGCGGCGAAGGCAAGCAGCGCTTTGCTGGGCGGCGAGGCGGCGAAGGGCCGAAGCGATTGGGGAGGCGGTGAAGGGAGACGGCGCTTTGTTGGGCGGCGAGGGCGGAAGGGACGCAGCGCTTTCTTAGGCGGCGAGGCACCGAAGGCACGCGCTGCTTTGCTAGGCGCCGAAGGAACACGGCGCTTTGCTAGGCGGCGACGGCACGCGGAGCTTTGCTAGGCGGCGAGGGCGAGAAGGCACGCGGCGCTTTCTCAGGCGGCGAGGCGCCGAAGGCACGCACTGCTTTGCCAGGCGCCGAAGGCACGCACTGCTTTGCTAGGCTGCGATGCGGCGAGGCGCCCAACGTAGGCACTTCTTTGCTAGGCGCCCAAGGAACACGGCGCTTTGCTTGACGGCGACGGCACGCGCAGCTTTGCTAGGCGCCCAAGGCAGACGACGCTTTGCTAGGCAGCGAGGCGGCCAACGCACAAAGCCATTTGCTCGGCGGTCATTCGCTGCCTCGCACAAGAGCTAACCACTGTGCATGTTGGCTGTCTCACAAACAAGCAGCCTGCTGCGTCTCTTCGCTGCCTCGCCAGCTAGCAAAGTGCTGCCTCGCTTCGCCTGCAGGCGAAAAAGCCATCCGCCATGCCACTGCGCCACCTGGTGCACAAGCAAAGTGCTGCATCTCTTCGCTGCCTCGCACAATGAGCAACCACTGTGCATGGTGGCTGTCTCACAAACAAGCAGCCTGCTGCGTCTCTTCGCTGCCTCGCCAACAAGCAGAGCGCTGCGTGTATTCGCTGACTGGCAGAAAGCAAAGCACGGCGCCTGTTCGCTGCCTGGCCAACAAGCAAAGCGCTCCATCTCTTCGCTGCCTCGCAAACGAAGGAAGCGCTGCGTGCCTTCGGCGCCTAGCAAAGCAGCGCGTGCCTTCGCCGCCTCGCCGCCTAAGAAAGCGCCGTGTGCCTTCGGCGCCTCCCCAATCGCTTCGTGCCTTCACCGCCTAGCAAAGCGCCTAGCAAAGCGTCCTCAGCCTTCGCTGCCTAGCAAAGCTGCACGTCCGCTCGCCGCCTAGCAAAGCACTGTGTGCCCTCGCCGCCTCCTAGAGCGCTGCGTGCCTTCGGCGCCTGGCAAAGCGCTGAGTGCCTTCAGCGCCTGGCAAAGCACTGCGTCCTTGGGTTCCTGGCAAAGCGCTGCGTGCCTTCGCCGCCTCGCCGCCTAGCAAGGCGCCCTAGCCTGTCCATCACGATCAGATCGCTGCGTGCCTTCGCTGCCTCGGTGCTTAGCAAAGCGCCACGTGCCTTCGGCGCCTACAAAAGCGCCGTGTGCCTCCGGCGCTACTACGGCGTTTGCTAAGCGGCGAGGCGGCGAAGGTACGCAGCGGTGTGTGAGGCGGCGAAGGCAAGCAGCGCTTTGCTGGGCGGCGAGGCGGCGAAGGGCCGAAGCGATTGGGGAGGCGGTGAAGGGAGACGGCGCTTTGTTGGGCGGCGAGGGCGGAAGGGACGCAGCGCTTTCTTAGGCGGCGAGGCACCGAAGGCACGCGCTGCTTTGCTAGGCGCCGAAGGAACACGGCGCTTTGCTAGGCGGCGACGGCACGCGGAGCTTTGCTAGGCGGCGAGGGCGAGAAGGCACGCGGCGCTTTCTCAGGCGGCGAGGCGCCGAAGGCACGCACTGCTTTGCCAGGCGCCGAAGGCACGCACTGCTTTGCTAGGCTGCGATGCGGCGAGGCGCCCAACGTAGGCACTTCTTTGCTAGGCGCCCAAGGAACACGGCGCTTTGCTTGACGGCGACGGCACGCGCAGCTTTGCTAGGCGCCCAAGGCAGACGACGCTTTGCTAGGCAGCGAGGCGGCCAACGCACAAAGCCATTTGCTCGGCGGTCATTCGCTGCCTCGCACAAGAGCTAACCACTGTGCATGTTGGCTGTCTCACAAACAAGCAGCCTGCTGCGTCTCTTCGCTGCCTCGCCAGCTAGCAAAGTGCTGCCTCGCTTCGCCTCCACGCCAAAAACCCATCCGCCATGCCACTGCGCCACCTGGTGCACAAGCAAAGTGCTGCATCTCTTCGCTGCCTCGCACAATGAGCAACCACTGTGCATGGTGGCTGTCTCACAAACAAGCAGCCTGCTGCGTCTCTTCGCTGCCTCGCCAACAAGCAGAGCGCTGCGTGTATTCGCTGACTGGCAGAAAGCAAAGCACGGCACCTGTTCGCTGCCTGGCCAACAAGCAAAGCGCTCCATCTCTTCGCTGCCTCGCAAACGAAGGAAGCGCTGCGTGCCTTCGGCGCCTAGCAAAGCAGCGCGTGCCTTCACCGCCTCGCCGCCTAAGAAAGCGCCGTGTGCCTTCGGCGCCTCCCCAATCGCTTCGTGCCTTCGCCGCCTAGCAAAGCGCCTAGCAAAGCGTCCTCAGCCTTCGCTGCCTAGCAAAGCTCCACGACCGCTCGCCGCCTAGCAAAGCACTGTGTGCCCTCGCCGCCTCCTAGAGCGCTGCGTGCCTTCGGCGCCTGGCAAAGCACTGCGTGCCCTCGCCGCCTCCTAGAGCGCTGCGTGCCTTCGGCGCCTGGCAAAGCACTGCGTGCCCTCGCCGCCTCCTAGAGCGCTGCGTGCCTTCGGCGCCTGGCAAAGCGCTGCGTCCTTGGGCGCCTGGCAAAGCGCTGCGTGCCTTCGCCGCCTCGCCGCCTAGCAAGGCGCCCTAGCCCGTCCATCACGATCAGATCGCTGCGTGCCTTCGCTGCCTCGGTGCTTAGCAAAGCGCCACGTGCCTTCGGCGCCTACAAAAGCGCCGTGTGCCTCCGGCGCTACTACGGCGTTTGCTAAGCAGCGAGGCGGCGAAGGGACGCAGCGGTGTGTGAGGCGGCGAAGGCAAGCAGCGCTTTGCTGGGCGGCGAGGCGGCGAAGGGCCGAAGCGATTGGGGAGGCGGTGAAGGGAGACGGCGCTTTGTTGGGCGGCGAGGGCGGAAGGGACGCAGCACTTTCTTAGGCGGCGAGGCACCGAAGGCACGCGCTGCTTTGCTAGGCGCCGAAGGAACACGGCGCTTTGCTAGGCGGCGACGGCACGCGGAGCTTTGCTAGGCGGCGAGGGCGAGAAGGCACGCGGCGCTTTCTCAGGCGGCGAGGCGCCGAAGGCACGCACTGCTTTGCTAGGCTGCGATGCGGCGAGGCGCCCAACGCAGGCACTTCTTTGCTAGGCGCCCAAGGAACACGGCGCTTTGCTTGACGGCGACGGCACGCGCAGCTTTGCTAGGCGCCCAAGGCAGACGACGCTTTGCTAGGCAGCGAGGCGGCGAACGCACAAAGCCATTTGCTCGGCGGTCATTCGCTGCCTCGCACAAGAGCTAACCACTGTGCATGTTGGCTGTCTCACAAACAAGCAGCCTGCTGCGTCTCTTCGCTGCCTCGCCAGCTAGCAAAGTGCTGCCTCGCTTCGCCTGCAGGCGAAAAAGCCATCCGCCATGCCACTGCGCCACCTGGTGCACAAGCAAAGTGCTGCATCTCTTCGCTGCCTCGCACAATGAGCAACCACTGTGCATGGTGGCTGTCTCACAAACAAGCAGCCTGCTGCGTCTCTTCGCTGCCTCGCCAACAAGCAGAGCGCTGCGTGTATTCGCTGACTGGCAGAAAGCAAAGCACGGCGCCTGTTCGCTGCCTGGCCAACAAGCAAAGCGCTCCATCTCTTCGCTGCCTCGCAAACGAAGGAAGCGCTGCGTGCCTTCGGCGCCTAGCAAAGCAGCGCGTGCCTTCGCCGCCTCGCCGCCTAAGAAAGCGCCGTGTGCCTTCGGCGCCTCCCCAATCGCTTCGTGCCTTCGCCGCCTAGCAAAGCGCCTAGCAAAGCGTCCTCAGCCTTCGCTGCCTAGCAAAGCTCCACGACCGCTCGCCGCCTAGCAAAGCACTGTGTGCCCTCGCCGCCTCCTAGAGTGCTGCGTGCCTTCGGCGCCTGGCAAAGCACTGCGTGCCCTCGCCGCCTCCTAGAGCGCTGCGTGCCTTCGGCGCCTGGCAAAGCGCTGCGTCCTTGGGCGCCTGGCAAAGCGCTGCGTGCCTTCGCCGCCTCGCCGCCTAGCAAGGCGCCCTAGCCCGTCCATCACGATCAGATCGCTGCGTGCCTTCGCTGCCTCGGTGCTTAGCAAAGCGCCACGTGCCTTCGGCGCCTACAAAAGCGCCGTGTGCCTCCGGCGCTACTACGGCGTTTGCTAAGCGGCGAGGCGGCGAAGGGACGCAGCGCTGTGTGAGGCGGCGAAGGCAAGCAGCGCTTTGCTGGGCGGCGAGGCGGCGAAAGGCCGAAGCGATTGGGGAGGCGGTGAAGGGAGACGGCGCTTTGTTGGGCGGCGAGGGCGGAAGGGACGCAGCGCTTTCTTAGGCGGCGAGGCACCGAAGGCACGCGCTGCTTTGCTAGGCGCCGAAGGAACACGGCGCTTTGCTAGGCGGCGACGGCACGCGGAGCTTTGCTAGGCGGCGAGGGCGAGAAGGCACGCGGCGCTTACTCAGGCGGCGAGGCGCCGAAGGCACGCACTGCTTTGCCAGGCGCCGAAGGCACGCACTGCTTTGCTAGGCTGCGATGCGGCGAGGCGCCCAACGTAGGCACTTCTTTGCTAGGCGCCCAAGGAACACGGCGCTTTGCTTGACGGCGACGGCACGCGCAGCTTTGCTAGGCGCCCAAGGCAGACGACGCTTTGCTAGGCAGCGAGGCGGCCAACGCACAAAGCCATTTGCTCGGCGGTCATTCGCTGCCTCGCACAAGAGCTAACCACTGTGCATGTTGGCTGTCTCACAAACAAGCAGCCTGCTGCGTCTCTTCGCTGCCTCGCCAGCTAGCAAAGTGCTGCCTCGCTTCGCCTGCAGGCGAAAAAGCCATCCGCCATGCCACTGCGCCACCTGGTGCACAAGCAAAGTGCTGCATCTCTTCGCTGCCTCGCACAATGAGCAACCACTGTGCATGGTGGCTGTCTCACAAACAAGCAGCCTGCTGCGTCTCTTCGCTGCCTCGCCAACAAGCAGAGCGCTGCGTGTATTGGCTGACTGGCAGAAAGCAAAGCACGGCGCCTGTTCGCTGCCTGGCCAACAAGCAAAGCGCTCCATCTCTTCGCTGCCTCGCAAACGAAGGAAGCGCTGCGTGCCTTCGGCGCCTAGCAAAGCAGCGCGTGCCTTCGCCGCCTCGCCGCCTAAGAAAGCGCCGTGTGCCTTCGGCGCCTCCCCAATCGCTTCGTGCCTTCGCCGCCTAGCAAAGCGCCTAGCAAAGCGTCCTCAGCCTTCGCTGCCTAGCAAAGCTGCACGTCCGCTCGCCGCCTAGCAAAGCACTGTGTGCCCTCGCCGCCTCCTAGAGCGCTGCGTGCCTTCGGCGCCTGGCAAAGCGCTGAGTGCCTTCAGCGCCTGGCAAAGCACTGCGTCCTTGGGCGCCTGGCAAAGCACTGCGTCCTTGGGTGCCTGGCAAAGCGCTGCGTGCCTTCGCCGCCTCGCCGCCTAGCAAGGCGCCCTAGCCCGTCCATCACGATCAGATCGCTGCGTGCCTTCGCTGCCTCGGTGCTTAGCAAAGCGCCACGTGCCTTCGGCGCCTACAAAAGCGCCGTGTGCCTCCGGCGCTACTACGGCGTTTGCTAAGCGGCGAGGCGGCGAAGGTACGCAGCGGTGTGTGAGGCGGCGAAGGCAAGCAGCGCTTTGCTGGGCGGCGAGGCGGCGAAGGGCCGAAGCGATTGGGGAGGCGGTGAAGGGAGACGGCGCTTTGTTGGGCGGCGAGGGCGGAAGGGACGCAGCGCTTTCTTAGGCGGCGAGGCACCGAAGGCACGCGCTGCTTTGCTAGGCGCCGAAGGAACACGGCGCTTTGCTAGGCGGCGACGGCACGCAGAGCTTTGCTAGGCGGCGAGGGCGAGAAGGCACGCGGCGCTTTCTCAGGCGGCGAGGCGCCGAAGGCACGCACTGCTTTGCTAGGCTGCGATGCGGCGAGGCGCCCAACGCAGGCACTTCTTTGCTAGGCGCCCAAGGAACACGGCGCTTTGCTTGACGGCGACGGCACGCGCAGCTTTGCTAGGTGCCCAAGGCAGACGACGCTTTGCTAGGCAGCGAGGCGGCGAACGCACAAAGCCATTTGCTCGGCGGTCATTCGCTGCCTCGCACAAGAGCTAACCACTGTGCATGTTGGCTGTCTCACAAACAAGCAGCCTGCTGCGTCTCTTCGCTGCCTCGCCAGCTAGCAAAGTGCTGCCTCGCTTCGCCTGCAGGCGAAAAAGCCATCCGCCATGCCACTGCGCCACCTGGTGCACAAGCAAAGTGCTGCATCTCTTCGCTGCCTCGCACAATGAGCAACCACTGTGCATGGTGGCTGTCTCACAAACAAGCAGCCTGCTGCGTCTCTTCGCTGCCTCGCCAACAAGCAGAGCGCTGCGTGTATTCGCTGACTGGCAGAAAGCAAAGCACGGCGCCTGTTCGCTGCCTGGCCAACAAGCAAAGCGCTCCATCTCTTCGCTGCCTCGCAAACGAAGGAAGCGCTGCGTGCCTTCGGCGCCTAGCAAAGCAGCGCGTGCCTTCGCCGCCTCGCCGCCTAAGAAAGCGCCGTGTGCCTTCGGCGCCTCCCCAATCGCTTCGTGCCTTCGCCGCCTAGCAAAGCGCCTAGCAAAGCGTCCTCAGCCTTCGCTGCCTAGCAAAGCTCCACGACCGCTCGCCGCCTAGCAAAGCACTGTGTGCCCTCGCCGCCTCCTAGAGTGCTGCGTGCCTTCGGCGCCTGGCAAAGCACTGCGTGCCCTCGCCGCCTCCTAGAGCGCTGCGTGCCTTCGGCGCCTGGCAAAGCGCTGCGTCCTTGGGCGCCTGGCAAAGCGCTGCGTGCCTTCGCCGCCTCGCCGCCTAGCAAGGCGCCCTAGCCCGTCCATCACGATCAGATCGCTGCGTGCCTTCGCTGCCTCGGTGCTTAGCAAAGCGCCACGTGCCTTCGGCGCCTACAAAAGCGCCGTGTGCCTCCGGCGCTACTACGGCGTTTGCTAAGCGGCGAGGCGGCGAAGGGACGCAGCGCTGTGTGAGGCGGCGAAGGCAAGCAGCGCTTTGCTGGGCGGCGAGGCGGCGAAAGGCCGAAGCGATTGGGGAGGCGGTGAAGGGAGACGGCGCTTTGTTGGGCGGCGAGGGCGGAAGGGACGCAGCGCTTTCTTAGGCGGCGAGGCACCGAAGGCACGCGCTGCTTTGCTAGGCGCCGAAGGAACACGGCGCTTTGCTAGGCGGCGACGGCACGCGGAGCTTTGCTAGGCGGCGAGGGCGAGAAGGCACGCGGCGCTTTCTCAGGCGGCGAGGCGCCGAAGGCACGCACTGCTTTGCCAGGCGCCGAAGGCACGCACTGCTTTGCTAGGCTGCGATGCGGCGAGGCGCCCAACGTAGGCACTTCTTTGCTAGGCGCCCAAGGAACACGGCGCTTTGCTTGACGGCGACGGCACGCGCAGCTTTGCTAGGCGCCCAAGGCAGACGACGCTTTGCTAGGCAGCGAGGCGGCCAACGCACAAAGCCATTTGCTCGGCGGTCATTCGCTGCCTCGCACAAGAGCTAACCACTGTGCATGTTGGCTGTCTCACAAACAAGCAGCCTGCTGCATCTCTTCGCTGCCTCGCCAGCTAGCAAAGTGCTGCCTCGCTTCGCCTGCAGGCGAAAAAGCCATCCGCCATGCCACTGCGCCACCTGGTGCACAAGCAAAGTGCTGCATCTCTTCGCTGCCTCGCACAATGAGCAACCACTGTGCATGGTGGCTGTCTCACAAACAAGGAGACTGCTGAATCTCTTCGCTGCCTCGCCAACAAGCAGAGCGCTGCGTGTATTCGCTGACTGGCAGAAAGCAAAGCACGGCGCCTGTTCGCTGCCTGGCCAACAAGCAAAGCGCTCCATCTCTTCGCTGCCTCGCAAACGAAGGAAGCGCTGCGTGCCTTCGGCGCCTAGCAAAGCAGCGCGTGCCTTCGCCGCCTCGCCGCCTAAGAAAGCGCCGTGTGCCTTCGGCGCCTCCCCAATCGCTTCGTGCCTTCGCCGCCTAGCAAAGCGCCTAGCAAAGCGTCCTCAGCCTTCGCTGCCTAGCAAAGCTGCACGTCCGCTCGCCGCCTAGCAAAGCACTGTGTGCCCTCGCCGCCTCCTAGAGCGCTGCGTGCCTTCGGCGCCTGGCAAAGCGCTGAGTGCCTTCAGCGCCTGGCAAAGCACTGCGTCCTTGGGCGCCTGGCAAAGCACTGCGTCCTTGGGCGCCTGGCAAAGCGCTGCGTGCCTTCGCCGCCTCGCCGCCTAGCAAGGCGCCCTAGCCCGTCCACCACGATCAGATCGCTGCGTGCCTTCGCTGCCTCGGTGCTTAGCAAAGCGCCACGTGCCTTCGGCGCCTACAAAAGCGCCGTGTGCCTCCGGCGCTACTACGGCGTTTGCTAAGCGGCGAGGCGGCGAAGGGACGCAGCGGTGTGTGAGGCGGCGAAGGCAAGCAGCGCTTTGCTGGGCGGCGAGGCGGCGAAGGGCCGAAGCGATTGGGGAGGCGGTGAAGGGAGACGGCGCTTTGTTGGGCGGCGAGGGCGGAAGGGACGCAGCGCTTTCTTAGGCGGCGAGGCACCGAAGGCACGCGCTGCTTTGCTAGGCGCCGAAGGAACACGGCGCTTTGCTAGGCGGCGACGGCACGCGGAGCTTTGCTAGGCGGCGAGGGCGAGAAGGCACGCGGCGCTTTCTCAGGCGGCGAGGCGCCGAAGGCACGCACTGCTTTGCCAGGCGCCGAAGGCACGCACTGCTTTGCTAGGCTGCGATGCGGCGAGGCGCCCAACGCAGGCACTTCTTTGCTAGGCGCCCAAGGAACACGGCGCTTTGCTTGACGGCGACGGCACGCGCAGCTTTGCTAGGCGCCCAAGGCAGACGACGCTTTGCTAGGCAGCGAGGCGGCGAACGCACAAAGCCATTTGCTCGGCGGTCATTCGCTGCCTCGCACAAGAGCTAACCACTGTGCATGTTGGCTGTCTCACAAACAAGCAGCCTGCTGCGTCTCTTCGCTGCCTCGCCAGCTAGCAAAGTGCTGCCTCGCTTCGCCTGCAGGCGAAAAAGCCATCCGCCATGCCACTGCGCCACCTGGTGCACAAGCAAAGTGCTGCATCTCTTCGCTGCCTCGCACAATGAGCAACCACTGTGCATGGTGGCTGTCTCACAAACAAGGAGACTGCTGAATCTCTTCGCTGCCTCGCCAACAAGCAGAGCGCTGCGTGTATTCGCTGAGTGGCAGAAAGCAAAGCACGGCGCCTGTTCGCTGCCTGGCCAACAAGCAAAGCGCTCCATCTCTTCGCTGCCTCGCAAAGGAAGGAAGCGCTGCGTGCCTTCGGCGCCTAGCAAAGCAGCGCGTGCCTTCGCCGCCTCGCCGCCTAAGAAAGCGCCGTGTGCCTTCGGCGCCTCCCCAATCGCTTCGTGCCTTCGCCGCCTAGCAAAGCGCCTAGCAAAGCGTCCTCAGCCTTGGCTGCCTAGCAAAGCTGCACGTCCGCTCGCCGCCTAGCAAAGCACTGTGTGCCCTCGCCGCCTCCTAGAGCGCTGCGTGCCTTCGGCGCCTGGCAAAGCACTGCGTGCCCTCGCCGCCTGGCAAAGCACTGCGTCCTTGGGCGCCTGGCAAAGCGCTGCGTGCCTTCGCCGCCTCGCCGCCTAGCAAGGCGCCCTAGCCCGTCCATCACGATCAGATCGCTGCGTGCCTTCGCTGCCTCGGTGCTTAGCAAAGCGCCACGTGCCTTCGGCACCTACAAAAGCGCCGTGTGCCTCCGGCGCTACTACGGCGTTTGCTAAGCGGCGAGGCGGCGAAGGGACGCAGCGGTGTGTGAGGCGGCGAAGGCAAGCAGCGCTTTGCTGGGCGGCGAGGCGGCGAAAGGCCAAAGCGATTGGGGAGGCGGTGAAGGGAGACGGCGCTTTGTTGGGCGGCGAGGGCGGAAGGGACGCAGCGCTTTCTTAGGCGGCGAGGCACCGAAGGCACGCGCTGCTTTGCTAGGCGCCGAAGGAACACGGCGCTTTGCTAGGCGGCGACGGCACGCGGAGCTTTGCTAGGCGGCGAGGGCGAGAAGGCACGCACTGCTTTGCCAGGCGCCGAAGGCACGCACTGCTTTGCTAGGCTGCGATGCGGCGAGGCGCCCAACGCAGGCACTTCTTTGCTAGGCGCCCAAGGAACACGGCGCTTTGCTTGACGGCGACGGCACGCGCAGCTTTGCTAGGTGCCCAAGGCAGACGACGCTTTGCTAGGCAGCGAGGCGGCGAACGCACAAAGCCATTTGCTCGGCGGTCATTCGCTGCCTCGCACAAGAGCTAACCACTGTGCATGTTGGCTGTCTCACAAACAAGCAGCCTGCTGCGTCTCTTCGCTGCCTCGCCAGCTAGCAAAGTGCTGCCTCGCTTCGCCTGCAGGCGAAAAAGCCATCCGCCATGCCACTGCGCCACCTGGTGCACAAGCAAAGTGCTGCATCTCTTCGCTGCCTCGCACAATGAGCAACCACTGTGCATGGTGGCTGTCTCACAAACAAGCAGCCTGCTGCGTCTCTTCGCTGCCTCGCCAACAAGCAGAGCGCTGCGTGTATTCGCTGACTGGCAGAAAGCAAAGCACGGCGCCTGTTCGCTGCCTGGCCAACAAGCAAAGCGCTCCATCTCTTCGCTGCCTCGCAAACGAAGGAAGCGCTGCGTGCCTTCGGCGCCTAGCAAAGCAGCGCGTGCCTTCGCCGCCTCGCCGCCTAAGAAAGCGCCGTGTGCCTTCGGCGCCTCCCCAATCGCTTCGTGCCTTCGCCGCCTAGCAAAGCGCCTAGCAAAGCGTCCTCAGCCTTCGCTGCCTAGCAAAGCTGCACGTCCGCTCGCCGCCTAGCAAAGCACTGTGTGCCCTCGCCGCCTCCTAGAGCGCTGCGTGCCTTCGGCGCCTGGCAAAGCACTGCGTGCCCTCGCCGCCTCCTAGAGCGCTGCGTGCCTTCGGCGCCTGGCAAAGCACTGCGTCCTTGGGCGCCTGGCAAAGCGCTGCGTGCCTTCGCCGCCTCGCCGCCTAGCAAGGCGCCCTAGCCCGTCCACCACGATCAGATCGCTGCGTGCCTTCGCTGCCTCGGTGCTTAGCAAAGCGCCACGTGCCTTCGGCGCCTACAAAAGCGCCGTGTGCCTCCGGCGCTACTACGGCGTTTGCTAAGCGGCGAGGCGGCGAAGGGACGCAGCGGTGTGTGAGGCGGTGAAGGCAAGCAGCGCTTTGCTGGGCGGCGAGGCGGCGAAGGGCCGAAGCGATTGGGGAGGCGGTGAAGGGAGACGGCGCTTTGTTGGGCGGCGAGGGCGGAAGGGACGCAGCGCTTTCTTAGGCGGCGAGGCACCGAAGGCACGCGCTGCTTTGCTAGGCGCCGAAGGAACACGGCGCTTTGCTAGGCGGCGACGGCACGCGGAGCTTTGCTAGGCGGCGAGGGCGAGAAGGCACGCGGCGCTTTCTCAGGCGGCGAGGCGCCGAAGGCACGCACTGCTTTGCCAGGCGCCGAAGGCACGCACTGCTTTGCTAGGCTGCGATGCGGCGAGGCGCCCAACGCAGGCACTTCTTTGCTAGGCGCCCAAGGAACACGGCGCTTTGCTTGACGGCGACGGCACGCGCAGCTTTGCTAGGCGCCCAAGGCAGACGACGCTTTGCTAGGCAGCGAGGCGGCGAACGCACAAAGCCATTTGCTCGGCGGTCATTCGCTGCCTCGCACAAGAGCTAACCACTGTGCATGTTGGCTGTCTCACAAACAAGCAGCCTGCTGCGTCTCTTCGCTGCCTCGCCAGCTAGCAAAGTGCTGCCTCGCTTCGCCTGCAGGCGAAAAAGCCATCCGCCATGCCACTGCGCCACCTGGTGCACAAGCAAAGTGCTGCATCTCTTCGCTGCCTCGCACAATGAGCAACCACTGTGCATGGTGGCTGTCTCACAAACAAGGAGACTGCTGAATCTCTTCGCTGCCTCGCCAACAAGCAGACCGCTGCGTGTATTCGCTGACTGGCAGAAAGCAAAGCACGGCGCCTGTTCGCTGCCTGGCCAACAAGCAAAGCGCTCCATCTCTTCGCTGCCTCGCAAAGGAAGGAAGCGCTGCGTGCCTTCGGCGCCTAGCAAAGCAGCGCGTGCCTTCGCCGCCTCGCCGCCTAAGAAAGCGCCGTGTGCCTTCGGCGCCTCCCCAATCGCTTCGTGCCTTCGCCGCCTAGCAAAGCGCCTAGCAAAGCGTCCTCAGCCTTGGCTGCCTAGCAAAGCTCCACGTCCGCTCGCCGCCTAGCAAAGCACTGTGTGCCCTCGCCGCCTCCTAGAGCGCTGCGTGCCTTCGGCGCCTGGCAAAGCACTGCGTGCCCTCGCCGCCTGGCAAAGCACTGCGTCCTTGGGCGCCTGGCAAAGCGCTGCGTGCCTTCGCCGCCTCGCCGCCTAGCAAGGCGCCCTAGCCCGTCCATCACGATCAGATCGCTGCGTGCCTTCGCTGCCTCGGTGCTTAGCAAAGCGCCACGTGCCTTCGGCACCTACAAAAGCGCCGTGTGCCTCCGGCGCTACTACGGCGTTTGCTAAGCGGCGAGGCGGCGAAGGGACGCAGCGCTGTGTGAGGCGGCGAAGGCAAGCAGCGCTTTGCTGGGCGGCGAGGCGGCGAAAGGCCAAAGCGATTGGGGAGGCGGTGAAGGGAGACGGCGCTTTGATGGGCGGCGAGGGCGGAAGGGACGCAGCGCTTTCTTAGGCGGCGAGGCACCGAAGGCACGCGCTGCTTTGCTAGGCGCCGAAGGAACACGGCGCTTTGCTAGGCGGCGACGGCACGCGGAGCTTTGCTAGGCGGCGAGGGCGAGAAGGCACGCACTGCTTTGCCAGGCGCCGAAGGCACGCACTGCTTTGCTAGGCTGCGATGCGGCGAGGCGCCCAACGTAGGCACTTCTTTGCTAGGCGCCCAAGGAACACGGCGCTTTGCTTGACGGCGACGGCACGCGCAGCTTTGCTAGGCGCCCAAGGCAGACGACGCTTTGCTAGGCAGCGAGGCGGCCAACGCACAAAGCCATTTGCTCGGCGGTCATTCGCTGCCTCGCACAAGAGCTAACCACTGTGCATGTTGGCTGTCTCACAAACAAGCAGCCTGCTGCGTCTCTTCGCTGCCTCGCCAGCTAGCAAAGTGCTGCCTCGCTTCGCCTCCACGCCAAAAACCCATCCGCCATGCCACTGCGCCACCTGGTGCACAAGCAAAGTGCTGCATCTCTTCGCTGCCTCGCACAATGAGCAACCACTGTGCATGGTGGCTGTCTCACAAACAAGGAGACTGCTGAATCTCTTCGCTGCCTCGCCAACAAGCAGAGCGCTGCGTGTATTCGCTGACTGGCAGAAAGCAAAGCACGGCGCCTGTTCGCTGCCTGGCCAACAAGCAAAGCGCTCCATCTCTTCGCTGCCTCGCAAAGGAAGGAAGCGCTGCGTGCCTTCGGCGCCTAGCAAAGCAGCGCGTGCCTTCGCCGCCTCGCCGCCTAAGAAAGCGCCGTGTGCCTTCGGCGCCTCCCCAATCGCTTCGTGCCTTCGCCGCCTAGCAAAGCGCCTAGCAAAGCGTCCTCAGCCTTGGCTGCCTAGCAAAGCTCCACGTCCGCTCGCCGCCTAGCAAAGCACTGTGTGCCCTCGCCGCCTCCTAGAGCGCTGCGTGCCTTCGGCGCCTGGCAAAGCGCTGAGTGCCTTCAGCGCCTGGCAAAGCACTGCGTCCTTGGGCGCCTGGCAAAGCACTGCGTCCTTGGGCGCCTGGCAAAGCGCTGCGTGCCTTCGCCGCCTCGCCGCCTAGCAAGGCGCCCTAGCCCGTCCATCACGATCAGATCGCTGCGTGCCTTCGCTGCCTCGGTGCTTAGCAAAGCGCCACGTGCCTTCGGCGCCTACAAAAGCGCCGTGTGCCTCCGGCGCTACTACGGCGTTTGCTAAGCGGCGAGGCGGCGAAGGGACGCAGCGGTGTGTGAGGCGGCGAAGGCAAGCAGCGCTTTGCTGGGCGGCGAGGCGGCGAAGGGCCGAAGCGATTGGGGAGGCGGTGAAGGGAGACGGCGCTTTGTTGGGCGGCGAGGGCGGAAGGGACGCAGCGCTTTCTTAGGCGGCGAGGCACCGAAGGCACGCGCTGCTTTGCTAGGCGCCGAAGGAACACGGCGCTTTGCTAGGCGGCGACGGCACGCGGAGCTTTGCTAGGCGGCGAGGGCGAGAAGGCACGCGGCGCTTTCTCAGGCGGCGAGGCGCCGAAGGCACGCACTGCTTTGCTAGGCTGCGATGCGGCGAGGCGCCCAACGCAGGCACTTCTTTGCTAGGCGCCCAAGGAACACGGCGCTTTGCTTGACGGCGACGGCACGCGCAGCTTTGCTAGGCGCCCAAGGCAGACGACGCTTTGCTAGGCAGCGAGGCGGCCAACGCACAAAGCCATTTGCTCGGCGGTCATTCGCTGCCTCGCACAAGAGCTAACCACTGTGCATGTTGGCTGTCTCACAAACAAGCAGCCTGCTGCGTCTCTTCGCTGCCTCGCCAGCTAGCAAAGTGCTGCCTCGCTTCGCCTGCAGGCGAAAAAGCCATCCGCCATGCCACTGCGCCACCTGGTGCACAAGCAAAGTGCTGCATCTCTTCGCTGCCTCGCACAATGAGCAACCACTGTGCATGGTGGCTGTCTCACAAACAAGCAGCCTGCTGCGTCTCTTCGCTGCCTCGCCAACAAGCAGAGCGCTGCGTGTATTCGCTGACTGGCAGAAAGCAAAGCACGGCGCCTGTTCGCTGCCTGGCCAACAAGCAAAGCGCTCCATCTCTTCGCTGCCTCGCAAAGGAAGGAAGCGCTGCGTGCCTTCGGCGCCTAGCAAAGCAGCGCGTGCCTTCGCCGCCTCGCCGCCTAAGAAAGCGCCGTGTGCCTTCGGCGCCTCCCCAATCGCTTCGTGCCTTCGCCGCCTAGCAAAGCGCCTAGCAAAGCGTCCTCAGCCTTCGCTGCCTAGCAAAGCTGCACGTCCGCTCGCCGCCTAGCAAAGCACTGTGTGCCCTCGCCGCCTCCTAGAGCGCTGCGTGCCTTCGGCGCCTGGCAAAGCACTGCGTGCCCTCGCCGCCTCCTAGAGCGCTGCGTGCCTTCGGCGCCTGGCAAAGCACTGCGTCCTTGGGCGCCTGGCAAAGCGCTGCGTGCCTTCGCCGCCTCGCCGCCTAGCAAGGCGCCCTAGCCCGTCCACCACGATCAGATCGCTGCGTGCCTTCGCTGCCTCGGTGCTTAGCAAAGCGCCACGTGCCTTCGGCGCCTACAAAAGCGCCGTGTGCCTCCGGCGCTACTACGGCGTTTGCTAAGCGGCGAGGCGGCGAAGGGACGCAGCGGTGTGTGAGGCGGCGAAGGCAAGCAGCGCTTTGCTGGGCGGCGAGGCGGCGAAGGGCCGAAGCGATTGGGGAGGCGGTGAAGGGAGACGGCGCTTTGTTGGGCGGCGAGGGCGGAAGGGACGCAGCGCTTTCTTAGGCGGCGAGGCACCGAAGGCACGCGCTGCTTTGCTAGGCGCCGAAGGAACACGGCGCTTTGCTAGGCGGCGACGGCACGCGGAGCTTTGCTAGGCGGCGAGGGCGAGAAGGCACGCGGCGCTTTCTCAGGCGGCGAGGCGCCGAAGGCACGCACTGCTTTGCCAGGCGCCGAAGGCACGCACTGCTTTGCTAGGCTGCGATGCGGCGAGGCGCCCAACGCAGGCACTTCTTTGCTAGGCGCCCAAGGAACACGGCGCTTTGCTTGACGGCGACGGCACGCGCAGCTTTGCTAGGCGCCCAAGGCAGACGACGCTTTGCTAGGCAGCGAGGCGGCGAACGCACAAAGCCATTTGCTCGGCGGTCATTCGCTGCCTCGCACAAGAGCTAACCACTGTGCATGTTGGCTGTCTCACAAACAAGCAGCCTGCTGCGTCTCTTCGCTGCCTCGCCAGCTAGCAAAGTGCTGCCTCGCTTCGCCTGCAGGCGAAAAAGCCATCCGCCATGCCACTGCGCCACCTGGTGCACAAGCAAAGTGCTGCATCTCTTCGCTGCCTCGCACAATGAGCAACCACTGTGCATGGTGGCTGTCTCACAAACAAGGAGACTGCTGAATCTCTTCGCTGCCTCGCCAACAAGCAGAGCGCTGCGTGTATTCGCTGACTGGCAGAAAGCAAAGCACGGCGCCTGTTCGCTGCCTGGCCAACAAGCAAAGCGCTCCATCTCTTCGCTGCCTCGCAAAGGAAGGAAGCGCTGCGTGCCTTCGGCGCCTAGCAAAGCAGCGCGTGCCTTCGCCGCCTCGCCGCCTAAGAAAGCGCCGTGTGCCTTCGGCGCCTCCCCAATCGCTTCGTGCCTTCGCCGCCTAGCAAAGCGCCTAGCAAAGCGTCCTCAGCCTTGGCTGCCTAGCAAAGCTCCACGTCCGCTCGCCGCCTAGCAAAGCACTGTGTGCCCTCGCCGCCTCCTAGAGCGCTGCGTGCCTTCGGCGCCTGGCAAAGCGCTGAGTGCCTTCAGCGCCTGGCAAAGCACTGCGTCCTTGGGCGCCTGGCAAAGCACTGCGTCCTTGGGCGCCTGGCAAAGCGCTGCGTGCCTTCGCCGCCTCGCCGCCTAGCAAGGCGCCCTAGCCCGTCCATCACGATCAGATCGCTGCGTGCCTTCGCTGCCTCGGTGCTTAGCAAAGCGCCACGTGCCTTCGGCGCCTACAAAAGCGCCGTGTGCCTCCGGCGCTACTACGGCGTTTGCTAAGCGGCGAGGCGGCGAAGGGACGCAGCGGTGTGTGAGGCGGCGAAGGCAAGCAGCGCTTTGCTGGGCGGCGAGGCGGCGAAGGGCCGAAGCGATTGGGGAGGCGGTGAAGGGAGACGGCGCTTTGTTGGGCGGCGAGGGCGGAAGGGACGCAGCGCTTTCTTAGGCGGCGAGGCACCGAAGGCACGCGCTGCTTTGCTAGGCGCCGAAGGAACACGGCGCTTTGCTAGGCGGCGACGGCACGCGGAGCTTTGCTAGGCGGCGAGGGCGAGAAGGCACGCGGCGCTTTCTCAGGCGGCGAGGCGCCGAAGGCACGCACTGCTTTGCTAGGCTGCGATGCGGCGAGGCGCCCAACGCAGGCACTTCTTTGCTAGGCGCCCAAGGAACACGGCGCTTTGCTTGACGGCGACGGCACGCGCAGCTTTGCTAGGCGCCCAAGGCAGACGACGCTTTGCTAGGCAGCGAGGCGGCCAACGCACAAAGCCATTTGCTCGGCGGTCATTCGCTGCCTCGCACAAGAGCTAACCACTGTGCATGTTGGCTGTCTCACAAACAAGCAGCCTGCTGCGTCTCTTCGCTGCCTCGCCAGCTAGCAAAGTGCTGCCTCGCTTCGCCTGCAGGCGAAAAAGCCATCCGCCATGCCACTGCGCCACCTGGTGCACAAGCAAAGTGCTGCATCTCTTCGCTGCCTCGCACAATGAGCAACCACTGTGCATGGTGGCTGTCTCACAAACAAGGAGACTGCTGAATCTCTTCGCTGCCTCGCCAACAAGCAGAGTGCTGCGTGTATTCGCTGACTGGCAGAAAGCAAAGCACGGCGCCTGTTCGCTGCCTGGCCAACAAGCAAAGCGCTCCATCTCTTCGCTGCCTCGCAAACGAAGGAAGCGCTGCGTGCCTTCGGCGCCTAGCAAAGCAGCGCGTGCCTTCGCCGCCTCGCCGCCTAAGAAAGCGCCGTGTGCCTTCGGCGCCTCCCCAATCGCTTCGTGCCTTCGCCGCCTAGCAAAGTGCCTAGCAAAGCGTCCTCAGCCTTCGCTGCCTAGCAAAGCTCCACGTCCGCTCGCCGCCTAGCAAAGCACTGTGTGCCCTCGCCGCCTCCTAGAGCGCTGCGTGCCTTCGGCGCCTGGCAAAGCGCTGAGTGCCTTCAGCGCCTGGCAAAGCACTGCGTCCTTGGGCGCCTGGCAAAGCACTGCGTCCTTGGGCGCCTGGCAAAGCGCTGCGTGCCTTCGCCGCCTCGCCGCCTAGCAAGGCGCCCTAGCCCGTCCATCACGATCAGATCGCTGCGTGCCTTCGCTGCCTCGGTGCTTAGCAAAGCGCCACGTGCCTTCGGCGCCTACAAAAGCGCCGTGTGCCTCCGGCGCTACTACGGCGTTTGCTAAGCGGCGAGGCGGCGAAGGGACGCAGCGGTGTGTGAGGCGGCGAAGGCAAGCAGCGCTTTGCTGGGCGGCGAGGCGGCGAAGGGCCGAAGCGATTGGGGAGGCGGTGAAGGGAGACGGCGCTTTGTTGGGCGGCGAGGGCGGAAGGGACGCAGCGCTTTCTTAGGCGGCGAGGCACCGAAGGCACGCGCTGCTTTGCTAGGCGCCGAAGGAACACGGCGCTTTGCTAGGCGGCGACGGCACGCGGAGCTTTGCTAGGCGGCGAGGGCGAGAAGGCACGCGGCGCTTTCTCAGGCGGCGAGGCGCCGAAGGCACGCACTGCTTTGCTAGGCTGCGATGCGGCGAGGCGCCCAACGCAGGCACTTCTTTGCTAGGCGCCCAAGGAACACGGCGCTTTGCTTGACGGCGACGGCACGCGCAGCTTTGCTAGGCGCCCAAGGCAGACGACGCTTTGCTAGGCAGCGAGGCGGCCAACGCACAAAGCCATTTGCTCGGCGGTCATTCGCTGCCTCGCACAAGAGCTAACCACTGTGCATGTTGGCTGTCTCACAAACAAGCAGCCTGCTGCGTCTCTTCGCTGCCTCGCCAGCTAGCAAAGTGCTGCCTCGCTTCGCCTGCAGGCGAAAAAGCCATCCGCCATGCCACTGCGCCACCTGGTGCACAAGCAAAGTGCTGCATCTCTTCGCTGCCTCGCACAATGAGCAACCACTGTGCATGGTGGCTGTCTCACAAACAAGGAGACTGCTGAATCTCTTCGCTGCCTCGCCAACAAGCAGAGCGCTGCGTGTATTCGCTGACTGGCAGAAAGCAAAGCACGGCGCCTGTTCGCTGCCTGGCCAACAAGCAAAGCGCTCCATCTCTTCGCTGCCTCGCAAAGGAAGGAAGCGCTGCGTGCCTTCGGCGCCTAGCAAAGCAGCGCGTGCCTTCGCCGCCTCGCCGCCTAAGAAAGCGCCGTGTGCCTTCGGCGCCTCCCCAATCGCTTCGTGCCTTCGCCGCCTAGCAAAGCGCCTAGCAAAGCGTCCTCAGCCTTCGCTGCCTAGCAAAGCTCCACGACCGCTCGCCGCCTAGCAAAGCACTGTGTGCCCTCGCCGCCTCCTAGAGCGCTGCGTGCCTTCGGCGCCTGGCAAAGCGCTGAGTGCCTTCAGCGCCTGGCAAAGCACTGCGTCCTTGGGCGCCTGGCAAAGCACTGCGTCCTTGGGCGCCTGGCAAAGCGCTGCGTGCCTTCGCCGCCTCGCCGCCTAGCAAGGCGCCCTAGCCCGTCCATCACGATCAGATCGCTGCGTGCCTTCGCTGCCTCGGTGCTTAGCAAAGCGCCACGTGCCTTCGGCGCCTACAAAAGCGCCGTGTGCCTCCGGCGCTACTACGGCGTTTGCTAAGCGGCGAGGCGGCGAAGGGACGCAGCGCTGTGTGAGGCGGCGAAGGCAAGCAGCGCTTTGCTGGGCGGCGAGGCGGCGAAGGGCCGAAGCGATTGGGGAGGCGGTGAAGGGAGACGGCGCTTTGTTGGGCGGCGAGGGCGGAAGGGACGCAGCGCTTTCTTAGGCGGCGAGGCACCGAAGGCACGCGCTGCTTTGCTAGGCGCCGAAGGAACACGGCGCTTTGCTAGGCGGCGACGGCACGCGGAGCTTTGCTAGGCGGCGAGGGCGAGAAGGCACGCGGCGCTTTCTCAGGCGGCGAGGCGCCGAAGGCACGCACTGCTTTGCTAGGCTGCGATGCGGCGAGGCGCCCAACGCAGGCACTTCTTTGCTAGGCGCCCAAGGAACACGGCGCTTTGCTTGACGGCGACGGCACGCGCAGCTTTGCTAGGCGCCCAAGGCAGACGACGCTTTGCTAGGCAGCGAGGCGGCCAACGCACAAAGCCATTTGCTCGGCGGTCATTCGCTGCCTCGCACAAGAGCTAACCACTGTGCATGTTGGCTCTCTCACAAACAAGCAGCCTGCTGCGTCTCTTCGCTGCCTCGCCAGCTAGCAAAGTGCTGCCTCGCTTCGCCTCCACGCCAAAAACCCATCCGCCATGCCACTGCGCCACCTGGTGCACAAGCAAAGTGCTGCATCTCTTCGCTGCCTCGCACAATGAGCAACCACTGTGCATGTTGGCTGTCTCACAAACAAGGAGACTGCTGAATCTCTTCGCTGCCTCGCCAACAAGCAGAGTGCTGCGTGTATTCGCTGAGTGGCAGAAAGCAAAGCACGGCGCCTGTTCGCTGCCTGGCCAACAAGCAAAGCGCTCCATCTCTTCGCTGCCTCGCAAACGAAGGAAGCGCTGCGTGCCTTCGGCGCCTAGCAAAGCAGCGCGTGCCTTCGCCGCCTCGCCGCCTAAGAAAGCGCCGTGTGCCTTCGGCGCCTCCCCAATCGCTTCGTGCCTTCGCCGCCTAGCAAAGTGCCTAGCAAAGCGTCCTCAGCCTTCGCTGCCTAGCAAAGCTCCACGTCCGCTCGCCGCCTAGCAAAGCACTGTGTGCCCTCGCCGCCTCCTAGAGCGCTGCGTGCCTTCGGCGCCTGGCAAAGCGCTGAGTGCCTTCAGCGCCTGGCAAAGCACTGCGTCCTTGGGCGCCTGGCAAAGCACTGCGTCCTTGGGCGCCTGGCAAAGCGCTGCGTGCCTTCGCCGCCTCGCCGCCTAGCAAGGCGCCCTAGCCCGTCCATCACGATCAGATCGCTGCGTGCCTTCGCTGCCTCGGTGCTTAGCAAAGCGCCACGTGCCTTCGGCGCCTACAAAAGCGCCGTGTGCCTCCGGCGCTACTACGGCGTTTGCTAAGCGGCGAGGCGGCGAAGGGACGCAGCGGTGTGTGAGGCGGCGAAGGCAAGCAGCGCTTTGCTGGGCGGCGAGGCGGCGAAGGGCCGAAGCGATTGGGGAGGCGGTGAAGGGAGACGGCGCTTTGTTGGGCGGCGAGGGCGGAAGGGACGCAGCGCTTTCTTAGGCGGCGAGGCACCGAAGGCACGCGCTGCTTTGCTAGGCGCCGAAGGAACACGGCGCTTTGCTAGGCGGCGACGGCACGCGGAGCTTTGCTAGGCGGCGAGGGCGAGAAGGCACGCGGCGCTTTCTCAGGCGGCGAGGCGCCGAAGGCACGCACTGCTTTGCTAGGCTGCGATGCGGCGAGGCGCCCAACGCAGGCACTTCTTTGCTAGGCGCCCAAGGAACACGGCGCTTTGCTTGACGGCGACGGCACGCGCAGCTTTGCTAGGCGCCCAAGGCAGACGACGCTTTGCTAGGCAGCGAGGCGGCGAACGCACAAAGCCATTTGCTCGGCGGTCATTCGCTGCCTCGCACAAGAGCTAACCACTGTGCATGTTGGCTGTCTCACAAACAAGCAGCCTGCTGCGTCTCTTCGCTGCCTCGCCAGCTAGCAAAGTGCTGCCTCGCTTCGCCTGCAGGCGAAAAAGCCATCCGCCATGCCACTGCGCCACCTGGTGCACAAGCAAAGTGCTGCATCTCTTCGCTGCCTCGCACAATGAGCAACCACTGTGCATGGTGGCTGTCTCACAAACAAGGAGACTGCTGAATCTCTTCGCTGCCTCGCCAACAAGCAGAGCGCTGCGTGTATTCGCTGACTGGCAGAAAGCAAAGCACGGCGCCTGTTCGCTGCCTGGCCAACAAGCAAAGCGCTCCATCTCTTCGCTGCCTCGCAAACGAAGGAAGCGCTGCGTGCCTTCGGCGCCTAGCAAAGCAGCGCGTGCCTTCGCCGCCTCGCCGCCTAAGAAAGCGCCGTGTGCCTTCGGCGCCTCCCCAATCGCTTCGTGCCTTCGCCGCCTAGCAAAGTGCCTAGCAAAGCGTCCTCAGCCTTCGCTGCCTAGCAAAGCTCCACGTCCGCTCGCCGCCTAGCAAAGCACTGTGTGCCCTCGCCGCCTCCTAGAGCGCTGCGTGCCTTCGGCGCCTGGCAAAGCACTGCGTCCTTGGGCGCCTGGCAAAGCACTGCGTCCTTGGGCGCCTGGCAAAGCGCTGCGTGCCTTCGCCGCCTCGCCGCCTAGCAAGGCGCCCTAGCCCGTCCATCACGATCAGATCGCTGCGTGCCTTCGCTGCCTCGGTGCTTAGCAAAGCGCCACGTGCCTTCGGCGCCTACAAAAGCGCCGTGTGCCTCCGGCGCTACTACGGCGTTTGCTAAGCGGCGAGGCGGCGAAGGGACGCAGCGGTGTGTGAGGCGGCGAAGGCAAGCAGCGCTTTGCTGGGCGGCGAGGCGGCGAAGGGCCGAAGCGATTGGGGAGGCGGTGAAGGGAGACGGCGCTTTGTTGGGCGGCGAGGGCGGAAGGGACGCAGCGCTTTCTTAGGCGGCGAGGCACCGAAGGCACGCGCTGCTTTGCTAGGCGCCGAAGGAACACGGCGCTTTGCTAGGCGGCGACGGCACGCGGAGCTTTGCTAGGCGGCGAGGGCGAGAAGGCACGCGGCGCTTTCTCAGGCGGCGAGGCGCCGAAGGCACGCACTGCTTTGCCAGGCGCCGAAGGCACGCACTGCTTTGCTAGGCTGCGATGCGGCGAGGCGCCCAACGCAGGCACTTCTTTGCTAGGCGCCCAAGGAACACGGCGCTTTGCTTGACGGCGACGGCACGCGCAGCTTTGCTAGGCGCCCAAGGCAGACGACGCTTTGCTAGGCAGCGAGGCGGCGAACGCACAAAGCCATTTGCTCGGCGGTCATTCGCTGCCTCGCACAAGAGCTAACCACTGTGCATGTTGGCTGTCTCACAAACAAGCAGCCTGCTGCGTCTCTTCGCTGCCTCGCCAGCTAGCAAAGTGCTGCCTCGCTTCGCCTGCAGGCGAAAAAGCCATCCGCCATGCCACTGCGCCACCTGGTGCACAAGCAAAGTGCTGCATCTCTTCGCTGCCTCGCACAATGAGCAACCACTGTGCATGGTGGCTGTCTCACAAACAAGGAGACTGCTGAATCTCTTCGCTGCCTCGCCAACAAGCAGAGCGCTGCGTGTATTCGCTGACTGGCAGAAAGCAAAGCACGGCGCCTGTTCGCTGCCTGGCCAACAAGCAAAGCGCTCCATCTCTTCGCTGCCTCGCAAACGAAGGAAGCGCTGCGTGCCTTCGGCGCCTAGCAAAGCAGCGCGTGCCTTCGCCGCCTCGCCGCCTAAGAAAGCGCCGTGTGCCTTCGGCGCCTCCCCAATCGCTTCGTGCCTTCGCCGCCTAGCAAAGCGCCTAGCAAAGCGTCCTCAGCCTTCGCTGCCTAGCAAAGCTCCACGACCGCTCGCCGCCTAGCAAAGCACTGTGTGCCCTCGCCGCCTCCTAGAGTGCTGCGTGCCTTCGGCGCCTGGCAAAGCACTGCGTGCCCTCGCCGCCTCCTAGAGCGCTGCGTGCCTTCGGCGCCTGGCAAAGCGCTGCGTCCTTGGGCGCCTGGCAAAGCGCTGCGTGCCTTCGCCGCCTCGCCGCCTAGCAAGGCGCCCTAGCCCGTCCATCACGATCAGATCGCTGCGTGCCTTCGCTGCCTCGGTGCTTAGCAAAGCGCCACGTGCCTTCGGCGCCTACAAAAGCGCCGTGTGCCTCCGGCGCTACTACGGCGTTTGCTAAGCGGCGAGGCGGCGAAGGGACGCAGCGGTGTGTGAGGCGGCGAAGGCAAGCAGCGCTTTGCTGGGCGGCGAGGCGGTGAAAGGCCGAAGCGATTGGGGAGGCGGTGAAGGGAGACGGCGCTTTGTTGGGCGGCGAGGGCGGAAGGGACGCAGCGCTTTCTTAGGCGGCGAGGCACCGAAGGCACGCGCTGCTTTGCTAGGTGCCGAAGGAACACGGCGCTTTGCTAGGCGGCGACGGCACGCGGAGCTTTGCTAGGCGGCGAGGGCGAGAAGGCACGCGGCGCTTTCTCAGGCGGCGAGGCGCCGAAGGCACGCACTGCTTTGCCAGGCGCCGAAGGCACGCACTGCTTTGCTAGGCTGCGATGCGGCGAGGCGCCCAACGTAGGCACTTCTTTGCTAGGCGCCCAAGGAACACGGCGCTTTGCTTGACGGCGACGGCACGCGCAGCTTTGCTAGGCGCCCAAGGCAGACGACGCTTTGCTAGGCAGCGAGGCGGCGAACGCACAAAGCCATTTGCTCGGCGGTCATTCGCTGCCTCGCACAAGAGCTAACCACTGTGCATGTTGGCTGTCTCACAAACAAGCAGCCTGCTGCGTCTCTTCGCTGCCTCGCCAGCTAGCAAAGTGCTGCCTCGCTTCGCCTGCAGGCGAAAAAGCCATCCGCCATGCCACTGCGCCACCTGGTGCACAAGCAAAGTGCTGCATCTCTTCGCTGCCTCGCACAATGAGCAACCACTGTGCATGGTGGCTGTCTCACAAACAAGGAGACTGCTGAATCTCTTCGCTGCCTCGCCAACAAGCAGAGCGCTGCGTGTATTCGCTGACTGGCAGAAAGCAAAGCACGGCGCCTGTTCGCTGCCTGGCCAACAAGCAAAGCGCTCCATCTCTTCGCTGCCTCGCAAACGAAGGAAGCGCTGCGTGCCTTCGGCGCCTAGCAAAGCAGCGCGTGCCTTCGCCGCCTCGCCGCCTAAGAAAGCGCCGTGTGCCTTCGGCGCCTCCCCAATCGCTTCGTGCCTTCGCCGCCTAGCAAAGTGCCTAGCAAAGCGTCCTCAGCCTTCGCTGCCTAGCAAAGCTCCACGTCCGCTCGCCGCCTAGCAAAGCACTGTGTGCCCTCGCCGCCTCCTAGAGCGCTGCGTGCCTTCGGCGCCTGGCAAAGCGCTGAGTGCCTTCAGCGCCTGGCAAAGCACTGCGTCCTTGGGCGCCTGGCAAAGCACTGCGTCCTTGGGCGCCTGGCAAAGCGCTGCGTGCCTTCGCCGCCTCGCCGCCTAGCAAGGCGCCCTAGCCCGTCCATCACGATCAGATCGCTGCGTGCCTTCGCTGCCTCGGTGCTTAGCAAAGCGCCACGTGCCTTCGGCGCCTACAAAAGCGCCGTGTGCCTCCGGCGCTACTACGGCGTTTGCTAAGCGGCGAGGCGGCGAAGGGACGCAGCGCTGTGTGAGGCGGCGAAGGCAAGCAGCGCTTTGCTGGGCGGCGAGGCGGCGAAGGGCCGAAGCGATTGGGGAGGCGGTGAAGGGAGACGGCGCTTTGTTGGGCGGCGAGGGCGGAAGGGACGCAGCGCTTTCTTAGGCGGCGAGGCACCGAAGGCACGCGCTGCTTTGCTAGGCGCCGAAGGAACACGGCGCTTTGCTAGGCGGCGACGGCACGCGGAGCTTTGCTAGGCGGCGAGGGCGAGAAGGCACGCGGCGCTTTCTCAGGCGGCGAGGCGCCGAAGGCACGCACTGCTTTGCCAGGCGCCGAAGGCACGCACTGCTTTGCTAGGCTGCGATGCGGCGAGGCGCCCAACGCAGGCACTTCTTTGCTAGGCGCCCAAGGAACACGGCGCTTTGCTTGACGGCGACGGCACGCGCAGCTTTGCTAGGCGCCCAAGGCAGACGACGCTTTGCTAGGCAGCGAGGCGGCGAACGCACAAAGCCATTTGCTCGGCGGTCATTCGCTGCCTCGCACAAGAGCTAACCACTGTGCATGTTGGCTGTCTCACAAACAAGCAGCCTGCTGCGTCTCTTCGCTGCCTCGCCAGCTAGCAAAGTGCTGCCTCGCTTCGCCTGCAGGCGAAAAAGCCATCCGCCATGCCACTGCGCCACCTGGTGCACAAGCAAAGTGCTGCATCTCTTCGCTGCCTCGCACAATGAGCAACCACTGTGCATGGTGGCTGTCTCACAAACAAGGAGACTGCTGAATCTCTTCGCTGCCTCGCCAACAAGCAGAGCGCTGCGTGTATTCGCTGACTGGCAGAAAGCAAAGCACGGCGCCTGTTCGCTGCCTGGCCAACAAGCAAAGCGCTCCATCTCTTCGCTGCCTCGCAAACGAAGGAAGCGCTGCGTGCCTTCGGCGCCTAGCAAAGCAGCGCGTGCCTTCGCCGCCTCGCCGCCTAAGAAAGCGCCGTGTGCCTTCGGCGCCTCCCCAATCGCTTCATGCCTTCGCCGCCTAGCAAAGCGCCTAGCAAAGCGTCCTCAGCCTTCGCTGCCTAGCAAAGCTCCACGACCGCTCGCCGCCTAGCAAAGCACTGTGTGCCCTCGCCGCCTCCTAGAGTGCTGCGTGCCTTCGGCGCCTGGCAAAGCACTGCGTGCCCTCGCCGCCTCCTAGAGCGCTGCGTGCCTTCGGCGCCTGGCAAAGCGCTGCGTCCTTGGGCGCCTGGCAAAGCGCTGCGTGCCTTCGCCGCCTCGCCGCCTAGCAAGGCGCCCTAGCCCGTCCATCACGATCAGATCGCTGCGTGCCTTCGCTGCCTCGGTGCTTAGCAAAGCGCCACGTGCCTTCGGCGCCTACAAAAGCGCCGTGTGCCTCCGGCGCTACTACGGCGTTTGCTAAGCGGCGAGGCGGCGAAGGGACGCAGCGGTGTGTGAGGCGGCGAAGGCAAGCAGCGCTTTGCTGGGCGGCGAGGCGGTTAAAGGCCGAAGCGATTGGGGAGGCGGTGAAGGGAGACGGCGCTTTGTTGGGCGGCGAGGGCGGAAGGGACGCAGCGCTTTCTTAGGCGGCGAGGCACCGAAGGCACGCGCTGCTTTGCTAGGTGCCGAAGGAACACGGCGCTTTGCTAGGCGGCGACGGCACGCGGAGCTTTGCTAGGCGGCGAGGGCGAGAAGGCACGCGGCGCTTTCTCAGGCGGCGAGGCGCCGAAGGCACGCACTGCTTTGCCAGGCGCCGAAGGCACGCACTGCTTTGCTAGGCTGCGATGCGGCGAGGCGCCCAACGTAGGCACTTCTTTGCTAGGCGCCCAAGGAACACGGCGCTTTGCTTGACGGCGACGGCACGCGCAGCTTTGCTAGGCGCCCAAGGCAGACGACGCTTTGCTAGGCAGCGAGGCGGCGAACGCACAAAGCCATTTGCTCGGCGGTCATTCGCTGCCTCGCACAAGAGCTAACCACTGTGCATGTTGGCTGTCTCACAAACAAGCAGCCTGCTGCGTCTCTTCGCTGCCTCGCCAGCTAGCAAAGTGCTGCCTCGCTTCGCCTGCAGGCGAAAAAGCCATCCGCCATGCCACTGCGCCACCTGGTGCACAAGCAAAGTGCTGCATCTCTTCGCTGCCTCGCACAATGAGCAACCACTGTGCATGGTGGCTGTCTCACAAACAAGGAGACTGCTGAATCTCTTCGCTGCCTCGCCAACAAGCAGAGCGCTGCGTGTATTCGCTGACTGGCAGAAAGCAAAGCACGGCGCCTGTTCGCTGCCTGGCCAACAAGCAAAGCGCTCCATCTCTTCGCTGCCTCGCAAACGAAGGAAGCGCTGCGTGCCTTCGGCGCCTAGCAAAGCAGCGCGTGCCTTCGCCGCCTCGCCGCCTAAGAAAGCGCCGTGTGCCTTCGGCGCCTCCCCAATCGCTTCGTGCCTTCGCCGCCTAGCAAAGTGCCTAGCAAAGCGTCCTCAGCCTTCGCTGCCTAGCAAAGCTCCACGTCCGCTCGCCGCCTAGCAAAGCACTGTGTGCCCTCGCCGCCTCCTAGAGCGCTGCGTGCCTTCGGCGCCTGGCAAAGCGCTGAGTGCCTTCAGCGCCTGGCAAAGCACTGCGTCCTTGGGCGCCTGGCAAAGCACTGCGTCCTTGGGCGCCTGGCAAAGCGCTGCGTGCCTTCGCCGCCTCGCCGCCTAGCAAGGCGCCCTAGCCCGTCCATCACGATCAGATCGCTGCGTGCCTTCGCTGCCTCGGTGCTTAGCAAAGCGCCACGTGCCTTCGGCGCCTACAAAAGCGCCGTGTGCCTCCGGCGCTACTACGGCGTTTGCTAAGCGGCGAGGCGGCGAAGGGACGCAGCGGTGTGTGAGGCGGCGAAGGCAAGCAGCGCTTTGCTGGGCGGCGAGGCGGCGAAGGGCCGAAGCGATTGGGGAGGCGGTGAAGGGAGACGGCGCTTTGTTGGGCGGCGAGGGCGGAAGGGACGCAGCGCTTTCTTAGGCGGCGAGGCACCGAAGGCACGCGCTGCTTTGCTAGGCGCCGAAGGAACACGGCGCTTTGCTAGGCGGCGACGGCACGCGGAGCTTTGCTAGGCGGCGAGGGCGAGAAGGCACGCGGCGCTTTCTCAGGCGGCGAGGCGCCGAAGGCACGCACTGCTTTGCCAGGCGCCGAAGGCACGCACTGCTTTGCTAGGCTGCGATGCGGCGAGGCGCCCAACGCAGGCACTTCTTTGCTAGGCGCCCAAGGAACACGGCGCTTTGCTTGACGGCGACGGCACGCGCAGCTTTGCTAGGCGCCCAAGGCAGACGACGCTTTGCTAGGCAGCGAGGCGGCCAACGCACAAAGCCATTTGCTCGGCGGTCATTCGCTGCCTCGCACAAGAGCTAACCACTGTGCATGTTGGCTGTCTCACAAACAAGCAGCCTGCTGCGTCTCTTCGCTGCCTCGCCAGCTAGCAAAGTGCTGCCTCGCTTCGCCTGCAGGCGAAAAAGCCATCCGCCATGCCACTGCGCCACCTGGTGCACAAGCAAAGTGCTGCATCTCTTCGCTGCCTCGCACAATGAGCAACCACTGTGCATGGTGGCTGTCTCACAAACAAGGAGACTGCTGAATCTCTTCGCTGCCTCGCCAACAAGCAGAGCGCTGCGTGTATTCGCTGACTGGCAGAAAGCAAAGCACGGCGCCTGTTCGCTGCCTGGCCAACAAGCAAAGCGCTCCATCTCTTCGCTGCCTCGCAAACGAAGGAAGCGCTGCGTGCCTTCGGCGCCTAGCAAAGCAGCGCGTGCCTTCGCCGCCTCGCCGCCTAAGAAAGCGCCGTGTGCCTTCGGCGCCTCCCCAATCGCTTCGTGCCTTCGCCGCCTAGCAAAGTGCCTAGCAAAGCGTCCTCAGCCTTCGCTGCCTAGCAAAGCTCCACGTCCGCTCGCCGCCTAGCAAAGCACTGTGTGCCCTCGCCGCCTCCTAGAGCGCTGCGTGCCTTCGGCGCCTGGCAAAGCGCTGAGTGCCTTCAGCGCCTGGCAAAGCACTGCGTCCTTGGGCGCCTGGCAAAGCACTGCGTCCTTGGGCGCCTGGCAAAGCGCTGCGTGCCTTCGCCGCCTCGCCGCCTAGCAAGGCGCCCTAGCCCGTCCATCACGATCAGATCGCTGCGTGCCTTCGCTGCCTCGGTGCTTAGCAAAGCGCCACGTGCCTTCGGCGCCTACAAAAGCGCCGTGTGCCTCCGGCGCTACTACGGCGTTTGCTAAGCGGCGAGGCGGCGAAGGGACGCAGCGCTGTGTGAGGCGGCGAAGGCAAGCAGCGCTTTGCTGGGCGGCGAGGCGGCGAAGGGCCGAAGCGATTGGGGAGGCGGTGAAGGGAGACGGCGCTTTGTTGGGCGGCGAGGGCGGAAGGGACGCAGCGCTTTCTTAGGCGGCGAGGCACCGAAGGCACGCGCTGCTTTGCTAGGCGCCGAAGGAACACGGCGCTTTGCTAGGCGGCGACGGCACGCGGAGCTTTGCTAGGCGGCGAGGGCGAGAAGGCACGCGGCGCTTTCTCAGGCGGCGAGGCGCCGAAGGCACGCACTGCTTTGCCAGGCGCCGAAGGCACGCACTGCTTTGCTAGGCTGCGATGCGGCGAGGCGCCCAACGTAGGCACTTCTTTGCTAGGCGCCCAAGGAACACGGCGCTTTGCTTGACGGCGACGGCACGCGCAGCTTTGCTAGGCGCCCAAGGCAGACGACGCTTTGCTAGGCAGCGAGGCGGCCAACGCACAAAGCCATTTGCTCGGCGGTCATTCGCTGCCTCGCACAAGAGCTAACCACTGTGCATGTTGGCTGTCTCACAAACAAGCAGCCTGCTGCGTCTCTTCGCTGCCTCGCCAGCTAGCAAAGTGCTGCCTCGCTTCGCCTGCAGGCGAAAAAGCCATCCGCCATGCCACTGCGCCACCTGGTGCACAAGCAAAGTGCTGCATCTCTTCGCTGCCTCGCACAATGAGCAACCACTGTGCATGGTGGCTGTCTCACAAACAAGGAGACTGCTGAATCTCTTCGCTGCCTCGCCAACAAGCAGAGCGCTGCGTGTATTCGCTGACTGGCAGAAAGCAAAGCACGGCGCCTGTTCGCTGCCTGGCCAACAAGCAAAGCGCTCCATCTCTTCGCTGCCTCGCAAACGAAGGAAGCGCTGCGTGCCTTCGGCGCCTAGCAAAGCAGCGCGTGCCTTCGCCGCCTCGCCGCCTAAGAAAGCGCCGTGTGCCTTCGGCGCCTCCCCAATCGCTTCGTGCCTTCGCCGCCTAGCAAAGCGCCTAGCAAAGCGTCCTCAGCCTTCGCTGCCTAGCAAAGCTCCACGACCGCTCGCCGCCTAGCAAAGCACTGTGTGCCCTCGCCGCCTCCTAGAGTGCTGCGTGCCTTCGGCGCCTGGCAAAGCACTGCGTGCCCTCGCCGCCTCCTAGAGCGCTGCGTGCCTTCGGCGCCTGGCAAAGCGCTGCGTCCTTGGGCGCCTGGCAAAGCGCTGCGTGCCTTCGCCGCCTCGCCGCCTAGCAAGGCGCCCTAGCCCGTCCATCACGATCAGATCGCTGCGTGCCTTCGCTGCCTCGGTGCTTAGCAAAGCGCCACGTGCCTTCGGCGCCTACAAAAGCGCCGTGTGCCTCCGGCGCTACTACGGCGTTTGCTAAGCGGCGAGGCGGCGAAGGGACGCAGCGGTGTGTGAGGCGGCGAAGGCAAGCAGCGCTTTGCTGGGCGGCGAGGCGGCGAAGGGCCGAAGCGATTGGGGAGGCGGTGAAGGGAGACGGCGCTTTGTTGGGCGGCGAGGGCGGAAGGGACGCAGCGCTTTCTTAGGCGGCGAGGCACCGAAGGCACGCGCTGCTTTGCTAGGTGCCGAAGGAACACGGCGCTTTGCTAGGCGGCGACGGCACGCGGAGCTTTGCTAGGCGGCGAGGGCGAGAAGGCACGCGGCGCTTTCTCAGGCGGCGAGGCGCCGAAGGCACGCACTGCTTTGCCAGGCGCCGAAGGCACGCACTGCTTTGCTAGGCTGCGATGCGGCGAGGCGCCCAACGCAGGCACTTCTTTGCTAGGCGCCCAAGGAACACGGCGCTTTGCTTGACGGCGACGGCACGCGCAGCTTTGCTAGGCGCCCAAGGCAGACGACGCTTTGCTAGGCAGCGAGGCGGCGAACGCACAAAGCCGTTTGCTCGGCGGTCATTCGCTGCCTCGCACAAGAGCTAACCACTGTGCATGTTGGCTGTCTCACAAACAAGCAGCCTGCTGCGTCTCTTCGCTGCCTCGCCAGCTAGCAAAGTGCTGCCTCGCTTCGCCTGCAGGCGAAAAAGCCATCCGCCTTGCCACTGCGCCACCTGGTGCACAAGCAAAGTGCTGCATCTCTTCGCTGCCTCGCACAATGAGCAACCACTGTGCATGGTGGCTGTCTCACAAACAAGGAGACTGCTGAATCTCTTCGCTGCCTCGCCAACAAGCAGAGCGCTGCGTGTATTCGCTGAGTGGCAGAAAGCAAAGCACGGCGCCTCTTCGCTGCCTGGCCAACAAGCAAAGCGCTCCATCTCTTCGCTGCCTCGCAAACGAAGGAAGCGCTGCGTGCCTTCGGCGCCTAGCAAAGCAGCGCGTGCCTTCGCCGCCTCGCCGCCTAAGAAAGCGCCGTGTGCCTTCGGCGCCTCCCCAATCGCTTCGTGCCTTCGCCGCCTAGCAAAGCGCCTAGCAAAGCGTCCTCAGCCTTCGCTGCCTAGCAAAGCTCCACGACCGCTCGCCGCCTAGCAAAGCACTGTGTGCCCTCGCCGCCTCCTAGAGTGCTGCGTGCCTTCGGCGCCTGGCAAAGCACTGCGTGCCCTCGCCGCCTCCTAGAGCGCTGCGTGCCTTCGGCGCCTGGCAAAGCGCTGCGTCCTTGGGCGCCTGGCAAAGCGCTGCGTGCCTTCGCCGCCTCGCCGCCTAGCAAGGCGCCCTAGCCCGTCCATCACGATCAGATCGCTGCGTGCCTTCGCTGCCTCGGTGCTTAGCAAAGCGCCACGTGCCTTCGGCGCCTACAAAAGCGCCGTGTGCCTCCGGCGCTACTACGGCGTTTGCTAAGCGGCGAGGCGGCGAAGGGACGCAGCGCTGTGTGAGGCGGCGAAGGCAAGCAGCGCTTTGCTGGGCGGCGAGGCGGCGAAGGGCCGAAGCGATTGGGGAGGCGGTGAAGGGAGACGGCGCTTTGTTGGGCGGCGAGGGCGGAAGGGACGCAGCGCTTTCTTAGGCGGCGAGGCACCGAAGGCACGCGCTGCTTTGCTAGGCGCCGAAGGAACACGGCGCTTTGCTAGGCGGCGACGGCACGCGGAGCTTTGCTAGGCGGCGAGGGCGAGAAGGCACGCGGCGCTTTCTCAGGCGGCGAGGCGCCGAAGGCACGCACTGCTTTGCCAGGCGCCGAAGGCACGCACTGCTTTGCTAGGCTGCGATGCGGCGAGGCGCCCAACGTAGGCACTTCTTTGCTAGGCGCCCAAGGAACACGGCGCTTTGCTTGACGGCGACGGCACGCGCAGCTTTGCTAGGCGCCCAAGGCAGACGACGCTTTGCTAGGCAGCGAGGCGGCCAACGCACAAAGCCATTTGCTCGGCGGTCATTCGCTGCCTCGCACAAGAGCTAACCACTGTGCATGTTGGCTGTCTCACAAACAAGCAGCCTGCTGCGTCTCTTCGCTGCCTCGCCAGCTAGCAAAGTGCTGCCTCGCTTCGCCTGCAGGCGAAAAAGCCATCCGCCATGCCACTGCGCCACCTGGTGCACAAGCAAAGTGCTGCATCTCTTCGCTGCCTCGCACAATGAGCAACCACTGTGCATGGTGGCTGTCTCACAAACAAGGAGACTGCTGAATCTCTTCGCTGCCTCGCCAACAAGCAGAGCGCTGCGTGTATTCGCTGACTGGCAGAAAGCAAAGCACGGCGCCTGTTCGCTGCCTGGCCAACAAGCAAAGCGCTCCATCTCTTCGCTGCCTCGCAAACGAAGGAAGCGCTGCGTGCCTTCGGCGCCTAGCAAAGCAGCGCGTGCCTTCACCGCCTCGCCGCCTAAGAAAGCGCCGTGTGCCTTCGGCGCCTCCCCAATCGCTTCGTGCCTTCGCCGCCTAGCAAAGTGCCTAGCAAAGCGTCCTCAGCCTTCGCTGCCTAGCAAAGCTCCACGTCCGCTCGCCGCCTAGCAAAGCACTGTGTGCCCTCGCCGCCTCCTAGAGCGCTGCGTGCCTTCAGCGCCTGGCAAAGCACTGCGTCCTTGGGCGCCTGGCAAAGCACTGCGTCCTTGGGCGCCTGGCAAAGCGCTGCGTGCCTTCGCCGCCTCGCCGCCTAGCAAGGCGCCCTAGCCCGTCCATCACGATCAGATCGCTGCGTGCCTTCGCTGCCTCGGTGCTTAGCAAAGCGCCACGTGCCTTCGGCGCCTACAAAAGCGCCGTGTGCCTCCGGCGCTACTACGGCGTTTGCTAAGCGGCGAGGCGGCGAAGGTACGCAGCGGTGTGTGAGGCGGCGAAGGCAAGCAGCGCTTTGCTGGGCGGCGAGGCGGCGAAGGGCCGAAGCGATTGGGGAGGCGGTGAAGGGAGACGGCGCTTTGTTGGGCGGCGAGGGCGGAAGGGACGCAGCGCTTTCTTAGGCGGCGAGGCACCGAAGGCACGCGCTGCTTTGCTAGGCGCCGAAGGAACACGGCGCTTTGCTAGGCGGCGACGGCACGCGGAGCTTTGCTAGGCGGCGAGGGCGAGAAGGCACGCGGCGCTTTCTCAGGCGGCGAGGCGCCGAAGGCACGCACTGCTTTGCTAGGCTGCGATGCGGCGAGGCGCCCAACGCAGGCACTTCTTTGCTAGGCGCCCAAGGAACACGGCGCTTTGCTTGACGGCGACGGCACGCGCAGCTTTGCTAGGCGCCCAAGGCAGACGACGCTTTGCTAGGCAGCGAGGCGGCGAACGCACAAAGCCGTTTGCTCGGCGGTCATTCGCTGCCTCGCACAAGAGCTAACCACTGTGCATGTTGGCTGTCTCACAAACAAGCAGCCTGCTGCGTCTCTTCGCTGCCTCGCCAGCTAGCAAAGTGCTGCCTCGCTTCGCCTGCAGGCGAAAAAGCCATCCGCGATGCCACTGCGCCACCTGGTGCACAAGCAAAGTGCTGCATCTCTTCGCTGCCTCGCACAATGAGCAACCACTGTGCATGGTGGCTGTCTCACAAACAAGGAGACTGCTGAATCTCTTCGCTGCCTCGCCAACAAGCAGAGCGCTGCGTGTATTCGCTGAGTGGCAGAAAGCAAAGCACGGCGCCTGTTCGCTGCCTGGCCAACAAGCAAAGCGCTCCATCTCTTCGCTGCCTCGCAAACGAAGGAAGCGCTGCGTGCCTTCGGCGCCTAGCAAAGCAGCGCGTGCCTTCGCCGCCTCGCCGCCTAAGAAAGCGCCGTGTGCCTTCGGCGCCTCCCCAATCGCTTCGTGCCTTCGCCGCCTAGCAAAGCGCCTAGCAAAGCGTCCTCAGCCTTCGCTGCCTAGCAAAGCTCCACGACCGCTCGCCGCCTAGCAAAGCACTGTGTGCCCTCGCCGCCTCCTAGAGTGCTGCGTGCCTTCGGCGCCTGGCAAAGCACTGCGTGCCCTCGCCGCCTCCTAGAGCGCTGCGTGCCTTCGGCGCCTGGCAAAGCGCTGCGTCCTTGGGCGCCTGGCAAAGCGCTGCGTGCCTTCGCCGCCTCGCCGCCTAGCAAGGCGCCCTAGCCCGTCCATCACGATCAGATCGCTGCGTGCCTTCGCTGCCTCGGTGCTTAGCAAAGCGCCACGTGCCTTCGGCGCCTACAAAAGCGCCGTGTGCCTCCGGCGCTACTACGGCGTTTGCTAAGCGGCGAGGCGGCGAAGGGACGCAGCGGTGTGTGAGGCGGCGAAGGCAAGCAGCGCTTTGCTGGGCGGCGAGGCGGTTAAAGGCCGAAGCGATTGGGGAGGCGGTGAAGGGAGACGGCGCTTTGTTGGGCGGCGAGGGCGGAAGGGACGCAGCGCTTTCTTAGGCGGCGAGGCACCGAAGGCACGCGCTGCTTTGCTAGGCGCCGAAGGAACACGGCGCTTTGCTAGGCGGCGACGGCACGCGGAGCTTTGCTAGGCGGCGAGGGCGAGAAGGCACGCGGCGCTTTCTCAGGCGGCGAGGCGCCGAAGGCACGCACTGCTTTGCTAGGCTGCGATGCGGCGAGGCGCCCAACGCAGGCACTTCTTTGCTAGGCGCCCAAGGAACACGGCGCTTTGCTTGACGGCGACGGCACGCGCAGCTTTGCTAGGCGCCCAAGGCAGACGACGCTTTGCTAGGCAGCGAGGCGGCGAACGCACAAAGCCATTTGCTCGGCGGTCATTCGCTGCCTCGCACAAGAGCTAACCACTGTGCATGTTGGCTGTCTCACAAACAAGCAGCCTGCTGCGTCTCTTCGCTGCCTCGCCAGCTAGCAAAGTGCTGCCTCGCTTCGCCTGCAGGCGAAAAAGCCATCCGCCATGCCACTGCGCCACCTGGTGCACAAGCAAAGTGCTGCATCTCTTCGCTGCCTCGCACAATGAGCAACCACTGTGCATGGTGGCTGTCTCACAAACAAGCAGCCTGCTGCGTCTCTTCGCTGCCTCGCCAACAAGCAGAGCGCTGCGTGTATTCGCTGACTGGCAGAAAGCAAAGCACGGCGCCTGTTCGCTGCCTGGCCAACAAGCAAAGCGCTCCATCTCTTCGCTGCCTCGCAAACGAAGGAAGCGCTGCGTGCCTTCGGCGCCTAGCAAAGCAGCGCGTGCCTTCGCCGCCTCGCCGCCTAAGAAAGCGCCGTGTGCCTTCGGCGCCTCCCCAATCGCTTCGTGCCTTCGCCGCCTAGCAAAGCGCCTAGCAAAGCGTCCTCAGCCTTGGCTGCCTAGCAAAGCTCCACGTCCGCTCGCCGCCTAGCAAAGCACTGTGTGCCCTCGCCGCCTCCTAGAGCGCTGCGTGCCTTCGGCGCCTGGCAAAGCACTGCGTGCCCTCGCCGCCTGGCAAAGCACTGCGTCCTTGGGCGCCTGGCAAAGCGCTGCGTGCCTTCGCCGCCTCGCCGCCTAGCAAGGCGCCCTAGCCCGTCCATCACGATCAGATCGCTGCGTGCCTTCGCTGCCTCGGTGCTTAGCAAAGCGCCACGTGCCTTCGGCGCCTACAAAAGCGCCGTGTGCCTCCGGCGCTACTACGGCGTTTGCTAAGCGGCGAGGCGGCGAAGGTACGCAGCGGTGTGTGAGGCGGCGAAGGCAAGCAGCGCTTTGCTGGGCGGCGAGGCGGCGAAGGGCCGAAGCGATTGGGGAGGCGGTGAAGGGAGACGGCGCTTTGTTGGGCGGCGAGGGCGGAAGGGACGCAGCGCTTTCTTAGGCGGCGAGGCACCGAAGGCACGCGCTGCTTTGCTAGGCGCCGAAGGAACACGGCGCTTTGCTAGGCGGCGACGGCACGCGGAGCTTTGCTAGGCGGCGAGGGCGAGAAGGCACGCACTGCTTTGCTAGGCTGCGATGCGGCGAGGCGCCCAACGCAGGCACTTCTTTGCTAGGCGCCCAAGGAACACGGCGCTTTGCTTGACGGCGACGGCACGCGCAGCTTTGCTAGGTGCCCAAGGCAGACGACGCTTTGCTAGGCAGCGAGGCGGCGAACGCACAAAGCCATTTGCTCGGCGGTCATTCGCTGCCTCGCACAAGAGCTAACCACTGTGCATGTTGGCTGTCTCACAAACAAGCAGCCTGCTGCGTCTCTTCGCTGCCTCGCCAGCTAGCAAAGTGCTGCCTCGCTTCGCCTGCAGGCGAAAAAGCCATCCGCCATGCCACTGCGCCACCTGGTGCACAAGCAAAGTGCTGCATCTCTTCGCTGCCTCGCACAATGAGCAACCACTGTGCATGGTGGCTGTCTCACAAACAAGGAGACTGCTGAATCTCTTCGCTGCCTCGCCAACAAGCAGAGCGCTGCGTGTATTCGCTGACTGGCAGAAAGCAAAGCACGGCGCCTGTTCGCTGCCTGGCCAACAAGCAAAGCGCTCCATCTCTTCGCTGCCTCGCAAACGAAGGAAGCGCTGCGTGCCTTCGGCGCCTAGCAAAGCAGCGCGTGCCTTCGCCGCCTCGCCGCCTAAGAAAGCGCCGTGTGCCTTCGGCGCCTCCCCAATCGCTTCGTGCCTTCGCCGCCTAGCAAAGCGCCTAGCAAAGCGTCCTCAGCCTTCGCTGCCTAGCAAAGCTGCACGTCCGCTCGCCGCCTAGCAAAGCACTGTGTGCCCTCGCCGCCTCCTAGAGCGCTGCGTGCCTTCGGCGCCTGGCAAAGCACTGCGTGCCCTCGCCGCCTCCTAGAGCGCTGCGTGCCTTCGGCGCCTGGCAAAGCACTGCGTCCTTGGGCGCCTGGCAAAGCGCTGCGTGCCTTCGCCGCCTCGCCGCCTAGCAAGGCGCCCTAGCCCGTCCATCACGATCAGATCGCTGCGTGCCTTCGCTGCCTCGGTGCTTAGCAAAGCGCCACGTGCCTTCGGCGCCTACAAAAGCGCCGTGTGCCTCCGGCGCTACTACGGCGTTTGCTAAGCGGCGAGGCGGCGAAGGGACGCAGCGGTGTGTGAGGCGGCGAAGGCAAGCAGCGCTTTGCTGGGCGACGAGGCGGCGAAGGGCCGAAGCGATTGGGGAGGCGGTGAAGGGAGACGGCGCTTTGTTGGGCGGCGAGGGCGGAAGGGACGCAGCGCTTTCTTAGGCGGCGAGGCACCGAAGGCACGCGCTGCTTTGCTAGGCGCCGAAGGAACACGGCGCTTTGCTAGGCGGCGACGGCACGCGGAGCTTTGCTAGGCGGCGAGGGCGAGAAGGCACGCGGCGCTTTCTCAGGCGGCGAGGCGCCGAAGGCACGCACTGCTTTGCTAGGCTGCGATGCGGCGAGGCGCCCAACGCAGGCACTTCTTTGCTAGGCGCCCAAGGAACACGGCGCTTTGCTTGACGGCGACGGCACGCGCAGCTTTGCTAGGCACCCAAGGCAGACGACGCTTTGCTAGGCAGCGAGGCGGCCAACGCACAAAGCCATTTGCTCGGCGGTCATTCGCTGCCTCGCACAAGAGCTAACCACTGTGCATGTTGGCTGTCTCACAAACAAGCAGCCTGCTGCGTCTCTTCGCTGCCTCGCCAGCTAGCAAAGTGCTGCCTCGCTTCGCCTGCAGGCGAAAAAGCCATCCGCCTTGCCACTGCGCCACCTGGTGCACAAGCAAAGTGCTGCATCTCTTCGCTGCCTCGCACAATGAGCAACCACTGTGCATGGTGGCTGTCTCACAAACAAGGAGACTGCTGAATCTCTTCGCTGCCTCGCCAACAAGCAGAGCGCTGCGTGTATTCGCTGACTGGCAGAAAGCAAAGCACGGCGCCTGTTCGCTGCCTGGCCAACAAGCAAAGCGCTCCATCTCTTCGCTGCCTCGCAAACGAAGGAAGCGCTGCGTGCCTTCGGCGCCTAGCAAAGCAGCGCGTGCCTTCGCCGCCTCGCCGCCTAAGAAAGCGCCGTGTGCCTTCGGCGCCTCCCCAATCGCTTCGTGCCTTCGCCGCCTAGCAAAGCGCCTAGCAAAGCGTCCTCAGCCTTCGCTGCCTAGCAAAGCTGCACGTCCGCTCGCCGCCTAGCAAAGCACTGTGTGCCCTCGCCGCCTCCTAGAGCGCTGCGTGCCTTCGGCGCCTGGCAAAGCGCTGAGTGCCTTCAGCGCCTGGCAAAGCACTGCGTCCTTGGGCGCCTGGCAAAGCACTGCGTCCTTGGGCGCCTGGCAAAGCGCTGCGTGCCTTCGCCGCCTCGCCGCCTAGCAAGGCGCCCTAGCCCGTCCACCACGATCAGATCGCTGCGTGCCTTCGCTGCCTCGGTGCTTAGCAAAGCGCCACGTGCCTTCGGCGCCTACAAAAGCGCCGTGTGCCTCTGGCGCTACTACGGCGTTTGCTAAGCGGCGAGGCGGCGAAGGGACGCAGCGGTGTGTGAGGCGGCGAAGGCAAGCAGCGCTTTGCTGGGCGACGAGGCGGCGAAGGGCCGAAGCGATTGGGGAGGCGGTGAAGGGAGATGGCGCTTTGTTGGGCGGCGAGGGCGGAAGGGACGCAGCGCTTTCTTAGGCGGCGAGGCACCGAAGGCACGCGCTGCTTTGCTAGGCGCCGAAGGAACACGGCGCTTTGCTAGGCGGCGACGGCACGCGGAGCTTTGCTAGGCGGCGAGGGCGAGAAGGCACGCGGCGCTTTCTCAGGCGGCGAGGCGCCGAAGGCACGCACTGCTTTGCCAGGCGCCGAAGGCACGCACTGCTTTGCTAGGCTGCGATGCGGCGAGGCGCCCAACGCAGGCACTTCTTTGCTAGGCGCCCAAGGAACACGGCGCTTTGCTTGACGGCGACGGCACGCGCAGCTTTGCTAGGCGCCCAAGGCAGACGACGCTTTGCTAGGCAGCGAGGCGGCGAACGCACAAAGCCATTTGCTCGGCGGTCATTCGCTGCCTCGCACAAGAGCTAACCACTGTGCATGTTGGCTGTCTCACAAACAAGCAGCCTGCTGCGTCTCTTCGCTGCCTCGCCAGCTAGCAAAGTGCTGCCTCGCTTCGCCTGCAGGCGAAAAAGCCATCCGCCATGCCACTGCGCCACCTGGTGCACAAGCAAAGTGCTGCATCTCTTCGCTGCCTCGCACAATGAGCAACCACTGTGCATGGTGGCTGTCTCACAAACAAGGAGACTGCTGAATCTCTTCGCTGCCTCGCCAACAAGCAGAGCGCTGCGTGTATTCGCTGACTGGCAGAAAGCAAAGCACGGCGCCTGTTCGCTGCCTGGCCAACAAGCAAAGCGCTCCATCTCTTCGCTGCCTCGCAAACGAAGGAAGCGCTGCGTGCCTTCGGCGCCTAGCAAAGCAGCGCGTGCCTTCGCCGCCTCGCCGCCTAAGAAAGCGCCGTGTGCCTTCGGCGCCTCCCCAATCGCTTCGTGCCTTCGCCGCCTAGCAAAGCGCCTAGCAAAGCGTCCTCAGCCTTGGCTGCCTAGCAAAGCTGCACGTCCGCTCGCCGCCTAGCAAAGCACTGTGTGCCCTCGCCGCCTCCTAGAGCGCTGCGTGCCTTCGGCGCCTGGCAAAGCACTGCGTGCCCTCGCCGCCTCCTAGAGCGCTGCGTGCCTTCGGCGCCTGGCAAAGCACTGCGTCCTTGGGCGCCTGGCAAAGCGCTGCGTGCCTTCGCCGCCTCGCCGCCTAGCAAGGCGCCCTAGCCCGTCCATCACGATCAGATCGCTGCGTGCCTTCGCTGCCTCGGTGCTTAGCAAAGCGCCACGTGCCTTCGGCGCCTACAAAAGCGCCGTGTGCCTCCGGCGCTACTACGGCGTTTGCTAAGCGGCGAGGCGGCGAAGGGACGCAGCGGTGTGTGAGGCGGCGAAGGCAAGCAGCGCTTTGCTGGGCGACGAGGCGGCGAAGGGCCGAAGCGATTGGGGAGGCGGTGAAGGGAGACGGCGCTTTGTTGGGCGGCGAGGGCGGAAGGGACGCAGCGCTTTCTTAGGCGGCGAGGCACCGAAGGCACGCGCTGCTTTGCTAGGCGCCGAAGGAACACGGCGCTTTGCTAGGCGGCGACGGCACGCGGAGCTTTGCTAGGCGGCGAGGGCGAGAAGGCACGCGGCGCTTTCTCAGGCGGCGAGGCGCCGAAGGCACGCACTGCTTTGCTAGGCTGCGATGCGGCGAGGCGCCCAACGCAGGCACTTCTTTGCTAGGCGCCCAAGGAACACGGCGCTTTGCTTGACGGCGACGGCACGCGCAGCTTTGCTAGGCACCCAAGGCAGACGACGCTTTGCTAGGCAGCGAGGCGGCCAACGCACAAAGCCATTTGCTCGGCGGTCATTCGCTGCCTCGCACAAGAGCTAACCACTGTGCATGTTGGCTGTCTCACAAACAAGCAGCCTGCTGCGTCTCTTCGCTGCCTCGCCAGCTAGCAAAGTGCTGCCTCGCTTCGCCTGCAGGCGAAAAAGCCATCCGCCTTGCCACTGCGCCACCTGGTGCACAAGCAAAGTGCTGCATCTCTTCGCTGCCTCGCACAATGAGCAACCACTGTGCATGGTGGCTGTCTCACAAACAAGGAGACTGCTGAATCTCTTCGCTGCCTCGCCAACAAGCAGAGCGCTGCGTGTATTCGCTGACTGGCAGAAAGCAAAGCACGGCGCCTGTTCGCTGCCTGGCCAACAAGCAAAGCGCTCCATCTCTTCGCTGCCTCGCAAACGAAGGAAGCGCTGCGTGCCTTCGGCGCCTAGCAAAGCAGCGCGTGCCTTCGCCGCCTCGCCGCCTAAGAAAGCGCCGTGTGCCTTCGGCGCCTCCCCAATCGCTTCGTGCCTTCGCCGCCTAGCAAAGCGCCTAGCAAAGCGTCCTCAGCCTTCGCTGCCTAGCAAAGCTGCACGTCCGCTCGCCGCCTAGCAAAGCACTGTGTGCCCTCGCCGCCTCCTAGAGCGCTGCGTGCCTTCGGCGCCTGGCAAAGCGCTGAGTGCCTTCAGCGCCTGGCAAAGCACTGCGTCCTTGGGCGCCTGGCAAAGCACTGCGTCCTTGGGCGCCTGGCAAAGCGCTGCGTGCCTTCGCCGCCTCGCCGCCTAGCAAGGCGCCCTAGCCCGTCCACCACGATCAGATCGCTGCGTGCCTTCGCTGCCTCGGTGCTTAGCAAAGCGCCACGTGCCTTCGGCGCCTACAAAAGCGCCGTGTGCCTCTGGCGCTACTACGGCGTTTGCTAAGCGGCGAGGCGGCGAAGGGACGCAGCGGTGTGTGAGGCGGCGAAGGCAAGCAGCGCTTTGCTGGGCGACGAGGCGGCGAAGGGCCGAAGCGATTGGGGAGGCGGTGAAGGGAGATGGCGCTTTGTTGGGCGGCGAGGGCGGAAGGGACGCAGCGCTTTCTTAGGCGGCGAGGCACCGAAGGCACGCGCTGCTTTGCTAGGCGCCGAAGGAACACGGCGCTTTGCTAGGCGGCGACGGCACGCGGAGCTTTGCTAGGCGGCGAGGGCGAGAAGGCACGCGGCGCTTTCTCAGGCGGCGAGGCGCCGAAGGCACGCACTGCTTTGCCAGGCGCCGAAGGCACGCACTGCTTTGCTAGGCTGCGATGCGGCGAGGCGCCCAACGCAGGCACTTCTTTGCTAGGCGCCCAAGGAACACGGCGCTTTGCTTGACGGCGACGGCACGCGCAGCTTTGCTAGGCGCCCAAGGCAGACGACGCTTTGCTAGGCAGCGAGGCGGCGAACGCACAAAGCCATTTGCTCGGCGGTCATTCGCTGCCTCGCACAAGAGCTAACCACTGTGCATGTTGGCTGTCTCACAAACAAGCAGCCTGCTGCGTCTCTTCGCTGCCTCGCCAGCTAGCAAAGTGCTGCCTCGCTTCGCCTGCAGGCGAAAAAGCCATCCGCCATGCCACTGCGCCACCTGGTGCACAAGCAAAGTGCTGCATCTCTTCGCTGCCTCGCACAATGAGCAACCACTGTGCATGGTGGCTGTCTCACAAACAAGGAGACTGCTGAATCTCTTCGCTGCCTCGCCAACAAGCAGAGCGCTGCGTGTATTCGCTGACTGGCAGAAAGCAAAGCACGGCGCCTGTTCGCTGCCTGGCCAACAAGCAAAGCGCTCCATCTCTTCGCTGCCTCGCAAACGAAGGAAGCGCTGCGTGCCTTCGGCGCCTAGCAAAGCAGCGCGTGCCTTCGCCGCCTCGCCGCCTAAGAAAGCGCCGTGTGCCTTCGGCGCCTCCCCAATCGCTTCGTGCCTTCGCCGCCTAGCAAAGCGCCTAGCAAAGCGTCCTCAGCCTTGGCTGCCTAGCAAAGCTCCACGTCCGCTCGCCGCCTAGCAAAGCACTGTGTGCCCTCGCCGCCTCCTAGAGCGCTGCGTGCCTTCGGCGCCTGGCAAAGCACTGCGTGCCCTCGCCGCCTGGCAAAGCACTGCGTCCTTGGGCGCCTGGCAAAGCGCTGCGTGCCTTCGCCGCCTCGCCGCCTAGCAAGGCGCCCTAGCCCGTCCATCACGATCAGATCGCTGCGTGCCTTCGCTGCCTCGGTGCTTAGCAAAGCGCCACGTGCCTTCGGCGCCTACAAAAGCGCCGTGTGCCTCCGGCGCTACTACGGCGTTTGCTAAGCGGCGAGGCGGCGAAGGGACGCAGCGGTGTGTGAGGCGGCGAAGGCAAGCAGCGCTTTGCTGGGCGGCGAGGCGGCGAAGGGCCGAAGCGATTGGGGAGGCGGTGAAGGGAGACGGCGCTTTGTTGGGCGGCGAGGGCGGAAGGGACGCAGCGCTTTCTTAGGCGGCGAGGCACCGAAGGCACGCGCTGCTTTGCTAGGCGCCGAAGGAACACGGCGCTTTGCTAGGCGGCGACGGCACGCGGAGCTTTGCTAGGCGGCGAGGGCGAGAAGGCACGCGGCGCTTTCTCAGGCGGCGAGGCGCCGAAGGCACGCACTGCTTTGCCAGGCGCCGAAGGCACACACTGCTTTGCTAGGCTGCGATGCGGCGAGGCGCCCAACGTAGGCACTTCTTTGCTAGGCGCCCAAGGAACACGGCGCTTTGCTTGACGGCGACGGCACGCGCAGCTTTGCTAGGCGCCCAAGGCAGACGACGCTTTGCTAGGCAGCGAGCCGGCCAACGCACAAAGCCATTTGCTCGGCGGTCATTCGCTGCCTCGCACAAGAGCTAACCACTGTGCATGGTGGCTGTCTCACAAACAAGCAGCCTGCTGCGTCTCTTCGCTGCCTCGCCAACAAGCAGAGCGCTGCGTGTATTCGCTGAGTGGCAGAAAGCAAAGCACGGCGCCTGTTCGCTGCCTGGCCAACAAGCAAAGCGCTCCATCTCTTCGCTGCCTCGCAAACGAAGGAAGCGCTGCGTGCCTTCGGCGCCTAGCAAAGCAGCGCGTGCCTTCGCCGCCTCGCCGCCTAAGAAAGCGCCGTGTGCCTTCGGCGCCTCCCCAATCGCTTCGTGCCTTCGCCGCCTAGCAAAGCGCCTAGCAAAGCGTCCTCAGCCTTCGCTGCCTAGCAAAGCTCCACGTCCGCTCGCCGCCTAGCAAAGCACTGTGTGCCCTCGCCGCCTCCTAGAGCGCTGCGTGCCTTCGGCGCCTGGCAAAGCACTGCGTGCCCTCGCCACCTCCTAGAGCGCTGCGTGCCTTCGGCGCCTGGCAAAGCACTGCGTGCCCTCGCCGCCTGGCAAAGCACTGCGTCCTTGGGCGCCTGGCAAAGCGCTGCGTGCCTTCGCCGCCTCGCCGCCTAGCAAGGCGCCCTAGCCCGTCCATCACGATCAGATCGCTGCGTGCCTTCGCTGCCTCGGTGCTTAGCAAAGCGCCACGTGCCTTCGGCGCCTACAAAAGCGCCGTGTGCCTCCGGCGCTACTACGGCGTTTGCTAAGCGGCGAGGCGGCGAAGGTACGCAGCGCTGTGTGAGGCGGCGAAGCAAGCAGCGCTTTGCTGGGCGACGAGGCGGCGAAGGGCCGAAGCGATTGGGGAGGCGGTGAAGGGAGACGGCGCTTTGTTGGGCGGCGAGGGCGGAAGGGACGCAGCGCTTTCTTAGGCGGCGAGGCACCGAAGGCACGCGCTGCTTTGCTAGGCGCCGAAGGAACACGGCGCTTTGCTAGGCGGCGACGGCACGCGGAGCTTTGCTAGGCGGCGAGGGCGAGAAGGCACGCGGCGCTTTCTCAGGCGGCGAGGCGCCGAAGGCACGCACTGCTTTGCTAGGCTGCGATGCGGCGAGGCGCCCAACGCAGGCACTTCTTTGCTAGGCGCCCAAGGAACACGGCGCTTTGCTTGACGGCGACGGCACGCGCAGCTTTGCTAGGCGCCCAAGGCAGACGACGCTTTGCTAGGCAGCGAGGCGGCGAACGCACAAAGCCATTTGCTCGGCGGTCATTCGCTGCCTCGCACAAGAGCTAACCACTGTGCATGTTGGCTGTCTCACAAACAAGCAGCCTGCTGCGTCTCTTCGCTGCCTCGCCAGCTAGCAAAGTGCTGCCTCGCTTCGCCTGCAGGCGAAAAAGCCATCCGCGATGCCACTGCGCCACCTGGTGCACAAGCAAGGTGCTGCATCTCTTCGCTGCCTCGCACAATGAGCAACCACTGTGCATGGTGGCTGTCTCACAAACAAGGAGACTGCTGAATCTCTTCGCTGCCTCGCCAACAAGCAGAGCGCTGCGTGTATTCGCTGACTGGCAGAAAGCAAAGCACGGCGCCTCTTCGCTGCCTGGCCAACAAGCAAAGCGCTCCATCTCTTCGCTGCCTCGCAAACGAAGGAAGCGCTGCGTGCCTTCGGCGCCTAGCAAAGCAGCGCGTGCCTTCGCCGCCTCGCCGCCTAAGAAAGCGCCGTGTGCCTTCGGCGCCTCCCCAATCGCTTCGTGCCTTCGCCGCCTAGCAAAGCGCCTAGCAAAGCGTCCTCAGCCTTGGCTGCCTAGCAAAGCTCCACGTCCGCTCGCCGCCTAGCAAAGCACTGTGTGCCCTCGCCGCCTCCTAGAGCGCTGCGTGCCTTCGGCGCCTGGCAAAGCACTGCGTGCCCTCGCCACCTCCTAGAGCGCTGCGTGCCTTCGGCGCCTGGCAAAGCACTGCGTGCCCTCGCCGCCTGGCAAAGCACTGCGTCCTTGGGCACCTGGCAAAGCGCTGCGTGCCTTCGCCGCCTCGCCGCCTAGCAAGGCGCCCTAGCCCGTCCATCACGATCAGATCGCTGCGTGCCTTCGCTGCCTCGGTGCTTAGCAAAGCGCCACGTGCCTTCGGCGCCTACAAAAGCGCCGTGTGCCTCCGGCGCTACTACGGCGTTTGCTAAGCGGCGAGGCGGCGAAGGGACGCAGCGCTGTGTGAGGCGGCGAAGGCAAGCAGCGCTTTGCTGGGCGACGAGGCGGCGAAGGGCCGAAGCGATTGGGGAGGCGGTGAAGGGAGACGGCGCTTTGTTGGGCGGCGAGGGCGGAAGGGACGCAGCGCTTTCTTAGGCGGCGAGGCACCGAAGGCACGCGCTGCTTTGCTAGGCGCCGAAGGAACACGGCGCTTTGCTAGGCGGCGACGGCACGCGCAGCTTTGCTAGGCGGCGAGGGCGAGAAGGCACGCGGCGCTTTCTCAGGCGGCGAGGCGCCGAAGGCACGCACTGCTTTGCTAGGCTGCGATGCGGCGAGGCGCCCAACGCAGGCACTTCTTTGCTAGGCGCCCAAGGAACACGGCGCTTTGCTTGACGGCGACGGCACGCGCAGCTTTGCTAGGCGCCCAAGGCAGACGACGCTTTGCTAGGCAGCGAGGCGGCGAACGCACAAAGCCATTTGCTCGGCGGTCATTCGCTGCCTCGCACAAGAGCTAACCACTGTGCATGTTGGCTGTCTCACAAACAAGCAGCCTGCTGCGTCTCTTCGCTGCCTCGCCAGCTAGCAAAGTGCTGCCTCGCTTCGCCTGCAGGCGAAAAAGCCATCCGCCATGCCACTGCGCCACCTGGTGCACAAGCAAAGTGCTGCATCTCTTCGCTGCCTCGCACAATGAGCAACCACTGTGCATGGTGGCTGTCTCACAAACAAGGAGACTGCTGAATCTCTTCGCTGCCTCGCCAACAAGCAGACCGCTGCGTGTATTCGCTGACTGGCAGAAAGCAAAGCACGGCGCCTGTTCGCTGCCTGGCCAACAAGCAAAGCGCTCCATCTCTTCGCTGCCTCGCAAACGAAGGAAGCGCTGCGTGCCTTCGGCGCCTAGCAAAGCAGCGCGTGCCTTCGCCGCCTCGCCGCCTAAGAAAGCGCCGTGTGCCTTCGGCGCCTCCCCAATCGCTTCGTGCCTTCGCCGCCTAGCAAAGCGCCTAGCAAAGCGTCCTCAGCCTTGGCTGCCTAGCAAAGCACTGTGTGCCCTCGCCGCCTAGCAAAGCACTGTGTGCCCTCGCCGCCTCCTAGAGCGCTGCGTGCCTTCGGCGCCTGGCAAAGCACTGCGTGCCCTCGCCGCCTGGCAAAGCACTGCGTCCTTGGGCGCCTGGCAAAGCGCTGCGTGCCTTCGCCGCCTCGCCGCCTAGCAAGGCGCCCTAGCCCGTCCATCACGATCAGATCGCTGCGTGCCTTCGCTGCCTCGGTGCTTAGCAAAGCGCCACGTGCCTTCGGCACCTACAAAAGCGCCGTGTGCCTCCGGCGCTACTACGGCGTTTGCTAAGCGGCGAGGCGGCGAAGGTACGCAGCGGTGTGTGAGGCGGCGAAGGCAAGCAGCGCTTTGCTGGGCGGCGAGGCGGCGAAGGGCCGAAGCGATTGGGGAGGCGGTGAAGGGAGACGGCGCTTTGTTGGGCGGCGAGGGCGGAAGGGACGCAGGGCTTTCTTAGGCGGCGAGGCACCGAAGGCACGCGCTGCTTTGCTAGGCGCCGAAGGAACACGGCGCTTTGCTAGGCGGCGACGGCACGCGGAGCTTTGCTAGGCGGCGAGGGCGAGAAGGCACGCGGCGCTTTCTCAGGCGGCGAGGCGCCGAAGGCACGCACTGCTTTGCTAGGCTGCGATGCGGCGAGGCGCCCAACGTAGGCACTTCTTTGCTAGGCGCCCAAGGAACACGGCGCTTTGCTTGACGGCGACGGCACGCGCAGCTTTGCTAGGCGCCCAAGGCAGACGACGCTTTGCTAGGCAGCGAGGCGGCGAACGCACAAAGCCATTTGCTCGGCGGTCATTCGCTGCCTCGCACAAGAGCTAACCACTGTGCATGTTGGCTGTCTCACAAACAAGCAGCCTGCTGCGTCTCTTCGCTGCCTCGCCAGCTAGCAAAGTGCTGCCTCGCTTCGCCTGCAGGCGAAAAAGCCATCCGCCATGCCACTGCGCCACCTGGTGCACAAGCAAAGTGCTGCATCTCTTCGCTGCCTCGCACAATGAGCAACCACTGTGCATGGTGGCTGTCTCACAAACAAGCAGCCTGCTGCGTCTCTTCGCTGCCTCGCCAACAAGCAGAGCGCTGCGTGTATTCGCTGACTGGCAGAAAGCAAAGCACGGCGCCTGTTCGCTGCCTGGCCAACAAGCAAAGCGCTCCATCTCTTCGCTGCCTCGCAAACGAAGGAAGCGCTGCGTGCCTTCGGCGCCTAGCAAAGCAGCGCGTGCCTTCGCCGCCTCGCCGCCTAAGAAAGCGCCGTGTGCCTTCGGCGCCTCCCCAATCGCTTCGTGCCTTCGCCGCCTAGCAAAGCGCCTGGCAAAGCGTCCTCAGCCTTCGCTGCCTAGCAAAGCTCCACGACCGCTCGCCGCCTAGCAAAGCACTGTGTGCCCTCGCCGCCTCCTAGAGTGCTGCGTGCCTTCGGCGCCTGGCAAAGCACTGCGTGCCCTCGCCGCCTCCTAGAGCGCTGCGTGCCTTCGGCGCCTGGCAAAGCGCTGCGTCCTTGGGCGCCTGGCAAAGCGCTGCGTGCCTTCGCCGCCTCGCCGCCTAGCAAGGCGCCCTAGCCCGTCCATCACGATCAGATCGCTGCGTGCCTTCGCTGCCTCGGTGCTTAGCAAAGCGCCACGTGCCTTCGGCGCCTACAAAAGCGCCGTGTGCCTCCGGCGCTACTACGGCGTTTGCTAAGCGGCGAGGCGGCGAAGGGACGCAGCGCTGTGTGAGGCGGCGAAGGCAAGCAGCGCTTTGCTGGGCGGCGAGGCGGCGAAAGGCCGAAGCGATTGGGGAGGCGGTGAAGGGAGACGGCGCTTTGTTGGGCGGCGAGGGCGGAAGGGACGCAGCGCTTTCTTAGGCGGCGAGGCACCGAAGGCACGCGCTGCTTTGCTAGGTGCCGAAGGAACACGGCGCTTTGCTAGGCGGCGACGGCACGCGGAGCTTTGCTAGGCGGCGAGGGCGAGAAGGCACGCGGCGCTTTCTCAGGCGGCGAGGCGCCGAAGGCACGCACTGCTTTGCTAGGCTGCGATGCGGCGAGGCGCCCAACGCAGGCACTTCTTTGCTAGGCGCCCAAGGAACACGGCGCTTTGCTTGACGGCGACGGCACGCGCAGCTTTGCTAGGTGCCCAAGGCAGACGACGCTTTGCTAGGCAGCGAGGCGGCGAACGCACAAAGCCATTTGCTCGGCGGTCATTCGCTGCCTCGCACAAGAGCTAACCACTGTGCATGTTGGCTGTCTCACAAACAAGCAGCCTGCTGCGTCTCTTCGCTGCCTCGCCAGCTAGCAAAGTGCTGCCTCGCTTCGCCTGCAGGCGAAAAAGCCATCCGCCATGCCACTGCGCCACCTGGTGCACAAGCAAAGTGCTGCATCTCTTCGCTGCCTCGCACAATGAGCAACCACTGTGCATGGTGGCTGTCTCACAAACAAGCAGCCTGCTGCGTCTCTTCGCTGCCTCGCCAACAAGCAGAGCGCTGCGTGTATTCGCTGACTGGCAGAAAGCAAAGCACGGCGCCTGTTCGCTGCCTGGCCAACAAGCAAAGCGCTCCATCTCTTCGCTGCCTCGCAAACGAAGGAAGCGCTGCGTGCCTTCGGCGCCTAGCAAAGCAGCGCGTGCCTTCGCCGCCTCGCCGCCTAAGAAAGCGCCGTGTGCCTTCGGCGCCTCCCCAATCGCTTCGTGCCTTCGCCGCCTAGCAAAGCGCCTAGCAAAGCGTCCTCAGCCTTGGCTGCCTAGCAAAGCTGCACGTCCGCTCGCCGCCTAGCAAAGCACTGTGTGCCCTCGCCGCCTCCTAGAGCGCTGCGTGCCTTCGGCGCCTGGCAAAGCACTGCGTGCCCTCGCCGCCTCCTAGAGCGCTGCGTGCCTTCGGCGCCTGGCAAAGCACTGCGTCCTTGGGCGCCTGGCAAAGCGCTGCGTGCCTTCGCCGCCTCGCCGCCTAGCAAGGCGCCCTAGCCCGTCCATCACGATCAGATCGCTGCGTGCCTTCGCTGCCTCGGTGCTTAGCAAAGCGCCACGTGCCTTCGGCGCCTACAAAAGCGCCGTGTGCCTCCGGCGCTACTACGGCGTTTGCTAAGCGGCGAGGCGGCGAAGGGACGCAGCGGTGTGTGAGGCGGCGAAGGCAAGCAGCGCTTTGCTGGGCGACGAGGCGGCGAAGGGCCGAAGCGATTGGGGAGGCGGTGAAGGGAGACGGCGCTTTGTTGGGCGGCGAGGGCGGAAGGGACGCAGCGCTTTCTTAGGCGGCGAGGCACCGAAGGCACGCGCTGCTTTGCTAGGCGCCGAAGGAACACGGCGCTTTGCTAGGCGGCGACGGCACGCGGAGCTTTGCTAGGCGGCGAGGGCGAGAAGGCACGCGGCGCTTTCTCAGGCGGCGAGGCGCCGAAGGCACGCACTGCTTTGCTAGGCTGCGATGCGGCGAGGCGCCCAACGCAGGCACTTCTTTGCTAGGCGCCCAAGGAACACGGCGCTTTGCTTGACGGCGACGGCACGCGCAGCTTTGCTAGGCGCCCAAGGCAGACGACGCTTTGCTAGGCAGCGAGGCGGCGAACGCACAAAGCCATTTGCTCGGCGGTCATTCGCTGCCTTGCACAAGAGCTAACCACTGTGCATGTTGGCTGTCTCACAAACAAGCAGCCTGCTGCGTCTCTTCGCTGCCTCGCCAGCTAGCAAAGTGCTGCCTCGCTTCGCCTGCAGGCGAAAAAGCCATCCGCCATGCCACTGCGCCACCTGGTGCACAAGCAAAGTGCTGCATCTCTTCGCTGCCTCGCACAATGAGCAACCACTGTGCATGGTGGCTGTCTCACAAACAAGGAGACTGCTGAATCTCTTCGCTGCCTCGCCAACAAGCAGAGCGCTGCGTGTATTCGCTGAGTGGCAGAAAGCAAAGCACGGCGCCTGTTCGCTGCCTGGCCAACAAGCAAAGCGCTCCATCTCTTCGCTGCCTCGCAAACGAAGGAAGCGCTGCGTGCCTTCGGCGCCTAGCAAAGCAGCGCGTGCCTTCGCCGCCTCGCCGCCTAAGAAAGCGCCGTGTGCCTTCGGCGCCTCCCCAATCGCTTCGTGCCTTCGCCGCCTAGCAAAGCGCCTGGCAAAGCGTCCTCAGCCTTGGCTGCCTAGCAAAGCTGCACGTCCGCTCGCCGCCTAGCAAAGCACTGTGTGCCCTCGCCGCCTCCTAGAGCGCTGCGTGCCTTCGGCGCCTGGCAAAGCACTGCGTGCCCTCGCCGCCTCCTAGAGCGCTGCATGCCTTCGGCGCCTGGCAAAGCACTGCGTCCTTGGGCGCCTGGCAAAGCGCTGCGTGCCTTCGCCGCCTCGCCGCCTAGCAAGGCGCCCTAGCCCGTCCATCACGATCAGATCGCTGCGTGCCTTCGCTGCCTCAGTGCTTAGCAAAGCGCCACGTGCCTTCGGCGCCTACAAAAGCGCCGTGTGCCTCCGGCGCTACTACGGCGTTTGCTAAGCGGCGAGGCGGCGAAGGGACGCAGCGCTGTGTGAGGCGGCGAAGGCAAGCAGCGCTTTGCTGGGCGACGAGGCGGCGAAGGGCCGAAGCGATTGGGGAGGCGGTGAAGGGAGACGGCGCTTTGTTGGGCGGCGAGGGCGGAAGGGACGCAGCGCTTTCTTAGGCGGCGAGGCACCGAAGGCACGCGCTGCTTTGCTAGGCGCCGAAGGAACACGGCGCTTTGCTAGGCGGCGACGGCACGCGGAGCTTTGCTAGGCGGCGAGGGCGAGAAGGCACGCGGCGCTTTCTCAGGCGGCGAGGCGCCGAAGGCACGCACTGCTTTGCTAGGCTGCGATGCGGCGAGGCGCCCAACGCAGGCACTTCTTTGCTAGGCGCCCAAGGAACACGGCGCTTTGCTTGACGGCGACGGCACGCGCAGCTTTGCTAGGCGCCCAAGGCAGACGACGCTTTGCTAGGCAGCGAGGCGGCGAACGCACAAAGCCATTTGCTCGGCGGTCATTCGCTGCCTCGCACAAGAGCTAACCACTGTGCATGTTGGCTGTCTCACAAACAAGCAGCCTGCTGCGTCTCTTCGCTGCCTCGCCAGCTAGCAAAGTGCTGCCTCGCTTCGCCTGCAGGCGAAAAAGCCATCCGCCATGCCACTGCGCCACCTGGTGCACAAGCAAAGTGCTGCATCTCTTCACTGCCTCGCACAATGAGCAACCACTGTGCATGGTGGCTGTCTCACAAACAAGGAGACTGCTGAATCTCTTCGCTGCCTCGCCAACAAGCAGAGCGCTGCGTGTATTCGCTGAGTGGCAGAAAGCAAAGCACGGCGCCTGTTCGCTGCCTGGCCAACAAGCAAAGCGCTCCATCTCTTCGCTGCCTCGCAAACGAAGGAAGCGCTGCGTGCCTTCGGCGCCTAGCAAAGCAGCGCGTGCCTTCGCCGCCTCGCCGCCTAAGAAAGCGCCGTGTGCCTTCGGCGCCTCCCCAATCGCTTCGTGCCTTCGCCGCCTAGCAAAGCGCCTGGCAAAGCGTCCTCAGCCTTCGCTGCCTAGCAAAGCTCCACGACCGCTCGCCGCCTAGCAAAGCACTGTGTGCCCTCGCCGCCTCCTAGAGTGCTGCGTGCCTTCGGCGCCTGGCAAAGCGCTGCGTCCTTGGGCGCCTGGCAAAGCGCTGCGTGCCTTCGCCGCCTCGCCGCCTAGCAAGGCGCCCTAGCCCGTCCATCACGATCAGATCGCTGCGTGCCTTCGCTGCCTCGGTGCTTAGCAAAGCGCCACGTGCCTTCGGCGCCTACAAAAGCGCCGTGTGCCTCCGGCGCTACTACGGCGTTTGCTAAGCGGCGAGGCGGCGAAGGGACGCAGCGCTGTGTGAGGCGGCGAAGGCAAGCAGCGCTTTGCTGGGCGGCGAGGCGGCGAAAGGCCGAAGCGATTGGGGAGGCGGTGAAGGGAGACGGCGCTTTGTTGGGCGGCGAGGGCGGAAGGGACGCAGCGCTTTCTTAGGCGGCGAGGCACCGAAGGCACGCGCTGCTTTGCTAGGTGCCGAAGGAACACGGCGCTTTGCTAGGCGGCGACGGCACGCGGAGCTTTGCTAGGCGGCGAGGGCGAGAAGGCACGCGGCGCTTTCTCAGGCGGCGAGGCGCCGAAGGCACGCACTGCTTTGCTAGGCTGCGATGCGGCGAGGCGCCCAACGCAGGCACTTCTTTGCTAGGCGCCCAAGGAACACGGCGCTTTGCTTGACGGCGACGGCACGCGCAGCTTTGCTAGGTGCCCAAGGCAGACGACGCTTTGCTAGGCAGCGAGGCGGCGAACGCACAAAGCCATTTGCTCGGCGGTCATTCGCTGCCTCGCACAAGAGCTAACCACTGTGCATGTTGGCTGTCTCACAAACAAGCAGCCTGCTGCGTCTCTTCGCTGCCTCGCCAGCTAGCAAAGTGCTGCCTCGCTTCGCCTGCAGGCGAAAAAGCCATCCGCCATGCCACTGCGCCACCTGGTGCACAAGCAAAGTGCTGCATCTCTTCGCTGCCTCGCACAATGAGCAACCACTGTGCATGGTGGCTGTCTCACAAACAAGCAGCCTGCTGCGTCTCTTCGCTGCCTCGCCAACAAGCAGAGCGCTGCGTGTATTCGCTGACTGGCAGAAAGCAAAGCACGGCGCCTGTTCGCTGCCTGGCCAACAAGCAAAGCGCTCCATCTCTTCGCTGCCTCGCAAACGAAGGAAGCGCTGCGTGCCTTCGGCGCCTAGCAAAGCAGCGCGTGCCTTCGCCGCCTCGCCGCCTAAGAAAGCGCCGTGTGCCTTCGGCGCCTCCCCAATCGCTTCGTGCCTTCGCCGCCTAGCAAAGCGCCTAGCAAAGCGTCCTCAGCCTTGGCTGCCTAGCAAAGCTGCACGTCCGCTCGCCGCCTAGCAAAGCACTGTGTGCCCTCGCCGCCTCCTAGAGCGCTGCGTGCCTTCGGCGCCTGGCAAAGCACTGCGTGCCCTCGCCGCCTCCTAGAGCGCTGCGTGCCTTCGGCGCCTGGCAAAGCACTGCGTCCTTGGGCGCCTGGCAAAGCGCTGCGTGCCTTCGCCGCCTCGCCGCCTAGCAAGGCGCCCTAGCCCGTCCATCACGATCAGATCGCTGCGTGCCTTCGCTGCCTCGGTGCTTAGCAAAGCGCCACGTGCCTTCGGCGCCTACAAAAGCGCCGTGTGCCTCCGGCGCTACTACGGCGTTTGCTAAGCGGCGAGGCGGCGAAGGGACGCAGCGGTGTGTGAGGCGGCGAAGGCAAGCAGCGCTTTGCTGGGCGACGAGGCGGCGAAGGGCCGAAGCGATTGGGGAGGCGGTGAAGGGAGACGGCGCTTTGTTGGGCGGCGAGGGCGGAAGGGACGCAGCGCTTTCTTAGGCGGCGAGGCACCGAAGGCACGCGCTGCTTTGCTAGGCGCCGAAGGAACACGGCGCTTTGCTAGGCGGCGACGGCACGCGGAGCTTTGCTAGGCGGCGAGGGCGAGAAGGCACGCGGCGCTTTCTCAGGCGGCGAGGCGCCGAAGGCACGCACTGCTTTGCTAGGCTGCGATGCGGCGAGGCGCCCAACGCAGGCACTTCTTTGCTAGGCGCCCAAGGAACACGGCGCTTTGCTTGACGGCGACGGCACGCGCAGCTTTGCTAGGCGCCCAAGGCAGACGACGCTTTGCTAGGCAGCGAGGCGGCGAACGCACAAAGCCATTTGCTCGGCGGTCATTCGCTGCCTCGCACAAGAGCTAACCACTGTGCATGTTGGCTGTCTCACAAACAAGCAGCCTGCTGCGTCTCTTCGCTGCCTCGCCAGCTAGCAAAGTGCTGCCTCGCTTCGCCTGCAGGCGAAAAAGCCATCCGCCATGCCACTGCGCCACCTGGTGCACAAGCAAAGTGCTGCATCTCTTCGCTGCCTCGCACAATGAGCAACCACTGTGCATGGTGGCTGTCTCACAAACAAGGAGACTGCTGAATCTCTTCGCTGCCTCGCCAACAAGCAGAGCGCTGCGTGTATTCGCTGACTGGCAGAAAGCAAAGCACGGCGCCTGTTCGCTGCCTGGCCAACAAGCAAAGCGCTCCATCTCTTCGCTGCCTCGCAAACGAAGGAAGCGCTGCGTGCCTTCGGCGCCTAGCAAAGCAGCGCGTGCCTTCGCCGCCTCGCCGCCTAAGAAAGCGCCGTGTGCCTTCGGCGCCTCCCCAATCGCTTCGTGCCTTCGCCGCCTAGCAAAGCGCCTGGCAAAGCGTCCTCAGCCTTGGCTGCCTAGCAAAGCTGCACGTCCGCTCGCCGCCTAGCAAAGCACTGTGTGCCCTCGCCGCCTCCTAGAGCGCTGCGTGCCTTCGGCGCCTGGCAAAGCACTGCGTGCCCTCGCCGCCTCCTAGAGCGCTGCGTGCCTTCGGCGCCTGGCAAAGCACTGCGTCCTTGGGCGCCTGGCAAAGCGCTGCGTGCCTTCGCCGCCTCGCCGCCTAGCAAGGCGCCCTAGCCCGTCCATCACGATCAGATCGCTGCGTGCCTTCGCTGCCTCGGTGCTTAGCAAAGCGCCACGTGCCTTCGGCGCCTACAAAAGCGCCGTGTGCCTCCGGCGCTACTACGGCGTTTGCTAAGCGGCGAGGCGGCGAAGGTACGCAGCGGTGTGTGAGGCGGCGAAGGCAAGCAGCGCTTTGCTGGGCGACGAGGCGGCGAAGGGCCGAAGCGATTGGGGAGGCGGTGAAGGGAGACGGCGCTTTGTTGGGCGGCGAGGGCGGAAGGGACGCAGCGCTTTCTTAGGCGGCGAGGCACCGAAGGCACGCGCTGCTTTGCTAGGCGCCGAAGGAACACGGCGCTTTGCTAGGCGGCGACGGCACGCGGAGCTTTGCTAGGCGGCGAGGGCGAGAAGGCACGCGGCGCTTTCTCAGGCGGCGAGGCGCCGAAGGCACGCACTGCTTTGCTAGGCTGCGATGCGGCGAGGCGCCCAACGCAGGCACTTCTTTGCTAGGCGCCCAAGGAACACGGCGCTTTGCTTGACGGCGACGGCACGCGCAGCTTTGCTAGGCGCCCAAGGCAGACGACGCTTTGCTAGGCAGCGAGGCGGCGAACGCACAAAGCCATTTGCTCGGCGGTCATTCGCTGCCTCGCACAAGAGCTAACCACTGTGCATGTTGGCTGTCTCACAAACAAGCAGCCTGCTGCGTCTCTTCGCTGCCTCGCCAGCTAGCAAAGTGCTGCCTCGCTTCGCCTGCAGGCGAAAAAGCCATCCGCCATGCCACTGCGCCACCTGGTGCACAAGCAAAGTGCTGCATCTCTTCGCTGCCTCGCACAATGAGCAACCACTGTGCATGGTGGCTGTCTCACAAACAAGGAGACTGCTGAATCTCTTCGCTGCCTCGCCAACAAGCAGAGCGCTGCGTGTATTCGCTGAGTGGCAGAAAGCAAAGCACGGCGCCTGTTCGCTGCCTGGCCAACAAGCAAAGCGCTCCATCTCTTCGCTGCCTCGCAAACGAAGGAAGCGCTGCGTGCCTTCGGCGCCTAGCAAAGCAGCGCGTGCCTTCGCCGCCTCGCCGCCTAAGAAAGCGCCGTGTGCCTTCGGCGCCTCCCCAATCGCTTCGTGCCTTCGCCGCCTAGCAAAGCGCCTAGCAAAGCGTCCTCAGCCTTGGCTGCCTAGCAAAGCTGCACGTCCGCTCGCCGCCTAGCAAAGCACTGTGTGCCCTCGCCGCCTCCTAGAGCGCTGCGTGCCTTCGGCGCCTGGCAAAGCACTGCGTGCCCTCGCCGCCTCCTAGAGCGCTGCGTGCCTTCGGCGCCTGGCAAAGCACTGCGTCCTTGGGCGCCTGGCAAAGCGCTGCGTGCCTTCGCCGCCTCGCCGCCTAGCAAGGCGCCCTAGCCCGTCCATCACGATCAGATCGCTGCGTGCCTTCGCTGCCTCGGTGCTTAGCAAAGCGCCACGTGCCTTCGGCGCCTACAAAAGCGCCGTGTGCCTCCGGCGCTACTACGGCGTTTGCTAAGCGGCGAGGCGGCGAAGGGACGCAGCGGTGTGTGAGGCGGCGAAGGCAAGCAGCGCTTTGCTGGGCGACGAGGCGGCGAAGGGCCGAAGCGATTGGGGAGGCGGTGAAGGGAGACGGCGCTTTGTTGGGCGGCGAGGGCGGAAGGGACGCAGCGCTTTCTTAGGCGGCGAGGCACCGAAGGCACGCGCTGCTTTGCTAGGCGCCGAAGGAACACGGCGCTTTGCTAGGCGGCGACGGCACGCGGAGCTTTGCTAGGCGGCGAGGGCGAGAAGGCACGCGGCGCTTTCTCAGGCGGCGAGGCGCCGAAGGCACGCACTGCTTTGCTAGGCTGCGATGCGGCGAGGCGCCCAACGCAGGCACTTCTTTGCTAGGCGCCCAAGGAACACGGCGCTTTGCTTGACGGCGACGGCACGCGCAGCTTTGCTAGGCGCCCAAGGCAGACGACGCTTTGCTAGGCAGCGAGGCGGCCAACGCACAAAGCCATTTGCTCGGCGGTCATTCGCTGCCTCGCACAAGAGCTAACCACTGTGCATGTTGGCTGTCTCACAAACAAGCAGCCTGCTGCGTCTCTTCGCTGCCTCGCCAGCTAGCAAAGTGCTGCCTCGCTTCGCCTGCAGGCGAAAAAGCCATCCGCCATGCCACTGCGCCACCTGGTGCACAAGCAAAGTGCTGCATCTCTTCGCTGCCTCGCACAATGAGCAACCACTGTGCATGGTGGCTGTCTCACAAACAAGGAGACTGCTGAATCTCTTCGCTGCCTCGCCAACAAGCAGAGCGCTGCGTGTATTCGCTGACTGGCAGAAAGCAAAGCACGGCGCCTGTTCGCTGCCTGGCCAACAAGCAAAGCGCTCCATCTCTTCGCTGCCTCGCAAACGAAGGAAGCGCTGCGTGCCTTCGGCGCCTAGCAAAGCAGCGCGTGCCTTCGCCGCCTCGCCGCCTAAGAAAGCGCCGTGTGCCTTCGGCGCCTCCCCAATCGCTTCGTGCCTTCGCCGCCTAGCAAAGCGCCTAGCAAAGCGTCCTCAGCCTTGGCTGCCTAGCAAAGCTGCACGTCCGCTCGCCGCCTAGCAAAGCACTGTGTGCCCTCGCCGCCTCCTAGAGCGCTGCGTGCCTTCGGCGCCTGGCAAAGCACTGCGTGCCCTCGCCGCCTCCTAGAGCGCTGCGTGCCTTCGGCGCCTGGCAAAGCACTGCGTCCTTGGGCGCCTGGCAAAGCGCTGCGTGCCTTCGCCGCCTCGCCGCCTAGCAAGGCGCCCTAGCCCGTCCATCACGATCAGATCGCTGCGTGCCTTCGCTGCCTCGGTGCTTAGCAAAGCGCCACGTGCCTTCGGCGCCTACAAAAGCGCCGTGTGCCTCCGGCGCTACTACGGCGTTTGCTAAGCGGCGAGGCGGCGAAGGGACGCAGCGGTGTGTGAGGCGGCGAAGGCAAGCAGCGCTTTGCTGGGCGACGAGGCGGCGAAGGGCCGAAGCGATTGGGGAGGCGGTGAAGGGAGACGGCGCTTTGTTGGGCGGCGAGGGCGGAAGGGACGCAGCGCTTTCTTAGGCGGCGAGGCACCGAAGGCACGCGCTGCTTTGCTAGGCGCCGAAGGAACACGGCGCTTTGCTAGGCGGCGACGGCACGCGGAGCTTTGCTAGGCGGCGAGGGCGAGAAGGCACGCGGCGCTTTCTCAGGCGGCGAGGCGCCGAAGGCACGCACTGCTTTGCTAGGCTGCGATGCGGCGAGGCGCCCAACGCAGGCACTTCTTTGCTAGGCGCCCAAGGAACACGGCGCTTTGCTTGACGGCGACGGCACGCGCAGCTTTGCTAGGCGCCCAAGGCAGACGACGCTTTGCTAGGCAGCGAGGCGGCCAACGCACAAAGCCATTTGCTCGGCGGTCATTCGCTGCCTCGCACAAGAGCTAACCACTGTGCATGTTGGCTGTCTCACAAACAAGCAGCCTGCTGCGTCTCTTCGCTGCCTCGCCAGCTAGCAAAGTGCTGCCTCGCTTCGCCTGCAGGCGAAAAAGCCATCCGCCATGCCACTGCGCCACCTGGTGCACAAGCAAAGTGCTGCATCTCTTCGCTGCCTCGCACAATGAGCAACCACTGTGCATGGTGGCTGTCTCACAAACAAGGAGACTGCTGAATCTCTTCGCTGCCTCGCCAACAAGCAGAGCGCTGCGTGTATTCGCTGACTGGCAGAAAGCAAAGCACGGCGCCTGTTCGCTGCCTGGCCAACAAGCAAAGCGCTCCATCTCTTCGCTGCCTCGCAAAGGAAGGAAGCGCTGCGTGCCTTCGGCGCCTAGCAAAGCAGCGCGTGCCTTCGCCGCCTCGCCGCCTAAGAAAGCGCCGTGTGCCTTCGGCGCCTCCCCAATCGCTTCGTGCCTTCGCTGCCTAGCAAAGCGCCTAGCAAAGCGTCCTCAGCCTTCGCTGCCTAGCAAAGCTGCACGTCCGCTCGCCGCCTAGCAAAGCACTGTGTGCCCTCGCCGCCTCCTAGAGCGCTGCGTGCCTTCGGCGCCTGGCAAAGCACTGCGTGCCCTCGCCGCCTCCTAGAGCGCTGCGTGCCTTCGGCGCCTGGCAAAGCACTGCGTCCTTGGGCGCCTGGCAAAGCGCTGCGTGCCTTCGCCGCCTCGCCGCCTAGCAAGGCGCCCTAGCCCGTCCACCACGATCAGATCGCTGCGTGCCTTCGCTGCCTCGGTGCTTAGCAAAGCGCCACGTGCCTTCGGCGCCTACAAAAGCGCCGTGTGCCTCCGGCGCTACTACGGCGTTTGCTAAGCGGCGAGGCAGCGAAGGGACGCAGCGCTGTGTGAGGCGGCGAAGGCAAGCAGCGCTTTGCTGGGCGGCGAGGCGGCGAAGGGCCGAAGCGATTGGGGAGGCGGTGAAGGGAGACGGCGCTTTGTTGGGCGGCGAGGGCGGAAGGGACGCAGCGCTTTCTTAGGCGGCGAGGCACCGAAGGCACGCGCTGCTTTGCTAGGCGCCGAAGGAACACGGCGCTTTGCTAGGCGGCGACGGCACGCGGAGCTTTGCTAGGCGGCGAGGGCGAGAAGGCACGCGGCGCTTTCTCAGGCGGCGAGGCGCCGAAGGCACGCACTGCTTTGCCAGGCGCCGAAGGCACGCACTGCTTTGCTAGGCTGCGATGCGGCGAGGCGCCCAACGCAGGCACTTCTTTGCTAGGCGCCCAAGGAACACGGCGCTTTGCTTGACGGCGACGGCACGCGCAGCTTTGCTAGGCGCCCAAGGCAGACGACGCTTTGCTAGGCAGCGAGGCGGCCAACGCACAAAGCCATTTGCTCGGCGGTCATTCGCTGCCTCGCACAAGAGCTAACCACTGTGCATGTTGGCTGTCTCACAAACAAGCAGCCTGCTGCGTCTCTTCGCTGCCTCGCCAGCTAGCAAAGTGCTGCCTCGCTTCGCCTGCAGGCGAAAAAGCCATCCGCCATGCCACTGCGCCACCTGGTGCACAAGCAAAGTGCTGCATCTCTTCGCTGCCTCGCACAATGAGCAACCATTGTGCATGGTGGCTGTCTCACAAACAAGCAGCCTGCTGCGTCTCTTCGCTGCCTCGCCAACAAGCAGAGCGCTGCGTGTATTGGCTGACTGGCAGAAAGCAAAGCACGGCGCCTGTTCGCTGCCTGGCCAACAAGCAAAGCGCTCCATCTCTTCGCTGCCTCGCAAAGGAAGGAAGCGCTGCGTGCCTTCGGCGCCTAGCAAAGCAGCGCGTGCCTTCGCCGCCTCGCCGCCTAAGAAAGCGCCATGTGCCTTCGCCGCCTCCCCAATCGCTTCGTGCCTTCGCCGCCTAGCAAAGCGCCTAGCAAAGCGTCCTCAGCCTTGGCTGCCTAGCAAAGCTCCACGTCCGCTCGCCGCCTAGCAAAGCACTGTGTGCCCTCGCCGCCTCCTAGAGCGCTGCGTGCCTTCGGCGCCTGGCAAAGCACTGCGTGCCCTCGCCGCCTGGCAAAGCACTGCGTCCTTGGGCGCCTGGCAAAGCGCTGCGTGCCTTCGCCGCCTCGCCGCCTAGCAAGGCGCCCTAGCCCGTCCATCACGATCAGATCGCTGCGTGCCTTCGCTGCCTCGGTGCTTAGCAAAGCGCCACGTGCCTTCGGCGCCTACAAAAGCGCCGTGTGCCTCCGGCGCTACTACGGCGTTTGCTAAGCGGCGAGGCGGCGAAGGTATGCAGCGCTGTGTGAGGCGGCGAAGGCAAGCAGCGCTTTGCTGGGCGGCGAGGCGGCGAAGGGCCGAAGCGATTGGGGAGGCGGTGAAGGGAGACGGCGCTTTGTTGGGCGGCGAGGGCGGAAGGGACGCAGCGCTTTCTTAGGCGGCGAGGCACCGAAGGCACGCGCTGCTTTGCTAGGCGCCGAAGGAACACGGCGCTTTGCTAGGCGGCGACGGCACGCGGAGCTTTGCTAGGCGGCGAGGGCGAGAAGGCACGCGGCGCTTTCTCAGGCGGCGAGGCGCCGAAGGCACGCACTGCTTTGCTAGGCTGCGATGCGGCGAGGCGCCCAACGCAGGCACTTCTTTGCTAGGCGCCCAAGGAACACGGCGCTTTGCTTGACGGCGACGGCACGCGCAGCTTTGCTAGGTGCCCAAGGCAGACGACGCTTTGCTAGGCAGCGAGGCGGCGAACGCACAAAGCCATTTGCTCGGCGGTCATTCGCTGCCTCGCACAAGAGCTAACCACTGTGCATGTTGGCTGTCTCACAAACAAGCAGCCTGCTGCGTCTCTTCGCTGCCTCGCCAGCTAGCAAAGTGCTGCCTCGCTTCGCCTGCAGGCGAAAAAGCCATCCGCCATGCCACTGCGCCACCTGGTGCACAAGCAAAGTGCTGCATCTCTTCGCTGCCTCGCACAATGAGCAACCACTGTGCATGGTGGCTGTCTCACAAACAAGGAGACTGCTGAATCTCTTCGCTGCCTCGCCAACAAGCAGAGCGCTGCGTGTATTCGCTGACTGGCAGAAAGCAAAGCACGGCGCCTGTTCGCTGCCTGGCCAACAAGCAAAGCGCTCCATCTCTTCGCTGCCTCGCAAACGAAGGAAGCGCTGCGTGCCTTCGGCGCCTAGCAAAGCAGCGCGTGCCTTCGCCGCCTCGCCGCCTAAGAAAGCGCCGTGTGCCTTCGGCGCCTCCCCAATCGCTTCGTGCCTTCGCCGCCTAGCAAAGCGCCTAGCAAAGCGTCCTCAGCCTTCGCTGCCTAGCAAAGCTGCACGTCCGCTCGCCGCCTAGCAAAGCACTGTGTGCCCTCGCCGCCTCCTAGAGCGCTGCGTGCCTTCGGCGCCTGGCAAAGCACTGCGTGCCCTCGCCGCCTCCTAGAGCGCTGCGTGCCTTCGGCGCCTGGCAAAGCACTGCGTCCTTGGGCGCCTGGCAAAGCGCTGCGTGCCTTCGCCGCCTCGCCGCCTAGCAAGGCGCCCTAGCCCGTCCATCACGATCAGATCGCTGCGTGCCTTCGCTGCCTCGGTGCTTAGCAAAGCGCCACGTGCCTTCGGCGCCTACAAAAGCGCCGTGTGCCTCCGGCGCTACTACGGCGTTTGCTAAGCGGCGAGGCGGCGAAGGTACGCAGCGGTGTGTGAGGCGGCGAAGGCAAGCAGCGCTTTGCTGGGCGGCGAGGCGGCGAAGGGCCGAAGCGATTGGGGAGGCGGTGAAGGGAGACGGCGCTTTGTTGGGCGGCGAGGGCGGAAGGGACGCAGCGCTTTCTTAGGCGGCGAGGCACCGAAGGCACGCGCTGCTTTGCTAGGCGCCGAAGGAACACGGCGCTTTGCTAGGCGGCGACGGCACGCAGAGCTTTGCTAGGCGGCGAGGGCGAGAAGGCACGCGGCGCTTTCTCAGGCGGCGAGGCGCCGAAGGCACGCACTGCTTTGCCAGGCGCCGAAGGCACGCACTGCTTTGCTAGGCTGCGATGCGGCGAGGCGCCCAACGCAGGCACTTCTTTGCTAGGCGCCCAAGGAACACGGCGCTTTGCTTGACGGCGACGGCACGCGCAGCTTTGCTAGGCGCCCAAGGCAGACGACGCTTTGCTAGGCAGCGAGGCGGCGAACGCACAAAGCCATTTGCTCGGCGGTCATTCGCTGCCTCGCACAAGAGCTAACCACTGTGCATGTTGGCTGTCTCACAAACAAGCAGCCTGCTGCGTCTCTTCGCTGCCTCGCCAGCTAGCAAAGTGCTGCCTCGCTTCGCCTGCAGGCGAAAAAGCCATCCGCCATGCCACTGCGCCACCTGGTGCACAAGCAAAGTGCTGCATCTCTTCGCTGCCTCGCACAATGAGCAACCACTGTGCATGGTGGCTGTCTCACAAACAAGGAGACTGCTGAATCTCTTCGCTGCCTCGCCAACAAGCAGAGCGCTGCGTGTATTCGCTGACTGGCAGAAAGCAAAGCACGGCGCCTGTTCGCTGCCTGGCCAACAAGCAAAGCGCTCCATCTCTTCGCTGCCTCGCAAAGGAAGGAAGCGCTGCGTGCCTTCGGCGCCTAGCAAAGCAGCGCGTGCCTTCGCCGCCTCGCCGCCTAAGAAAGCGCCGTGTGCCTTCGGCGCCTCCCCAATCGCTTCGTGCCTTCGCCGCCTAGCAAAGCGCCTAGCAAAGCGTCCTCAGCCTTGGCTGCCTAGCAAAGCTCCACGTCCGCTCGCCGCCTAGCAAAGCACTGTGTGCCCTCGCCGCCTCCTACAGCGCTGCGTGCCTTCGGCGCCTGGCAAAGCACTGCGTGCCCTCGCCGCCTCCTACAGCGCTGCGTGCCTTCGGCGCCTGGCAAAGCGCTGAGTGCCTTCGGCGCCTGGCAAAGCGCTGCGTGCCCTCGCCGCCTCGCACAGCGCTGCGTCCTTGGGCGCCTGGCAAAGCGCTGCGTGCCTTCGCCGCCTCGCCGCCTAGCAAGGCGCCCTAGCCCGTCCACCACGATCAGATCGCTGCGTGCCTTCGCTGCCTCGGTGCTTAGCAAAGCGCCACGTGCCTTCGGCGCCTACAAAAGCGCCGTGTGCCTCCGGCGCTACTACGGCGTTTGCTAAGCGGCGAGGCGGCGAAGGGACGCAGCGGTGTGTGAGGCGGCGAAGGCAAGCAGCGCTTTGCTGGGCGGCGAGGCGGCGAAGGGCCGAAGCGATTGGGGAGGCGGTGAAGGGACACGGCGCTTTGTTGGGCAGCGAGGGTGGAAGGGACGCAGCGCTTTCTTAGGCGGCGAGGCACCGAAGGCACGCGCTGCTTTGCTAGGCGCCGAAGGAACACGGCGCTTTGCTAGGCGGCGACGGCACGCGGAGCTTTGCTAGGCGGCGAGGGCGAGAAGGCACGCGGCGCTTTCTCAGGCGGCGAGGCGCCGAAGGCACGCACTGCTTTGCCAGGCGCCGAAGGCACGCACTGCTTTGCTAGGCTGCGATGCGGCGAGGCGCCCAACGCAGGCACTTCTTTGCTAGGCGCCCAAGGAACACGGCGCTTTGCTTGACGGCGACGGCACGCGCAGCTTTGCTAGGCGCCCAAGGCAGACGACGCTTTGCTAGGCAGCGAGGCGGCGAACGCACAAAGCCATTTGCTCGGCGGTCATTCGCTGCCTCGCACAAGAGCTAACCACTGTGCATGTTGGCTGTCTCACAAACAAGCAGCCTGCTGCGTCTCTTCGCTGCCTCGCCAGCTAGCAAAGTGCTGCCTCGCTTCGCCTGCAGGCGAAAAAGCCATCCGCCATGCCACTGCGCCACCTGGTGCACAAGCAAAGTGCTGCATCTCTTCGCTGCCTCGCACAATGAGCAACCACTGTGCATGGTGGCTGTCTCACAAACAAGGAGACTGCTGAATCTCTTCGCTGCCTCGCCAACAAGCAGAGCGCTGCGTGTATTCGCTGACTGGCAGAAAGCAAAGCACGGCGCCTGTTCGCTGCCTGGCCAACAAGCAAAGCGCTCCATCTCTTCGCTGCCTTGCAAACGAAGGAAGCGCTGCGTGCCTTCGACGCCTAGCAAAGCAGCGCGTGCCTTCGCCGCCTCGCCGCCTAAGAAAGCGCTGTGTGCCTTCGGCGCCTCCCCAATCGCTTCGTGCCTTCGCCGCCTAGCAAAGCGCCTAGCAAAGCGTCCTCAGCCTTCGCTGCCTAGCAAAGCTCCACGTCCGCTCACCGCCTAGCAAAGCACTGTGTGCCCTCGCCACCTCCTAGAGCGCTGCGTGCCTTCGGCGCCTGGCAAAGCACTGCGTGCCCTCGCCGCCTCCTAGAGCGCTGCGTGCCTTCGGCGCCTGGCAAAGCGCTGAGTGCCTTCGGCGCCTGGCAAAGCACTGCGTGCCCTCGCCGCCTCCTAGAGCGCTGCGTGCCTTCGGCGCCTGGCAAAGCGCTGAGTGCCTTCGGCGCCTGGCAAAGCACTGTGTGCCCTCGCCGCCTCGCACAGCGCTGCGTCCCTGGGCGCCTGGCAAAGCGCTGCGTGCCTTCGCCGCCTCGCCGCCTAGCAAGGCGCCCTAGCCCGTCCATCACGATCAGATCGCTGCGTGCCTTCGCTGCCTCGGTGCTTAGCAAAGCGCCACGTGCCTTCGGCGCCGACAAAAGCGCCGTGTGCCTCCGGCGCTACTACGGCGTTTGCTAAGCGGCGAGGCGGCGAAGGGACGCAGCGGTGTGTGAGGCGGCGAAGGCAAGCAGCGCTTTGCTGGGCGGCGAGGCGGCGAAGGGCCGAAGCGATTGGGGAGGCGGTGAAGGGAGACGGCGCTTTGTTGGGCGGCGAGGGCGGAAGGGACGCAGCGCTTTCTTAGGCGGCGAGGCACCGAAGGCACGCGCTGCTTTGCTAGGCGCCGAAGGAACACGGCGCTTTGCTAGGCGGCGACGGCACGCGGAGCTTTGCTAGGCGGTGAGGGCGAGAAGGCACGCGGCGCTTTCTCAGGCGGCGAGGCGCCGAAGGCACGCACTGCTTTGCCAGGCGCCGAAGGCACGCACTGCTTTGCTAGGCTGCGATGCGGCGAGGCGCCCAACGCAGGCACTTCTTTGCTAGGCGCCCAAGGAACACGGCGCTTTGCTTGACGGCGACGGCACGCGCAGCTTTGCTAGGCGCCCAAGGCAGACGACGCTTTGCTAGGCAGCGAGGCGGCGAACGCACAAAGCCATTTGCTCGGCGGTCATTCGCTGCCTCGCACAAGAGCTAACCACTGTGCATGTTGGCTGTCTCACAAACAAGCAGCCTGCTGCGTCTCTTCGCTGCCTCGCCAGCTAGCAAAGTGCTGCCTCGCTTCGCCTGCAGGCGAAAAAGCCATCCGCCATGCCACTGCGCCACCTGGTGCACAAGCAAAGTGCTGCATCTCTTCGCTGCCTCGCACAATGAGCAACCACTGTGCATGCTGGCTGTCTCACAAACAAGGAGACTGCTGAATCTCTTCGCTGCCTCGCCAACAAGCAGAGCGCTGCGTGTATTCGCTGAGTGGCAGAAAGCAAAGCACGGCGCCTGTTCGCTGCCTGGCCAACAAGCAAAGCGCTCCATCTCTTCGCTGCCTCGCAAAGGAAGGAAGCGCTGCGTGCCTTCGGCGCCTAGCAAAGCAGCGCGTGCCTTCGCCGCCTCGCCGCCTAAGAAAGCGCCGTGTGCCTTCGGCGCCTCCCCAATCGCTTCGTGCCTTCGCCGCCTAGCAAAGCGCCTAGCAAAGCGTCCTCAGCCTTCGCTGCCTAGCAAAGCTCCACGCCCGCTCGCCGCCTAGCAAAGCACTGTGTGCCCTCGCCGCCTCCTAGAGCGCTGCGTGCCTTCGGCGCCTGGCAAAGCACTGCGTGCCTTCGGTGCCTGGCAAAGCGCTGCGTGCCTTCGCCGCCTAGCAAGGCGCCCTAGCCCGTCCATCACGATCAGATCGCTGCGTGCCTTCGCCGCCTCGGTGCTTAGCAAAGCGCCACGTGCCTTCGGCGCCTACAAAAGCGCCGTGTGCCTCCGGCGCTACTACGGCGTTTGCTAAGCGGCGAGGCGGCGAAGGTACGCAGCGGTGTGTGAGGCGGCGAAGGCAAGCAGCGCTTTGCTGGGCGGCGAGGCGGCGAAGGGCCGAAGCGATTGGGGAGGCGGTGAAGGGAGACGGCGCTTTGTTGGGCGGCGAGGGCGGAAGGGACGCAGCGCTTTCTTAGGCGGCGAGGCACCGAAGGCACGCGCTGCTTTGCTAGGCGCCGAAGGAACACGGCGCTTTGCTAGGCGGCGACGGCACGCGGAGCTTTGCTAGGCGGTGAGGGCGAGAAGGCACGCGGCGCTTTCTCAGGCGGCGAGGCGCCGAAGGCACGCACTGCTTTGCCAGGCGCCGAAGGCACGCACTGCTTTGCTAGGCTGCGATGCGGCGAGGCGCCCAACGCAGGCACTTCTTTGCTAGGCGCCCAAGGAACACGGCGCTTTGCTTGACGGCGACGGCACGCGCAGCTTTGCTAGGCGCCCAAGGCAGACGACGCTTTGCTAGGCAGCGAGGCGGCCAACGCACAAAGCCATTTGCTCGGCGGTCATTCGCTGCCTCGCACAAGAGCTAACCACTGTGCATGTTGGCTGTCTCACAAACAAGCAGCCTGCTGCGTCTCTTCGCTGCCTCGCCAGCTAGCAAAGTGCTGCCTCGCTTCGCCTCCAGGCGAAAAAGCCATCTGCCATGCCACTGCGCCACCTGGTGCACAAGCAAAGTGCTGCATCTCTTCGCTGCCTCGCACAATGAGCAACCACTGTGCATGGTGGCTGTCTCACAAACAAGGAGACTGCTGAATCTCTTCGCTGCCTCGCCAACAAGCAGAGCGCTGCGTGTATTCGCTGAGTGGCAGAAAGCAAAGCACGGCGCCTGTTCGCTGCCTGGCCAACAAGCAAAGCGCTCCATCTCTTCGCTGCCTCGCAAACGAAGGAAGCGCTGCGTGCCTTCGGCGCCTAGCAAAGCAGCGCGTGCCTTCGCCGCCTCGCCGCCTAAGAAAGCGCCGTGTGCCTTCGGCGCCTCCCCAATCGCTTCGTGCCTTCGCCGCCTAGCAAAGCGCCTAGCAAAGCGTCCTCAGCCTTCGCTGCCTAGCAAAGCTCCACGTCCGCTCGCCGCCTAGCAAAGCACTGTGTGCCCTCGTCGCCTCCTAGAGTCCTGCGTGCCTTCGGCGCCTGGCAAAGCGCTGCGTGCCTTCGGCGACTGGAAAAGCTCTGCGTGCCCTCGCCGCCTCGCACAGCGCTGCGTCCTTGCGCGCCTGGCAAAGCACTGCATGCCTTCGCCGCCTCGCCGCCTAGCAAGGCGCCCTAGCCCATCGATCACCAGCAAATCGCTGCGTGCCTTCGCCGCCTCGGTGCTTAGCAAAGCGCCACATGCCTTCGGCGCCTACAAAAGCGCTCTGTCCCTTCGGCGCTACTACGGCGTTTGCTAAGCGGCAAGGCGGCGAAGGCACGCAGCGCTTTCCTAGGCTACGATGCAGCGAGGCGCCCAGGCGCCGAAGGACGCAGGCGTTTGGCAGGCGGCTGCGGGGGCGGGGAGGCACGCAGTGCTTTGCTAGGCGGCGAGGCAGCGAAGGGACGAAGCGATTTGGGAGGTGGCAAAGGAACACGGCGCTTTGCTTTTTGGCGATGGCACACGGAGCTTTGCTAGGCGCCGAAGGGAGATGGCGCTTTGCTAGGCGGCGAGGTGGCGAAGTGACGCGGCGCTTTGTTTGGCGGCGAGGACGAAAGGGCACGCAGCGCTTTCTTAGGCGGCGAAGGCAGGCGCTGCTTTGCTAGGCGCCGAAGGAACACGGCGCTTTGTAGGCAGCGACGGGACGCGGAGCTTTGCTAGGCGGCGAGGGCGAGAAGGCACGCAGCGCTTTCTTAGGCGGTGAGGCGGCGAAGGCACGCGCTGCTTTGCCAGGTGCCGAAGGCACGCAGCGCTGTGTGAGGCGGCGAAGGCACGCAGCGCTCTGCTAGGCTGCGATGCGGCGAGGCGCCGAACGCAGGCAGTTCCTTGCTAGGCGCCCAAGGAACACGGCGCTTTGCTTTTGGGCGACGGCACGCGCAGCTTTGCTAGGCGCCGAAGGGAGACGGCGCTTTGCTAGGCAGCGAGGCGGCGAACGCACAAAGCGATTTGCTCGGCGGTCATTCGCTGCCGCGCAGAAGAACGAAGCACTGTGCATGTTGGCTGTCTCACAAACAAGCAGACTGCTGCGTCTCTTCGCTGCCTCGCCAACTAGCAAAGTGCTGCCTCGCTTCGCCTCCACGCCAAAAAGCAATCCGCGATGCCACTGCGCCACCTGGTGCACAAGCAAAGTGCTGCATCTCTTCGCTGCCTCGCAGAAGGAGCAACCACTGTGCATGTTGGCTGTCTCACAAACAAGCAGACTGCTGCATCTCTTCGCTGCCTCCCCAACAAGCAAACTGCTGCACTTCTTCGCTGCCTCCCCAACAAGGAAACCACTCTAGCCGGTCGCCGCCTCGCCAGCATGCAAAGCGCTGCGTCTCTTCGCTGCCTGCCCAACAAGCAAACCGCTGCGTCTCTTCACTGCATCGCCTGTTGCGGTCCGCGGGAGTGATGGGAAAGAATCATATGCATTCACAGAATGCAGGTTCAATTCCAACTTTATTCGGCAATTTGCCCATCTTATATATGTTTGTGTAGTCGTACACTTTGCTAGGCCAATCACCATGCAGATTATGTCACAGGTAACCAATCATGGCACCGATCACGCACGCAGCGATCATGCCTTGTACCTTGCTACTTATTTAGCAAAGCTATCTTACCCTTAACCTTGGTTCTCACTGGCTTCTGCTAGTTTATCTGTACTTTCTCAGGATGTATCATTTCCAGCTGCACCAGTGTCCTTGGTGGACTACTTCAAAGCACGTAGCAGTGGCTATAGCCTGAGGCCTAAGGCTTCAGCAAATTTAGCTACTAATGCTAAGCAAGTTGTGCTAAGCAATTAATCCTAAACAGTGGTAGTTCCATACTCTATAACTCATATAGATTATTGTTCTGAAGCACCGCAAGGGCCCCAACAATCGCCAAAAGCAAAGCGTCGCGTCTCTTCGCCGCCTCGCAAACTAAACGCTGCATGTGTTCAGTGCCTCGCCAAAAAGCAGACTGCTGCGTGTATTCGCTGACTGGCAGAAAGCAAAGCACAGCGCCTGTTCGCTGCCTGGCCAACAAGCAAAGCGCTCCATCTCTTCGCTGCCTCGCAAACGAAGGAAGCGCTGCGTGCCTTGGGCGCCGAGCAAAGCAGCGCGTGACTTCGCCGCCTCACCGCCTAAGAAAGGTCTGCGTGCCTTTTCGCCCTCGCCGCCTAGCAAAGCGCCGTGTGCCTTCGCTGCCTCCCAAATCGCTCTGTCCCTTCGCCGCCTAGCCGCCTAGCAAAGCGTCCTCACCCTTCGCTGCCTAGCAAAGCTCCACATCTGCTCGCCGCCTAGCAAAGCACTGTGTGCCCTTGCCGCCTCCTACAGTGCTGCGTGCCTTTGCCGCCTCGCCGCCTGGCAAAGCACTGCGTGCCCTCACCACCTCGCACAGCGCTGCGTCCTTGGGCGCCTGGCAAAGCGCTGCGTGCCTTCGCCGCCTCGCCGCCTAGCAAGGCGCCCTAGCCCATCGACCACTAGCAAATCGCTGCGTGCCTTCGCTGCCTCGGTGCTTAGCAAAGCGCCACGTGCCTTCAGCGCCTACAAAAGCGCCGTGTCCCTTCGGCGCTACTACGGCGTTTGCTAAGCGGCGAGGCGGCGAAGGGACGCAGCGCTGTGTGAGGCGGTGAAGGGATGCAGCGCTTTGCTAGGCTACAATGCGGCGAGGCGCCGAGGCACCGAAGGACGCAGGCGTTTGGCAGGCGGCTGCGGGGGGGGAGGCACGCAGCGCTTTGCTAGGTGGCGAGGCGGCGAAGGGACGAAGCGATTTGGGAGGCGGCGAAGGAACACGGCGCTTTGCTTTTTGGCGACGGCACGCGGAGCTTTGCTAGGCGCCGAAGGGAGACGGCGCCTTGCTAGGCGGCGAGGCGGCGAAGGGACGCGGCGCTTTGTTTGGCAGCAAGGGCGAAAAGGCACGCAGCGCTTTCTTAGGCGGCGAGGCGCCGAAGGCACGCGCTGCTTTGCCAGGCACCGAAGGCATGCAGCGCTGTGTGAGGCTGCGATGCGGCAAGGCGCCGAACGCAGGCACTTCTTTGCTAGGCGCCCAAGGAACACGGCGCTTTGCTTTTGGGCGACGGCACGCGGAGCTTTGCTAGGCACCCAAGGGAGACGGCGCTTTGCTAGGCAGCAAGGCGGCGAACGCACAAAGCGATTTGCTAGGCAGTGATTCGCTGCCGCGCAGAAGAACGAAGCACTGTGCATGTTGGCTGTCTCACAAACAAGCAGCCTGCTGCGTCTCTTCGCTGCCTGGCCAACCAGCAAAGTGCTGCCTCGCTTCGCCTCCAGGCGAAAAAGCAATCCGCGATGCCACTGCGCCACCTGGTGCACAAGCAAAGTGCTGCATCTCTTCGCTGCCTCGCACAAGGAGCAACCACTGCGCATGTTGGCTGTCTCACAAACAAGCAGACTGCTGAAGCTCTTCGCTGCCTCCCCAACAAGCAAACCACTCTAGCCGGTCGACGCCTCGCCAGCATGCAAAGCGCTGCGTCTCTTCGCTGCCTGCCCAACAAGCAAACCGCTGCGTCTCTTCACTGCATCGCCAAAAGCAAAGCGTCGCATCTCTTCGCCGCCTCGCAAACTAAATGCTGCATGTGTTCAGTGCCTCGCCAAACAGCAGACCGCTGCGTGTGTTCGCTGACTGGCAGAAAGCAAAGCATGGCGCCTGTTCGCTGCCTGGCTGTCGCGGTCCGCGGGAGTGACGGGAAAGAATCATACGCACTCACAGAATGCAGATTCAATTCCAACTTTATTCAGCAATTTGCCCATCTTATAGGTACAGGCACGTGGCGCCTTGACCCTTAATTGGTGGTTCATACAGATTATGTCACAGGTAGCCAATCATAGCACCGATCACGCACGCAGCGGTCATGCCTTGTACCTTGCTACTTATTCAGCAAAACTGTCTAGCCCTTAACCTTGGTTCCCACTGGCTTCTGCTAGTTTATCTGTACTTTCTCAGGATGTATCATTTCCAGCTGCACCAGTGTCCTTGGGTACGTTTGTCTGAGACTCCTGTTGCTTGCTACTTGCAACTTTCCACCAGTTTAACCCTGTCATGGCCCTCCACACCTGGCCAACAAGCAAACCGTTCTATCTCTTCGCTGCCTCGCAAACTAAGGAAGCGCTGCGTGCCTTCGGCGCCGAGCAAAGCAGCGCGTGCCTTCGCCGCCTAAGAAAGCGCTGCGTGCCTTTTCGCCCTCGCTGCCTAGCAAAGCGCCGTGTCCCTTCACCGCCTCCCAAATCGCTCCGTCCCTTTGCCGCCTAGCCGCCTAGCAAAGCGTCCTCACCCTTCGCTGCCTAGCAAAGCTCCACGTCCACTCGCCACCTAGCAAAGCACTGTGTGCCCTCGCCGCCTCCTAGAGCGCTGCGTGCCTTCAGCACCTGGCAAAGCACTGTGTGCCCTCGCCGCCTTCTAGAGTGCTGCGTGCCTTCGGCGCCTGGCAAAGCACTGCGTGCCCTCACCGCCTCGCACAGCGCTGCGTCCTTGGGCACCTGGCAAAGCGCTGCGTGCCTTCGCCGCCTTGCCGCCTGGCAAAGCACTGCGTGCCCTTGCCGCCTCGCACAGCACTGCATCCTTGGGCGCCTGGCAAAGCGCTGCGTGCCTTCGCCGCCTTGCCGCCTAGCAAGGCGCCCTAGCCCGTCGACCACTAGCAAATCGCTGCGTGCCTTCGCTGCCTCGGTGCTTAGCAAAGCGCCACGTGCCTTCGGCGCCTACAAAAGCGCCGTGTGCCTCCGGCGCTACTACGGCGTTTGCTAAGCGGCGAGGCGGCGAAGGGACGCAGCAGTGTGTGAGGCGGCGAAGGCAAGCAGCGCTTTGCTGGGCGGCGAAGGGCCGAAGCGATTGGGGAGGCGGTGAAGGGACAGGGCGCTTTGTTGGGCGGCGAGGGCGAAAAGGGACGCAGCGCTTTCTTAGGCGGGAAGGTGGCGAGCAGACGCAGCACTTTGCTAGGTGGCGAGGCGGCGGAGGGATGCAGTGCTTTTGCAGGCGGCAAAGGGTCGCATCGGTTGCTTAGTTTGTGAGGCAGCAAAGAGCTCGAGCGGTTTGCTTGTTGGCGAGGCAGGGAAGAGCGGCCATGCTTTTTTTTTTTGTGAGTGGGCGAATAGACGCAGTGATGTGCTTTTTTGCGAGGCAGCGAAGAGACGCAGCGGTCTGCTTATTCGTTAGGCAGCGGTCAGATATATTGGTTAGGTAGTTTGCGAGGCAGGGAAGAGACTCAGTTGTTAGTTAGATGGTGATGCAGCTAATAGCCGCAGTGGTCTGCGTGTTCACCAGGCAGCGACCAGACGTAGCAGTTTGCTTCTTCATGTGGCAGTGAAGAGTCACCACGGTTTCCTTTATGGCGAGGCAGCGAACAGACAGAGCGTTGAGTTAGTTTGCAAGGCGATGAAGAGGTGCAGTGGTTTGCTAGTTGGCGAAGCAGCGGGAAGACTCAGCGGTGTGCTTATTTGTGCGGAGGGGAAGGGACGCAGTGGTTAGTTAGTTCGCCAGGCAGGGAAGAGACGCAGCACTTTGCTTGTCCACCAGGTGGCATAGAGGCATTGCAGTTGGCTTTTTCATGCGGAAGCGAACAGACGCAGCACTTTGCCAGCTGGCAAGGCGGCGAACAGATTCAGCAGTCTGCTTGTTTGTGAGACAGTGAACATCCACTGTGGTTAGTTGTTCAGCGAGTCAGCGAAGAGTCGCATCGGTTCCTTAGTTCGTGGGGCGGTGAACAGATGCAGCGGTTAGTTAGTTCGTGAGGCAGCGAATACATGCAGCAGTTTGCTTGTTTGCAACGCAGTGAAGAGACGCAGCGGTTTGCTTATTTGCGCAGGAGCGAACACAGGCAGCAGTTACATAGTTTGTGAGGCAGCGAGCAGATGCAGCGGTTTGCTTGATTGCAGGGCAGCGAACAGACGCAGCGGTTTGTATGTTCACAAGGCGGCGAACAGTTATAGCGGTCTGCTTGCTTGTGAGACAGCGAACAGATGCAGTGGTTTGCTTGATCGCGAGGCAGTGAACAGATAGAGCAGTTCACTTGTTTGTGAGGTAGGGAAGATTCGCTGTGGTTGGCTTTTTTGTGACTGGGTGAATAGATGCAGTGATGTGCTTTTTTTGCGAGGCAGCGAAGAGACACAGTGGTCCACTTGTTTGCGAGGCAGTGAAGTGTCTCCGTGGTTTGCTTTTTTGCCAGGCAGCAAAGAGATATAGTGGTGTGATTGTTCACGAGGCAGTGAAGAGACACAGCCGTTAGTTTGCAAGGCAGCGAACAGACACAGTCGTTGGTTAGTTTGCAAGGCAGTGAACAGACGCATTGGTTTGCTTGTCTGCGATGCAGTGAACAGGCGCAGCAGTTTGCTTGCTCGCGATGCAGTGAACAGAAGCAGCAGTTTGCTTGTTCGTGAGGCAGCGAACCGATTAGGCAGTCTCCTTGTTTGTGAGACAGCGAACATCCACAGTGGTCACTCATTCTGCAAGGCAGTGAACAGACGCAGTCGTTGGTTAGTTTGCAAGGCAGCGAACAGACGCATTGGTTTGCTTGTTTGTGAGGCGGTGAACAGATATCATGATTTGCTTTTTCACCAGGCAGGGAACAGCTGACGTGGTTTGCTTTCTGCAAGTCAGTGAATACATGCAGCGGTCTGCTTTTTTTGTGAGGCAGGGAACCGATGCAGCGTTTAGTTTGCTTGGCACCAAAAAGACGCAGCGGTGTGCTTGTTTGCGAGGTATCGAAGAAAAGCAGCGGGTAGTTAGTTGGCCATGTGGCGAAGAGATGCAAAAGTTTGCTTGTTCGTGATGCAATGAAGAGACGCAGCGGTTTGCTTGTTCGTCAGTCAGCAAACATACTCAGTGGTTTGCTTGTTCACCAGGCAGCGAACAGACTCGGCAGTTTGCTTGTTGGTGAGGCGGTGAACAGTTATAGTGTTTTGCGTGTTTGTGAGGCAGCAAACAGATGCAGTGGTTTGCTTGTTCGCCAGGCAGCGAACCGATTAGGCAGTCTCCTTGTTTGTGAGACAGCGAACATCCACAGTGATCACTCATTCTGAGAGGCAGCGAACAGATGCAGCACTTTGCTTGTGCACCAGGTGGCGTAGTGGCTTCTTGGATTGCTTTTCGTGTTGCAGCGAAGCGAGGCAGCACTTTGCTAGGTGGAGAGGCAGTGAACAGACGCAGCAGTCTGCTTCTTTGTGACACAGCCAACATCCACAGTGGTTAGTTATTCTGCGAGGCAGCGAAGAGACACACCGGTTAGCTAGTTCGCGAGGCAGTGAACACATGCAGCAGTTTGCTTGTTCGTAATGCAGCAAAGTGACGCAGCGGTTTGTTTGTTTGTGGGGGAGTGAACAAAGGCAGAGTTAGTTAGTTTGCAAGGCAGCGAACAGACGCAGTGGTTTGCTTGTTTGTGAGGCAGCAAACAGATGCAGGTGTTAGTTCGTGAGGCAGTGAAGAGACGCAGTATTCTGCTTGTCCACCAGGTGGCAGAGCGGCATCGCAGTTTGCTTTTTTGCATGGAAGTGAAGCGAGGCAGCACTTTGCTTGTTGGCCAGGCAGCAAAGGGATGCTGCAGTCTGCTTGTCGGTGAAGCGGTGAACAGATTCTGCCGACTGCTTGTTCACAACACCTCGAATAGATGCAGCAGACTGCTTGTTGGTGAGGCAGGAAGAGATGCAGCAGTTCCTTCTTTTGCCAGGAATCAAACAGATGCAGAGATTAGTTAGTGCGCGAGGCAGCAAAGAGACGCAATGGTTTGCTTGTCTGTGAGGCATCGAAGAGACGCAGTCGTTGATTAGTTGGCGAGGTGACATAGCGGCGCTGTGGTTTGCTTTGGCACGTGGAAGTGAAGAGACACAGCGGTTTGCTTGTTTGCTAGTCATTGAACATATGCAGGGGCTCACTAGCTTGCGTGGCAGCGAAGAGTCGCGGCGGTTAGTTGTTTTGTGAAGCAGCGAACAGGTGCAGCGCTTAGTTAGTTTGCGAGGCAGAGAACAGATGCAGCAGCTTGTCTGTTTGCGAGGAAGGGAAGAGATGCAGCGTTTCCTTGTGTGCGAGGCAGCGAACAGGCGCAGCGGTTAGTTTCCTTATGCATTGAACAGATGCAGTGGTTTGCTTGTTTGCTAGTCATGGAACTGATGCAGGGGCTCGCTAGTTTGCGAGGTAGCGAAGAGGCGCAGGGGTCGCTAGTTTGTGAGGCAGCGAAGAGGTGCGGTGGTTAGTTGTTTTGCGAAGCAGCAAACAGACACAGCGGTTCACTAGTTTGCGAGGCAGAGAACAGATGCAGCAACTTGTCTGTTTGCAAGGCAGCAAGGAGGTGCAGCGGTTAGCTTGCTTGCAAGGCATAGAAGAGACACAGTAGCTTGTCTGTTTGCGAGGCAGGGAAGAGAAGCAGGGACTCGCTAGTTTGTGAGGCAGCGAACAGACACAGCGGTTAGTTTGAGAGGCAGGGAATAGATGCAGCAGTTTCCTTGTTTGCGAGGCAGCGAACAGGCGCAGCAGTTACTTTCCTACGCATCAAAGAGACGCAGGGGCTCGCTAGTTTGCAAGGCAGTGAAGAGACGAATCGTTTACTTAGTTTACGAGACAGCCAGGAGGCCCAGCAGTTACTTTCCTATGTGTTGAACAGATGCAGTGGTTTGCTTGTTTGCTAGTCATGGAACACTTGCAGGGGCTTGATAGTTTGCGAGGCAGCGAAGAGATGCAGCGGTTTCCTTGTTTGCGAGGCAGCGAAGAGATGCAGGGGTTGCTAGTTTGCGAGGCAGCAAAGAGGCACAGCGTTTAGTTATTTTGCGAGGCATCGAACAGACACAGCGGTTAGTTTACGAGGCAGCGAAGAGATGAAGCGGTTTCCTTTTGTGCGAGGCAGCAGACACAGCAGTGAGCTAGTTTGCGAGGCAGGGAACAGACACAGCGGTTAGTTTACGAGGCAGGGAATAGATGCAGCGGTTAGTTTCTTACGCATCAAACACATGCAGCGGTTTGCTTGTTTGCTAGTTATGGAACCGATGCAGTGGTCGCTAGTTTGCGAGGCAGCGAACAGGCACAGCAGCTTGTCTGTTTGCAAGGCAGCAAGGAGGCGCAGCGGTCAGCTTGCTTCCAAGGCATAGAAGAGACACAGCAGCTTGTCTGTTTGTGAGGCAGTGAGAAGGCGCAGCGATTTTCTTCTTTGCGAGGCAGCAAACAGGTGCAGCGGTTAGTTTCCTACGCATCGAAGAGACGCAGGGCTCGCTAGTTTGCGAGGCAGCGAAGAGACAATGCGTTTACTTAGTTTATGAGGCAGCCGGGAGGCACAGCGGTTAGTTTCCTATGCATCGAAGAGAAGCAGCGGTTTGCTTGTTTGCTAGTCCTGGAACAGTTGCAGGGGCTTGCTAGTTTGCGAGGCAGCGAAGAAACACAGTGGTTTCCTTGTTTGCTAGGCAGCGAAGAGACGCAGGTGTCGCTAGTTTGCGAGGCAGTGAAGACACGAAGCGGTTTCCTTGTGTGCGAGGCAGTGAACAGACGCAGCAACTTGTCTGTTTGCGAGGCAGCGAGGAGGCGCAGCGGTTTCCTTGTTTGCGAGGCAGCCAGGAGGGGCAGTGGTTAGTTTCCTACGCATCGAACAGACGCAGCGGTTTGCTTGTTTGCTAGTCATGGAACAGATGCAGGGTCTCGCTAGTTTGCGAGGCAGCGAAGAGGTGCAGCGGTTAGTTTGCGAGGCAGCTAAGAGACGCAGCGGTTTCCTTGTTTGCGAGGAAGCCAGGAGGTGCAGCGGTTAGTTTCCTACGCAGCAAACAGACACAGCAGTTTGCTTGTTTGTTAGTCATGGAACCGATGCAGGGGCTCGCTAGTTTGCAAGGCAGCGATGAGGCACAGCGGTTTACTTGTGTGCGAGGCAGCGAAGAGACAAAGCGTTTACTTAGTTTGTGAGGCAGAGAACAGATGCAGCAGCTTGTCTGTTTGCGAGGCAGTGAAGAGGTGTAGCAGTTAGTTATTTTGCAAGGCAGAGAACAGACACAGCGGTTAGCTAGTTTGCGAGGCAGCGAAGAGGCATAGGGGTCGCTAGTTTGTGAGGCAGCAAAGAGGTGCGGCGGTTAGTTGTTTTGCGAAGCAGCAAACAGACACAGCGGTTCGCTAGTTTGCGAGGCAGAGCACAGACGCAGCAACTTGTCTGTTTGCAAGGCAGCGAGGAGGCACAGCGGTTACCTTGCTTGCAAGGCATAGAAGAGACACAGTAGCTTGTCTGTTTGCGAGGCAGGGAATAGACGCAGAGGTTTCCTTGTTTGCGAGGCAGCGAGCAGGCACAGTGGTTAGTTTCCTATGCATCGAAGAGACGCAGTGGTTTGCTTGTTTGCTAGGCAAGGAACAGATGCAGGGGCTTGCTAGTTTGCGAGGCAGCGACGAGGCACAGGGGTCGCTAGTTTGCGAGGCAGCGAAGAGACGAAGCGGTTTGCTTTTTTGCGAGGAAGCCAAGAGGCGCAGTGGTTAGTTTCCTATGTAACGAACAGACGCATGGTCTCGCTAGTTTGCGAGGCAGCCAAGAGACGCAGCGGTTAGGTATTTTGCGAGGCAGAGAACAGACGCAGCAGCTTTTCTGTTTGCGAGGCAGCAAAGAGATGCAGCGTTTTCCTTGTTTGCGAGGCAGCCAGGAGGCGCAGCGCTTAGTTTCCTATGCATTGAAAAGACGCAGCGGTTCGCTTGTTTGCTAGGCATGGAACTGATGCAGGGGCTCGCTAGTTTGCGAGGCTGCTAACAGGCGCAGTTGTTAGTTATTTTGTGAGGCAGCAAACAGACACAGTGGTTTCCTTGTGTGTGAGGCAGCGAACAGACGAGGGGTCACTAGTTTGTGAGGCAGCGAAGAGGTGCGGTGGTTAGTTGTTTTGCGAAGCAGCGAACAGACACAGCGGTTCACTAGTTTGTGAGGCAGAGAACAGATGCAGCAGCTTGTCTTTTTGCGAGGTAGCAAGGAGGTGCAGCGGTTAGCTTGCTTGCGAGGCATAGAAGAGACACAGCAGCTTGTCTGTTTGTGAGGAAGGGAAGAGTCGCGGCATTTCCTTGTGTGCGAGGCAGCAAACAGGTGCAGCGGTTTGTTTGTTTGCTAGTCATGGAACCAATGCAGAGTCTCGCTAGTTTGCGAGGCAGCAAAGAGATGAAGCATTTACTTAGTTTGTGAGGCAGAGAACAGACGCAGAAGCTTGTCTTTTTGCGAAGCAGCGAGGAGGCGCAGCGGTTAGTTTCCTACGCAGCGAACAGACTCAGGGCCTCACTAGTTTGTGAGGCAGCGAAGAGGTGTAGCAGTTAGTTATTTTGCAAAGCAGAGAACAGACACAGCAGTTAGCTAGTTTGTGAGGCAGCGAACAGGCGCAGCAGCTTGTCTGTTTGCAAGGCAGCTAGGAGGCGCAATGGTTAGCTTGCTTGCGAGGCATGGAAGAGACAGAGCAGCTTATCTGTTTACGAAGCAGGGAAGAGATGCAGTGGTTTGCTTGTTTGCTAATCATGGAACATATGCAGGGGCTCGCTATCTTGCGAGGCAGCGAAGAGGCGCAGGGGTCACCAGTTTGCGAGGCAGCGAAGAGGCGCAGCGGTTAGTTGTTTTGGGAGGCAGCGAACAGACGCAGGGGCTCGCTAGTTTGCGAGGCAGCGAACAGGCTCAGGGGTTAGTTTGCGAGGCAGTGAATAGACGCAGCATCTTGCTTGTTTGCCAGACTGCCAACAGTCGCAGGGGTGTGCTTGTTTGCGCGGCAGCAAGGAGGCGCAGCGGTTAGCTTGCTTGTGAGGCATAGAAGAGACACAGCAGCTTGTCTGTTTGTGAGGCAGGGAATAGACACAGGGACTCGCTAGTTTGCGAGGCAGTGAAGAGATGTAGCGCTTTCCTTGTTTGCAAGGAAGCGAGGAGGTGCGGCGGTTAGTTTCCTATGCAGCGAAGATACGCAGTGGTTTCTTTGTTTGCCAGGCAGCGAAGAGATGCAGGGGCTCGCTAGTTTGTGAGGCAGCAAAGAGACGCAACGCCTTCCTTGTGTGCGAGGCAGCCAGGATGTGCAGGGGTTATTTTGCGAGGCAGTGAATAGATGCAGCGGCTTGCTTGTTTGCCAGACAGCCAACAGTAACAGGGGTGTTCTTGTTTGTGTGGCAGCGAAGAGACGCAGTGGTTTCCTTGTGTGCAAGGCAGCGAACAGACACAGGGGCTCGCTAGTTTGTGAGGCAGCGAACAGGCGCAGGGGTTAGTTTGCAAGGTAGTGAATAGATGCAGCGGCTTGCTTGTTTGCCAGACTGCCAACAGTCGCAGGGCTGTGCTTGTTTGCGTGGCAGCGAGGAGGCGCAGCGGTTAGCTTGCTTGCGAGGCATAGAAGAGACACAGCAGCTTGTCTGTTTGTGAGGCAGGGAAGAGATGCAGCTGTTTCCTTGTTTGCAAGGCAGTGAACAGGTGCAGCGGTTAGTTACTTACGCATCGAACAGACGCAGCGGTTTGCTTGTTTGCTAGTCATGGAACCAATGCAGGGGCTCGCTAGTTTGCGAGGCAGCGAAGAGGTGCAGGGGTCGCTAATTTGAGAGACAGAGAACAGACGCAGTAGCTTGTCTGTTTGCGAGGCAGCAAGGAGTCACAGCAGTTAGCTTGCTTGCGAGGCATAGAAGAGACACAGCAGCTTGTCTGTTTGCAAGGCAGGGAATAGACGCAGCAGTTTGCTTGTGTGCAAGGCAGCGAACAGATGCAGGGGCTCACTAGTCTGCGAGGCAGTAAAGAGAAGAAGCATGTATTTAGTTTGTGAGGCAGCGAAGAGATGCAGGGGTCACTAGTTTGCAAAGCAGTGAAGAGACGCAACGTTTACTTAGTTTGTGAGGCAACGAACAGACCTAGCAGGTTGTCTGTTTGCGAGGCAGCGAAGAGACACAGCGGTTTCCTTGTGTGAGAGGCAGCAAACAGACACAGCGGTTAGCTATTTTTTGAGACAGTGAAGAGACGCAGCGGTTAGTTATTTTGCTAGGCAGCAAACAGACTCAGGGGCTCGCTAGTTTGCAAGGCAGCAAAGAGGTGCAGCGGTTACTTCTTTTGCGATATAGCGAAGAGGCACAGCGGTTATTTTGTGACGTAGTGATTAGACGCAGCGGCTTGCTTGTTTGCCAGACTGTCAACAGTCGTAGGGGTGTGCTTGTTTGTGCGGCAGCGAAGAGACGCAGCGGTTCGCTTGTTTGGTAGGCATGGAACAGATGCAGGAGCTCGCTAGTTTGCAAGGCAGCTGAGAGGCGCAGTGGCTTCCTTGTGTGTGAGGCAGCGAAGAGACACAGGGGCTCGCTAGTTTGCAAGGCAGTGAAGGGACGCGGCAGTTAGTAATTTTGTGAGGCAGAGAACAGATGCAGTAGCTTGTCTGTTTGCGAGGCAGTGAGGAGGCACAGCAGTTAGCTTGCTTGCAAGGCATAGAAGAGACAGAGCAGCTTGTCTGTTTGTGAGGCAGGGAATAGACGCAGCTGTTTCCTTGTCTGCGAGGCAGCGAGCAGGCGCAGTGGTTAGTTTCCCATGCATTGAACAGACACAGGGGCTCGCTAGTTTGCAAGGCAGCGAAGAGGCGCAGGGGTTTCCTTGTGTGCGAGGCAGCGAAGACGCATGTGCTCGCTAGTTTGCGAGGCAGCCAGGAGGCATAGCGGTTAGTTTCCTACGCATCGAACAGATGCAGTGGTTTGCTTGGGTACGAGGCAGCGAAAAGACACAGCTGTGAGATAATTTGCGAGGCAGCGAACAGAGACAGCGGTTAGTTTCCTACGCAGCGAAGAGACGCAGTGGTTTCCTTGTTTGCTAGGCAGCGAACAGACTCAGGGGATTGCTGTTTTGCGAGGCAGCGAAGAGACGCTGCGGTTTCCTTGTGTGTAAGGAAGCGAAGAAACACAGGGGCTTGCTAGTTTGCGAAGCAACGAAGAAAAGCAGGGATCGCTAGTTTGCGAGGCCACCCATGTAACACCCACGTCACACCCACATCACCTTCGAATCACCCACATCACACTCACGTCACACCCACGTCACCTTCGAATTTCCCACGCCACACCCATGTCACGTTCGAACTACCCATGTCACACCCACGTCTCGTTCGAATTTCCCATGTCACACCCATGTCATGTTCGAATTTCCCACGTCAGACCCACGTCATGTTCGAATTTCCCACGTCACACCCACCTCACCTTCGAAACACCCACGTCACACCCACGTCACGTTCAAACCACCCACATCACACCCACGTCACTTTTGAATCACCCATGTCACACCCACATGACACCCACGTCATGTTCGAATAACCCACATCACACCCACGTCACCTTTGAATTTCCCGCATCACACCCACGTCACGTTCGAACCACCCACGTCACACCCACGTCATGTTTAAATTTCCCATGCCACACCCAAGTCACGTTCGAATCACCCACGTCACACCCACGTCACACCCATGTCACGTTCGAATCACCCACGTCTCGTTCGGATTTCCCACATCACACCCACGTCACGTTTGAATCACCTATGTCACACCCACGTAACGTTCCAATCAAGCACGTCACACCCACGTCATGTTCGAACCACCCACGTCACACCCATGGTCCTCCCTTCCAGCAGCATCACAGTCCTAATGGTAAGATATGAGGACGCCTGGTGTAGGCTTGGGGAGGGGAGGCAAGGGAGCCGGGCACTCGTGGTGGGGCTGCCCTAGGCATGCGGAGGCAAGCTCTGCCTTCCCAGTGCTCTTGCCTCTGAGCCCTGGTTGGTGGGGGAGCCTTTGAAGCAGGGTGGCACACCCACATCACTTTCGAACCACCCACATCACACCCACGTCACCTTAGAATTTCCCACGTCACACCCATCTCACCTTCAAACCACATATGGAACAAGCATGCTCCTCCCTTGCAACAGCTTCACAGTGCTAGTGCCAAGGTGTGAGGACACCTGGTGTAGGCTTGGGGAGGGGAGGCAAGGGAGCCGGGCACTTGTGGTGGGGCTGCCCTAGGCACGCAGAGGCAAGCTCTGCCTTCCCAGTGCTCTTGCCTCTGAGCCCTGGTTGGTGGGGGAGCGTTTGCAGCAGGGTGGCACACCCACATCACCTTGGAACCACCGATGTCACACCCACGTCGCACCCATGTCACGTTCGGACCACCCATGTCACACCCATGTCATGTTCGAATTTCCCACGTCACATCCACGTCACTTTCGAACCGCTCATGTCACACCCAAGTCACATTTGAATTTCCCACGTCACACCCACGTCATGCTCAGAACAGCCACGTCACACTCACGGTCCTCCCTTGGAGCAGAATGACAGTGTTAGTGGTAAGGTGTGAGGACACCTGGTGTAGGCTTGGGGAGGGGAGGCAAGGGAGCCGGGCACTTGTGGAGGGACAGTCCTAGGCATGTGGAGGCAAGCTCTGCCTTCCCAGTGCTCTTGCCTCAGAGCCCTGGTTGGTGGGGAGCGTTTGCAGCAGGGTGGCACACCCAGGTCACGGTCAAACCACACACGTCACAGCCACATCACACCCAAGTCACGTTCGAATCAGCCACATCACACCCACGTCACGTTCAAATTTCCCATGTCATACTCCCGTCACGTTTGGACCACCCACATCACACCCACAGTCCTCCCTTGCAGCAGCATGACAGTGCTAGTGGTAAGGTGCGAGTACACGTGGTGTAGGCTTGGGGAGGGGAGGCAATGGAGCCGGGCACTCGTGGTGGGGCTGCCCTAGGCATGCGGAGGCAAGATCTGCCCTCCCAGTGTTCTTGCCTCTGAGTCCTGGTTGGTGGGGAACGTTTGGAGCAGGGTGGCCCACGTCACCTTGGAACCTTGGAGCCACCCACATCACACCCACCTCACATCCACGTCACGTTCAAAACACCCATGCCACACCTACGTCACACCCACGTCACACCCATGTCACGTTCAGACCACCGTCACACCCACGTCACTCCCACGTCACATTCGAATCTCCCATGTCACACCCACGTCACGTTCGAATCACCCACGTCACCTTCGAATTTCCCACATCACACCCATGTCACGTTCGAATCAACCACATCACGCCCACGTCACACCCATGTCACACCCACGTCACATTCCAATTTCCCACATCACAGCCACCTCACACCCACGTCACGTTCGAATTTCCCACGTCACACCCCTCTCACATACCCCTCTCTTTCTCTCTGCTCTGCAGCTGCACCCAGGACAACAAGGTCACCCCCCCCAAGCAGGAAACCTCTCCTGCTCTCTGGGTGTCATGTCTCCCTGGGGCCAGGCTGTGACCTGCAGCCCGAGGGAAGGGGCTCTGTGCTGGGGTGCAAAGACCTGGATAGGAGGCTCTGGGGTGGGAGTGGGTGGCTTTGGGGAGGGCTGTGATTCACCCAGCAGTGTGGGAGCTGCCCTGTGACCTTCCCCTGTGCCCCCCCCACGTCCTGCTATGTGGGGGGGGGGGCAGGACTGGGGTGTCCCTGAGCCCCCACCTCCCCCTGGCCAGGGGCTGCCTTGTCCATGTCCCTGCCCACGCAGATCCCCCTCGGGGCCATTTAAGGGACAGCGGGAGAGTCTGGGTGCCTGTCATCATCTGCATCGTCCTGGGGGCCCTGCTCTGCCTGCTCCTGACCCTCCTGGTGGGGCAAGTGCAAAGTGCCAAGGCTCAGCACAGAGGTGGGTCCTTCCCCATCGGTCTCAGGGTGGGCAGTGCCTCTTGGCAGCCCTGTGGGTGCTGTGGGGTGTCCGTGAGGGGCATAGATGGAGCTGGGGTAGGGGTGCTGCCTCCTGTCCTATCCCTGCCCCTTCACTGTCTGGCTGTGAGACATCAGCAAGCAGGCTGAAGAGAGCCCAAACGCAGCAGGAGATGGTGATGTGGGGGGAGAGAAATGGCAGAGAGGGGCTGTGGGAAAGAGGAGCAGCGGGAAATGCCTGAGGTTGCTGCTGGCCATGCTCTGGGCTGGAGGGGAGGCTGTGAGGCAGGAGCAGTGCTGGGAGGAGCGCAGGGCAGGGTGTCTGGTCCCCGGGCTGCTCCCTCTGTCCATCCCTGTTATGGACCCATCTGTCAGAGAGGGAGGACCTCCCTGGGGAGAGGAGATGCAGGGACTGGAGCTGGGGCCCAAAAGGGCACGGGCTGTCTCTGAAGGGACAGTGTGAGGGTGACATTGCCCCAGACCATCTCCACAGGGACATTGCAGTCACCAGGGATGTGGCAGTGATGCCTGGACAGAGCAGTGGGGCTGGGCTGACAGCAGTGTCATTCAGTGTCATCATCAGAGTGGGGAGGAATCGCCCTCTGGAGTGACTCCTGAGCTGTGTGGAGTGGGTGAGGGCCAGACATGCCCGTCCAAGCTGGGTGCCTGCAGCCCTGTGCCCTGCAGCGTTGCATGGGGACTTCCTGGGCTCGATACATGCCCGCCTCCAGCAGGTCCTGAGCTTGCCCCAAGGAGCCGTGCCTGAAGGCACCAGCATCTCCCCGAGCACATGGGGAGTCTCCACAGCCAGCTCTGGTGCAGAGCCTGGCACTGCCGACCCTGTGGCTGAGCAAGAGGAATCCCCACTGCCGCACACATGCTCCTGCGACCCTGGGGGAGGTGGGCAGGACACTGGGTCTCCTGTGGCCCCACCAACACCAGCATCTCAGCCCCTCGTTCCTGCACGTCCTTCCTTCTTCCGCTCTGCGGGAGGCCTCTTCTCATTGCCACCAGCTCCTCTCTCCTTTCAGACGTCCCCGTCCTGCCCAGAGGTGACCCAGCAGACAGCTATAGTGGTGCCAGGGAAGTCTCTGACCCCAGGGAGGATCTTGTTGCTGGACAGTGAGGCTGGGAAGCGCCCGGGGAGGCACAGAGAGGTGAGGGGGAAATGCAGTGCTGTCCCCAGTGCCCTCAGAGTTGCTGCGTACTGAGAGCCTGACCTCCCAGGATGGGGAGGGAATCTGCCCCAGGAGTTTTCCTGGTGGGGAACCTGGGGTGGGGTAACGGTCTGAAGGTCTCAGGGGCAGTGAGTGGAGGAGGAGGAGGAAGGGGATTTAGAGCCCAGGATGGGCATGCACACAGGACAAACTGCAATGCGCTGGTCTTGCTGTTTCCAGGGGGCAGCCTGAACTCCCGGGAAAATGATGGGGCCCCTGGAGCCATGAGAGCCGCCCTGTCCCTGCCGCCCCACGAGCACAGGGTATGATGATGCTGAAGAGATGCCTCTGGCACATGCCCACGAGGACACCAAGGCTGTGAGACTGGATCCTGGTGCCAAAAGGTCCCTGAGCCCATGGCCAGGGGAGCCCACCCTTGCCATGCAATTGGGTGCACCTGGGATGGAAGAGAGGTCTGTGCAGCTGGGAGACCTGTGAGTGCCAGAGCACGGTTTCCCTTCTCCCACTGGCAGCAGAAAGAGCTGGGTGTTTTCTCTATTTTTAGCCCTCTACTTTTACACCATGCATTGGTATTTGTTCTTATTAAAACCCTTTGGAGATTTGATGCGGAGCTGGTGCTTCCCTCCCCAGCTGTTGGGGTGTCTCCCTGAGGCTGATCAGGGAGGGCGAAGGACCAAGAACCAGCAGTGGGGAAGGGACATGTCTCAGGAGCAGTGGGTTCTGAGACAGGCTGTGTGCCTGCAATTGCCCCTGATCCCTGGAGTGCGGGAATAGTGAGCAGCCCAGCTGGAGGATAGTCCTGCTGGCAGAGACATTTCCATCCTGCAAACCCCACACAGTTCCCAGCCAAAATGGGTCTCTCTGCAGGGTCCTGTAATGCCCCTCTGGGCAGGGAGGTCCAGTTTCCTCACCCCAGGAGTGCCCCTGCTTGCTCTTTTCCCAGGGGCTCTGCCTGGGCCAACCTGGTCTCAGGCACAGAGGCCACCCCAGAGCTGCAGTGACAGGGCTAGCCCTGGGCTGTGGCCCCATGGAAGTGAGCCGGAAGGTGACAGCAGGGCCCTGAACACCCCAGGCAGCCCCGGAGGGGCTCATCACCCAGAGATCACCTTCCCACAGAGGCTGGGAGGCAGCTCTGCTTCCCACTGCCCCCGCACACGGCATGGAGCAGCTTGTTCAGGTGCCCAGGGCTGGGATTTCCCTTCCTCTGGCTGCGCAGGGACTCCTGTTTCCAGGGGCTGCTCCTGGCTCCTGTGGCCCTCGCAGACCCTCAAGCAGTCCTGGCACAAGCCACAGCTGGCTCCTTCCCAGCAGGGGCTGTGAGGCACCAGGACCACAGGCAGCCCCACAAGTCCACCCCCACCCCTCTGCCCTCCTGCAGCTGGGCTGCAGGAGCAGAATAAGGAGTTGCCTCGCCTGGGGCATCAGTTTGGGTCTGCGCAGGGGAACAGCTGTGTGCAGGGCACAGGGGGACAGGAGCAGACAGTGACAGAAGGGGATGTTTCCTTCAGCAGTGTGGGAGGCAGAACAGGAAGAGGGCAGGGGCCTGGAGAAGGGATCACCATGACATGTGGGCTCCAGCCCAAAGTCACAGTTCAGCCCCCAGCCTCGGGACAGGCCCATCCCCGAGGATGCTCACAAGGGCATTTTTCTGTGGTGAGAAGATTTCATGCAGTCACCGATGGGAGCTGAGACAGGATCCTTGTTCTTAGGTTGGGATTTTAACAGGCTGCGCCCCAGTGCCCCCAGACAAGAAACCTCTCACACAGGAGCTGAGTGGGCAGAAGGGTTCAATGGCTGTGCAGCACCCCAAAAGCCAAGCACTCAATGCAACAAGCATGCTCACGAGAGGTAAGGTCCCCTCCCATCTTGCAGCCAGCACTGGCACCAGGAAATGGAGGCCTTGGCTCAACCTCTCTCTGCATCAAGAAGGCCAAACCAGCTCTTCCCACCTCCCCGGAGCATCCCCTTGTCAGCAGGGGCTGCGCTGCCGTGAAAGGGCTGACTCCACTGAACAGGAGATCCCTGAAACATCATGGCCACAGCTGCAGATAAATAGTTATGGCATGACCTTGGCAGACAGCTGCCCTGGGAGCAGGCATTGACACTCAATCCCGGACTCCGGAGCTGTTCTTTTTGGGCCCCTCTGACATTCACATGCTACAAATGGCAGAGTTTACACCATGCCAAGGAAATATCCACAGCAATTTGGAGATCTGGTTTAATTCACAAGAACAAAGTTCTGTGTGTGCCGGGATGGCTGGCAGTCACTGTTAACTCTCCTGCCGGCTTGGGAGGCGGCTCTTCTCCCCAGAGCTAAGGAACAAGAAAAGAAGATGCTAAGTGGGATGCACAGGGAAAGACAGAGAAATACAGCAGACTATTTCAGGCCATGTATGTTTAGATGTGCTTCTGATGGCATTTCCAGGCTCACTGTGATGTGACACAGGCCTCTGGGTCCACCCAAGGTCCTACGCGCAGTTGGTCAGCCTGAGACTGAGTCTGGTGGGGCCAAGACTGGGGGTGAAGCTGTTTCTTGGCTTCAGCATTCAGAGAGAGGTTTGAAAAGGTGCATACAAACATCCCTTTGTGTCCAGCTGCCCAGGATTCCTATGTCCCACACTGTAATCCTATTCTGAGTGCCAAATAGCTGCCCCTTGGATGGCAGGCATGTCTGATTCACCTCCAAGGGAGTGTTGGGCATTTGCTTGGGGCTGTACAGAGGTGCATAGTATCAAGGCCTAACCCAGGTCAATCCCAAGTCACAAAAAGGCCCAGGATGTCATATCCAAACCAGTGGCTCTGCAATGGGGATTCTGACACCTCGGTGGATCACTACCCCTCAACACTCCCAGGCTTTTCCTGGAGCTGGCACACACTTAGTCCCTCTGTTGTGTCCTCAGCCTCTCAGCTGCTCTTTTCTTCTCCTCCTCTATGCGGGAGAAGTAAACATAGATGGTCACTTCCTCATCCGATGACAGGCGGTACTTGACCACATCCTGAAAACATGGCTTTTCTTCACCCAGCTTCCCACCACTCTCCTCCTCTTCCCCAGCTACGGGTAGGGATGAGCCCAACCGAACCCCTGGCTGCGTTTCACTTCTCTGCTGAACCTGCAAGACAATTCAATGACGGTTTTAGTTCCGCTTCCAAGCACACTCACAGGCTCTCAACATGCGCCAACAGAGCAGCCAGTGACTGCAGGGCCTGCGTGGTCACCAGACCCCTTATTCTGGCCTTGGCCTCAGGCACCCCAGGAAGGGATGCTGCAACCGTAGCTGCAGAACCGGGAGAGTCACTGCAACATGCCCAAGCTGTCACAGCCTCACCAGGTTTCACTACTGTATCCCACTGGCACTCCTCTCTCAAGCTGTGATCGCTCATGGCAATACAATGGAGGGAAGGGAATTGCGCTTTACAGAGCAGGACACCTGCTCTGCATTCATCCCAGGCAAAGACTGGTGATGGCGGTTCAGCTGGGCTGCTTCTTCCTACAGGGCACAATTGTCTCTCACTGTTTCCTCTGCCGCTTGACTTGAGCCATCCAGGCAGCAATCTTAAGCTAATATTTGCAATACTAAGTCTTAACCCCCTTAAGCAAATACAGACCACAGACAACTTCTCACAGGGGCTCTTTACAACCCAGAAAGTGACCTCAACGTGCTCTCAGGGGGATGCTAGAGCGTGACCAGGGCATCACCACAATTGCCCATTGGCCCCTGCTATCCTGCTGGGATCTCACTCCTTGCAGCATGAATGAGTGGAAGGGATTCCCTTTGGCAGAGCAGAACTCCGAAAGGAAATCCTGCTACCGGGCTCAGCGGCTCAAAGCACACAATCCTTGCAAGCCTGTCTGAGCTCAGGTTTCACCCTGAGACTCAAACACACTCACTCCATATACTGTCTCTTCTGATGCCTGCTGCTCTCTCTTCTCCTCCTCATCTATGTTGGAGAAGTAAACAAACACCGTCATCTCCTCCTCTGGCCCCAGGTGGTAGATGTACACATCCTTAATACTTGGCTTTCTCTCTCGAGGATGATCATCAGCCCCCTCGTCCCTGCTGGTCGCGGGTTGGCTGAGGTCAGGCCGCAGGTTTGTCAGTGTTTGTGACATCTGCCAAATCTACATTGGCATCAGAGCAGCATTTGTACGCTGGGTCTCCCCTCACTCGGACACTCCGAACATGCCGCACTAGAGCAGCTGGCGCCTGCAGCAGCTGGGCCCTCAGCAGCCCCCAAGTCTGGTGGGGCCTCAGGCACCCCAAGGGAGGAGAAATCCCTTGCCCAGGCAGGGACGCTGCAGTCGTAGCTGGAGAAACAGGACAGCCACCTCCACACAGCCCTCAGGGCATGTGCCAGCCTCACCAAGGCTCACCAGCTCTGCCAGCCAAACTTTCCATCTCTGTCGCACATCTCTCACATAGCGCAGGAGGGGAAGGAATTGCTGTTGCCTGAGCAGCAGCTATGAATGCAGCCCCACTGCCGGCATCAGCAGGTCAGAACAAACGACCCTAAATACCCCTCCTGACCTCAGCTTGTACCCTTAGCATGACTGCTCATGGCCTCGCTTGCTGCTTCCCCAACCCCCAACAGACCAGCAATGGGCCTTTAATAACCCTGGCACTTCTCTTGGACCACAGACCCCATTCCTGGTGGTCCTTTGCCTCTTATAGATGCATTTCAAGGCATCTGTGACAGGGTCCCTGAAGTACCTTCAAGGTTCAGCTCCCCTGGGGTAGAGGAAAGGCTTTTTCTGTCTGAAGGTTTAAAAAGGTTTCCCTGTACCTGGGTCCTCTCTGGCTCTTCCATTTCTCTCCTCGCCTTCAGTGCTGGCTTTTCTCTCTTTTCCTTTGGCTTTGCTGACAATTATGGGTATCTGGCTTCAGCACTTGGCTTCCTCCTGCCTTTCTCCGCCTTCCTTGAGGAGCCCCCTTGGATGGCTGGCAGCACACTGAAAACACACATCATGGGGAGGTGGTGTGAGCACAGGGCGAGCTTGAACTCCATCCCAAGCTCACAAGCTGGGCTCTTGCTTCTGGCAGCACGAGGCAGGTCTGCAGGGGAATGACTTGGGTTCAAATAAATGTGTGGAGCCAGGTCTTCTGCAAGGACAGGCTCTGAGGGACATCATTACCCCCCTTCCTGGCAATTGCATTTATCCCTGCTCGGTGCGCCAAAATACTCTGTGTTTGCGGATGTAAAATGTACTGTTATGGGGACCCAGTGTCAAAGATGGAGCAAGTGATCAAGGGAGTAAAGAGTGCCTGCCGTTTACCTGTCCCTGCCACTCTCTTGTGCCAGCCACAAGACAAGTTTTCATATGAATGAAAAGGCTTCAAGGTAACCAAATCAAACTGAAATCATGAAAAGACTCTCTGCTCTGTATCCTGGGTGGCAGGATGAGTGCAATTTCACTTTGCCTTGCAAAGCAACATCCTTTCCATTCAAAGAAAGAGCTCCTCCATGTTTAATCCATTCTGACTTAGTACTCATTGGCTGTTGGGAACAGCCCAGAAAGTGGGACAGAGCTCAGACAAACATCTCCTCTCTTTGAAAGGCATTACAAGAGCATTCAGTCTTTCCCTCGTCCTCGAAAATGTCTATAGACTCCCAACACTCTTGTCACCACGAAAAAATGATGCTGTTTACTCAAATCTGAAGAGTATCACAAAAGGGCCCTCATCTTCCAAAAGCTAGGTTTGCACTGAGTTTCCAAAAAGCCTGTAACCTGGAGGCAGAGTCAGGAGAAACATGAAGTGAACACAGCTGTCTCCCAAGAACTTCATGTGTGCTGGCCATCCAGCAAGGTATCAGCAGTTATTATGACACATGGTCAAAGGCATTCTGAGTTTCTAAAAACACGATGTTCAAAGGAAACATCTCACTCAAACAACCATGAGAGTACAGGGTCACCCTCATCCATTTCTCCAAGGGTCTCACCCGCCATGAACTTTGCCCTTGCTTGTGTTTCCCTTTCCTTTCTCCGTGTTAAGAGCAGTTAGTCTGCGTAGAGGAGGCCGCTCTCTTAAGAGGAGGTGGTTGGCAGGGAGATTTCCTGTAAGCAGGAGACAAGAAAATGCTTCAGGATAGCACTGTGGAGACCTTTTGATCAGGAATGATATGCAAATCTCCTCAAGCCTGTGGTAAAACTGTGAGGCTTCAAGCTGATTCCTTTCAAGCCTTGTTTCCTGGGCAGTCTTAGGCCCTTCCGGACACTGGCTCCTGTCCAACTTGCCATTTTTACTGTGCAACATCATTTCTTGTGCTATTGGTTTTCTCGTTCTCTATCCCATTCACATGATGGAAAAGGGGGCTTGCTGGCATTTGCAGGTGACCTAACAGTCTGTCTGGGGGCAATACTTTCACACAAGGGGAACAGAACCTTGGATCTGTCTACTGATCTCATATTGCCTACAATCAGTCTGAAGGGAGGGCACCACACTTCCTTTGCACCCTGTGTGACTAATGGGGACATGGGGGTATTTGGGAGCTACTGTGAAGTCCATCCTTCTCCAAAGCAGAATATGCCAGATCCTGAAAAAGTGGATTAGCAAGCTGAGTAACATGATGAAGTCCTCCAGTGCCTGGAGGGGCACCAGCTTTCTCATCAAGCTGTTCCAGTGCTTCCCCATCCTTCCTGTGAGAAAGCTCATTCTAACCTCAAGTCTCTGTGCTGCCATGGGAGACCATCTCCCATCTCCTGTGGGAGCCAGGGGCTAAGAAGCAAACATACTCACTCTGGAAAGACAACAACGTGACCAGAATGGGTCTGAGAAGCAGCAGTTTTGGTGCCCGAGAGGACTGAATCCCTCATGTCTGGCATCTGCAAGGTGAGGGACACATGTGACACGGTGCCAAGAAAATGATCGCATTGCTCACAAGGGCAGCAAACATTTCCACTGTACAGAGAAGAAGCTTCCTCTCAGCAATGCTGAAACAAAGAACTCCGTTCCTCTCAGCAGCCCCTCACTTATACAGCATAGCAGCCGGAAAGAAATAAATGAGAAAGGCTAAGAACACTGCCAGGCTTTGGGCAAGGGTGAAAATCCAGAGACTCAGCCCAGAGACCAGGTCTTTCCTAATGCAGAAGTCAATGGAGGCAAGCACAGGAGAAGGCATTTCACTAGCCGAGGCTCGGGCTGCTGTGTTTTCCCTGCTGGCTTGAGTTGATGCCTCCCAAGCTGAGAACAAAGGCGTCAGACATGGGGTTAACCCCACAGTCTCTCCTACCATTCAAATAGCTGCCTCTGCACCATGGAGGAAGAGAGAGAGACACAGCTCTTCCTTTCCCTTTGCACAGCGAGCAACAACTGGGAGGGCCAAACCTCTGGGGTGTGTTCAAGGGGCATTTGAGGGTTCTGCTCTGGGACTCACTGGAACAAGGGCTGGAGAAAATCCCTGGCCCAGTGAACAGACTGAAAAGACACCACAGACTAAGACAGAAGGAAGAGGCAGAACTGGGAACCCAGGCTGGGCTATAGCCTGCTTTCACCTCTGTCTTAGTCCTCAAGGGGCTCAGCTTGGACTGCTTTCACATGTCATCTTTCTGGCTGCACCTGAAAGCCCAGGGGAAGGACAGGGCTGAGCTAGAGACCTAGGGTAGGGCATAGGCTGGAACAATTCTCTCTGTAACACACTGTGGCCCCCACTAGCAGCATGCAGCAGATGCACACATCAGGAAAAGCCCCGCTTTATGCTTCTCTGGCTCCAGGGGCACTGGGAAGAGCTGGTCAGCACAACTAGACCAACAGAGTGACAGCAGCAAAAGGGGTCTGCTCCCATGTGGGCCTTGGCCTTGTGTCTCCACTTCCAGTCATGGATTCAAATGTGATCCTAAAACATCAAGGCACTAAACTGTGGCTTTCTGGAAGGAGAGAAATCTAAAGGGAAAACACACAATAGACCTGCCCTTTTCTTTGAATTTTTCCCTGACCACCCTGGAACGGGATCCTGGGCCGGAGGGAGCTTTGGTTTGACCCAATACCAAAATTCCCAGCGTCTTTATGTCACCAAGTCCTCTGAATGTTCCAAAAGAACTGTGCAGGGAACTGACATTACTCTAGGCCACGACTATGCGGGTACCCAGAAAGGTCGTGGCAGGCCAACAGAAATGCATTCACTTGTACTTTGCTAGGATTTCAAAAGGACTAGAAGCAGCAGTGGAGACATGCAAAAGTTACCCTAAGAAGAGCTGCTACCAGCTGTTCAGTCCCATTCAGCCTTAGCAGAAAGTCTCTGTAAAATCTCATTTTCACGTCTCTTCCTTGAATAACAAGCATGACAATGTGCTTCAAAACAAAGGCAACATTCTTCCCACTCTTGAGGCAGAGGCAGAAAAGACGCATGGTCTCTTCTACGCAAGCCTCCATTGTTTTCTGAGGAACAGAGATGTCTGAGGCTATGCGGGCGTACTTCAGGGGCTCAGCCTTCTTATGACCTAGGAAGCAATGAAAGAGCAACATAGTCACTAACAGAGCAGTTCAGCAGGCAAAAACAGAGTGGCGACAGCTTTGAGGCCTTCGAGCAAGACACTGCTACAGAGCTGTCTTCTTAAACTCGCTGGGAAGGTTCATGTGGGAAGCTGTCATCCCTCCCTAGGACAAGTTCCACGCACTCTACTACCAGATGTGCCAAGCATACAGCAACGCTTTCTTCCCTACACAGCTAGAAAGAAAGGGCCCTAGCCGTCTCCTGTGAACATGAGACATGATGGCAGGACAAGGAGAGGAGAAAGGCGGTGAGTTCCCACACTCAGTGCATCCCAGGTTGGGAGAGTTAGCTCTGCCACAACACATGGATTCAAGGAGGAAGGAAAATACAAGCATTGCACTGCACCCCTTCAGATCCTTCTGGCCACCCTCAGCACCCTCAGAAGCACACAGCAAACATCCCTGCTTTTGCTGCCAGAGGACTGTCCCTAGGACGCGTCAGACCAATGTTGCCATCACAGAGAAGACAGAGTCCTTTGAAAGGAAAGACCCACTCCAAACACAGCTCGGAGCTCCTCCTGCCTCACAGGCATCACCGATGTCCACTACAGCTGCAGTGCTCACAGGGATGACAAGCAGTCACAGAAAAGATAGCCTCTGGTGGGTTTTCATACACACTATGGTCCCCATCTCTGCTTCAAGGCTCTCTACAGCTCACTTTGACCCACTCCTAAGTAGAAGGAGAAGGGAAGAGCCAGCATGAATGCTGGTGTTGGCCTTTACAAGGTTTGCTGTGGCAGTAAGCACGGACCAACAGTTTTAACTAAATCTGACGAGAAGCAGCAACCCCAATATATCTGGTATGTAGCCAGCCATTCAAGCAAGTCAGGGAGAGAGGGAATATAATTGTAATGTGCATGATGATGTCATGATTTTTTTGAAAAAATCTGAAACTGTTCTCAGGACCTGGTGACGGAATTCTAGATTTCTAACAGTCACTGCTGAACAGCAGTTATGCACACTCCAAAGACGTCCCAAGGCAAAGCAAAAGTTTCAGCCTGTCTTCTTACCAGGAGCATAGGCCTTATCATTGGTGAGGCCGTGAACCTCTGCAATATTCTTTGAAAGATGGAACACGGGTCAGCAAACAGTCAGAAGATCATGTTTCCCACCACCGACTTGCTTAGTCGCAACACTGAAGGTCCCAAGCCAAATAATTCTGATTCCCTGAAAATGGCAAGGAAGAGAAGAAGTATGAGACTGTTAGGCAGACAGGCTGGTGACTTGTCAGTGCATGGTGATGGTGCTTGGTGCCCTGCCCACTCCTGGAAAGCTTTGGAGAAGCCTTGGAAAAATTCTTTAAAGACCCTTCCAGATGTTTTCATCCCCCTCCTCTTCACCCTCTCAAAAATACAAGTAAAAGCACAGAAATCATCCCTCAATACATAAGATGCAGAAGAAGGGTTTCCTGGGGAGGCCCAGGATGACAGACCCACCTGGTTCAGCATCAGCTGCCGTACAATGTAGTCAGACACACCTTCCCAGATAGCAAGGCTCTCTGGAAAGTAAGCAAAAGACACATCATGCTCTGGGTGGGCCAGCTCACAACCATTCAGCACATGCCTGACCAAGGAGATGACAAGTCCAAGCATATACAAACAGCATCCCCCTCTCCAAACTAACCCCAGTCCTGACAGGGGCTCAGCAGCTGAGGTGGGCACTGACCCCAGGAAGAGTATGGAGCTGAAACAGAGGCATTAGGACACGGACATCCTGCCACGGGACAGCCACAATGTGTCCCCGAGCTCCAAGCCTGCTCTGCCAGTCTGGAGGTACAAGGAGATCCAGAAGGAAGTAACTAGAGGCAGTGGTCGGGCTCCTTGACAGAAAGCCACACTGAGCTAAGGGGAAGTCCAAGGATTCATTTCCAGCACATGCATTTCTGGCAGCCTCGCCAGAGCCCAGCAGGAGCTGCAGGACCTGTCAGCCTTCTTCAGACAGGTCTCCTTTCCTTCCAGATGCAGCTCTCACAGGGCAGCCCCCTCCCTAGGCATATTGGTAATGGATTGCCACCCAGGGAGAGGATGGTGCTGTGCCCATGGCAGTCCGGGACCTCAGGGCATCCCCCACGGTCTCCCCTGCAGGGCCAGTTTCCTCATATGGGATCCCCGCACACACAGGCTCTGCACGGCCACCGGAGCAGCTCCAGCTCCTTCCCCTGCTGGGACGTCAGGTGGGCGATCCCCACTGCAAGGCCAGCAGCGACCCTTGGGGCAGGGACTTCTGCCCAGGGGTGCCGCAGGACAGCAGGGGTAGTGTCAGGGTTGGGACCCAAGATCCTGGTGGCCACACTGGCACCTGAGCCAGAGGGGACCATCAGTCTGGGCTCTGGCTGCAGCCCCCAGCTGTGTCCAGCCTTCCCCCAGCCCCAGGGTTTCCACAGCCATGTTCAGAGTTCATGATCTCCATGACAGCTCCTGTGAAAGAGCTCCTGAAGGCCTTACCCTGGTGGGGGAGCGTAGGCACCCCCTGCGCACGCCACATCCCGTGGCCAGCATCCCAGAGCTCCATCTTTGGCCTCCTTGCCCTGGGTCAACCCTGCAGCAAGAGGGTGACGAGGAAACACCTCTCCTCCTCCTCCTCCTCCTCCACACTTCACTGCAGCCCCGCGCTGCTCCGGGCTCCCCTCGCCGACTGCCACTCGGGGTTGGCAGCTATTTGCAGCACAGCAGTGCTGAGAGCAGCCCCAGTGCCTAGGCTCCCCCAGTCTCGCCGGGATGTGTGGGGAGAGGCCGGGGCTGCGCGGGAAAGGGCAGCTCTCGCCATGACACGGGACATCCCCTGTGACCACAGCCCGTGTCACAGAGGGGGCATGGCCCCCCTCGCCCCCAGGGCCCTGGCCAGGGCTGGCCCTGCAGCAGGCAGGGGCTGCACGCGGCAGTCGGGGGATGATGCCCCTGCCCCCACGCAGCCTGTGCGCAGGGATAACCCTGCCGGGGCTCCCAGCCAGGCTGGGCACTGCAGCTGCACTCACCTGGCCATGGCCCCCACACAGGAAACCTGCCTGCCAGGGAGGGCAGTGGGCACTGCGCAACCCTCACCCCACGGCAACACAGCGGAGGCGGCTGCTGCTGCCAGGGAGGAAGCGCTGACAACTGACCACATCAAAACCTCCAACAGTTCCTTGGCAATGACCAAAACCACCTTCTGGGCGCTTGAACCAACGGGTCCTTCCCTTGCCAGTTCGCTTGTTCAGAAGAACTTGTTCAGCACTGTTAACCTGGAGACGTGTTTTAGACCTAGTCACTGCGGCACCTCAGGGCCTGGGGTGGATGGGAACCGAACAGGGGAAGAGGCAGCACCAGCAGAGCTGCAGGGACCAGCTCACTAAACACAGGGCTATCACAGGCTGCTCTGGCTGCACTGCTCTCACACCTGCACCAGTTACTGGCCTCGTCACACCAGGCCCACAAACACTTAAACCAGCAGAACTGAAGGAGTGCGGGGACCCTGACGCCATATGTGTGGCTGGCCCTCGCTTACAGAGGGAGGGAGCAGCTGCAGGGACTTGGCGACTCATACACACACTTAAATAACCTAGGGCTAAGGCAGGGCTCAGCAACTAGCTCTTTCAAAAACTCTCAGCTGCACACTTCCCCACGAAGCAGAAGGCAAGCATCAAAGTATTACATCAGCTAAGACAAAGAGGAAGTCTTGTGAAAACTTCTGCTTCAGGAACAGAGAATGAAAGCAGTTTCTAAGATTTTTTTTCTATTTCCTTTCAAAAAGAATAGGAGACACTGTAAGCATACTTTGGTCTTTCTTCAACAAAATAGTTCCCTTTCCACTGCTATGCTCCCAAACCTAGCCGGTACCATCACTACTCGACTCTCTCTCTTTTGTATCAGGTGCACAAAAACTTCTTACAACATAACTGGTACCTTTAACTGCCACTTTCACAGAACAGAGAATATTTGCTGTGAATAGGCTACTAAAGTCACACACAAAGTAGTGTGGGGGGGTGATGTTAAATGCAAACCCCTTCCTCTAAAAATACATTCTCAGGCAGCACATGCTGGTATTTCAGAAGGTAAAGCTCAGGACGGCAAAAGATGCCTGCGTCCTTGGGGTCAGCTTTCAGCCAGAGACACATTTCATTCTGATCTTGCCATCACAACTCGCCAGCATCGGTCTCCCAGCAGACACAAAGCACAACCCAGCCTTCTCCAGGCAACATCCAGGGATAACTACAAACAGGTTGAACACTGGCTGGGGAAGCTCTGGGGGGGAGAAGCAGCCCCGGCAGGGCAGGGTCATTCCCCCATGCAGAGGGGGCTGCGTGGGGCAGGGCTGCTCACAGCTCCCACTCACCCCCACGACAGTTCCCCAGGGGCTTCTCAGAAGGAAGCTCCACGCAGGGATGACACCAAAGGCAAGGAGCTGCCCTGAGTCTCTGCTTGCAGCTCCCTGCTGGTGGCGTGGGGGGAAGGAAAAAGGAGCTGCCAAGCCTGGACCAGAGCCCCAGACTCCGAAGCCGACGGAGAGATCAGCAGGTTTGCGAGGAAGCTCAGAAAGTGCCTTCACCCACTCTCTGCCCACCGACAGCACCAGCAGCACCTTGGCTGGCCCCACCAGGCTCTGTCCCAGCTGCTCCTGAGCACCTGCAAACACGCAGATGCCCCTCTACACTGCCCCACTGCCAGGAGCTGTCTGTGGGGCAGAGCTGAGTGCACAGGGGCTGCAATGGGGGCTGGGGGACCGGACAAGGAAAAGACGCGGCACAGAGAAAACCTCCAGGCACTGCAGATACGGCCAGAGCAGGAGAAAAAACTAAAGCAGAAATGCTGTGGGAGGGGGAATTTGGGAAACTCCCTCCCATCCCCTCCAATGCAGACGCTTCCCTCTGAGCAAGTGCCCGCGTGACCTCTCCACCCTGCACAGACTCTGCTCTGGAGGCCACGGGGGCCAGGCCATGAGCCACCTCCGCTGCGGCCAGACCTCCGGCACAGGAGAGGGGCCTTGCTCCTGCCGCAGGCCCCTGCCCTGCTGCCCCACACAGGGGCTGCAAGCTATGGCCCCGTGCTGGCTCCTTGGGGAGCTGGCAGGCACTGCTGCAGCAGGGCAGGGCTTTCCTGAGGGCCGGGCTGTGTCTGCTCCCTGGGCTTCCCCCAGCAGCAGGATCACAGCATTTCCCCTCCTTTCTCCCCTGTGTGTGCTGCTCTGGGGCTCCCTGGGCATCACGGTGGGGGAGGGGGGGCAGCAGGGGGGTCCAGCTCCTGTGCTGACACTGATGCTGAGGGTCCCCTCGCAGCGGGGATGGTGCTGACAAAAGGCCACCGCAGCTGGCATCGAGCCGCGGGGCCGCCAGCAGAAGGGATGCAAGAGCTGGGGGCTCCCACGGGGCTGGAGATGGCCCAGGCCGGGCTGGGCCTTCCCCAGCAGCTGCTCACAGACACTGGGCCGCTGTGGGCTCCAGCTGCCCCTGCGCGCACAGCCGCTCGTTCTGCCCAGCCTGCGGCCCATGGCCCGCAGCCCTCAGCCCTGGCGCGGCAGCTCCCGGCGCTGCAGCTTAAGGCTCCGTGCGGCCCTGGGCCGGGAGACGCTGCCCTGCCCAGCAGCAGCCGCCTCTCACCCTCTCCCTCCCCGCAGGGCCCGGGCAGCCACTGCCCCGTCCCCGCCCCGCCCCTTGGCCGCCCTCCTTCGTGTCAGCGTGCATGCTCCGCCCTGCCTCCACCCCACCCCTCCCCTCCCCTCCCCTCCCCTCCTCTCGGGGCCCCTCCCCTCGGCTCCCCGCCCCGCCCCTCCCCGCCCCCAGCGCAGCGCACACGCACTGCCGCCCCCCCACGCGCCTCTCTCGTGTCCAGCCGCGGGAGGCCATGCCCCACGGGAGCCAATGGGGGAGCGTGGGGCAGGATGGGCAGTGGCGCTAGAGGTGTCACTTCCGGTGCTGGGGGCGGGGCCTGTGTGTCCATGGCTGCCAGCCCTGGTGCCCACCCGCCCCGCCCCCGCTGGGCCCCGCCGCAGCGCCGCTCTTGAGGCCGCGGAGAAGCAGCTGCGGCACCGACGGGTGTTGGCGGCTGCAGTGCAGGGAGCCCGGAGCGACACTGCGGCCCGGCGTGTGCTTGTGCGCCCGGAACCTGCGGCGGCTCCTGCCGGCCGGGGCCAGGGCCGGGGCCGGGGCCAGGGCCGAGGGCGGTGAGTGAGGGGGAGCTGCGCCGGGCTGGCCCTGGGCTCCAGGAGTTGTGCTGGAGGGGAGCGTCGGCGGGGAAGCGCTGCTGCTGGGGCGCTGCTGCCACAGGGCCCTGCTCTGCCGCGGGGCCTGGGTGAGTCTGTGCGAGGGGACAGGACAGGATGGGGCGGGAGAGAAAACTCTGCACTGCAGGTGGGGGCAGGTGCTGCCCGTGAGCACCCCGGGGACACAGGGGGGTGTTTTCAGCCAGCGCTGCCGTCTGGCAGGTGCAGAGGAGCCCTGAGCTGTGAGAGCTCCATCACTAGTAAAACCCAGGGCAGCAGGTGAAGGGCGAAAGGACCAGAGAAGCTGCTCTCTGTGCTCCTTCTGCCCCTTGCTGTTCCCCCCTAGTGGGAAGCTGAAGGGCTCTGGGTGGCTGGTGAAACTGGTGGGGAAAGGAGAGAGGCCTGAGCTGCTGTTGTACTGTGTCAGGGAAGTGCAGCATTCAATTTTCTTGATTAACCTGTGGAAATTTAACTTATTTTTCTTGAGCTTTAAGTTATGAACGTTAGCTAGCTCTCATCTCCAGTCAGGGGGAGAAAAGAGGGGTGTGAGAAAAAAGGGCCTGAGCTGATGTCGGTATATGTAGAGTTCTAGCGCTTTTTTTGATAGCTTCCTTTTCCTTGCAGTTGCTAAGGAGGAAGTAAAGGGATGGCCACACATGGGCACTGTCCTCACTAGACCAAGGAGAAGGATATGAGCACACCCTTGCATGGAGAGCGTTTTTAAACAATTTACAGGTTAGGGCGCATTGTTTCCGTTTGTTTCCAATATTCCTTGACACCAGTGTCCTCCTGCCTTTCTCCCAGACCCTTGGTTAAACCTAAATGGTAAAGCCAGAGCGTAACCCTCTCATGGAGGTGTGCATTGCTGTTGGAGATGGAGGCAGCTAAGCATAGATTGATTTTTCCTTGCTTCTGCGTTGTGTCCTTCTGTGTTCCCTGGCTCTGGCTGCTTTAGCAAAGCCAAGCTTTCCCCATTCCTTTCTGAATTGTGAAGAGAAGATGGAGCTTCCTGGGCGATCCAACTACTTCCAACCACCCAAGAGTTTGATAAAGGAGGCCAGAACAACACTCTCACGGATGGTGAGTGTTCTAATAAACCTGGAGCTGGATGCGCTTCTGTTCAAGAGGCGGTATTGTTACTGGAGCCAGGTATTTAAACTGTAGTTATCCCTGAATGTCATGTTGAGAAGGTTGCATTGTACTTTGTGTCTGCTGGATGGCTGATGCTGGCATGTTGTGACTGAAGCCAGCTCGACTGAAACTTGTATTGAAAGTTGAACTGGAGGACCCAGAAATGTTTTGCCTTCTTGAGTTTTCCCTTCTGAGAATACCAGACCCTGCTGCGTGAGAATGTATTTTTATAAGAATAAATTTGCATTTACCATCAACCCCCCCCCCAAATATTTTGTGCTTGATGTTAGTAGCACACTGACAGCAAATAGTCCCTGTTTTCAGTGAAAGGTGCAGTTAAGGCTGTCAGTTCTGTTGTAGGAAGTTTTTGTGCACCTGACACAAAAGGCAGATTGTCCAGTAGTGATGATACAGGCTGGGTTTGGGAGCAAAAGAGGTGAAAAGAAGGGATTTTTGTTGAAGAAGGACTGAAGAAGCCTGACAGTGTTTCCTAATCCTTGTGAAAGTATCTGGCCCTCTTTGGACCCTTATCCCCATGTGGGATGAGCCCTTGAGACTGATGGGCCCCATACCTGTTGCAGAGTGGAGAGCAGTACAGCAGGCTCACAAGCACCTCATCAGGGTTCAAGCAGGCCAGCTGGCAAAGGGTCCTGTTTAGGGTGACCCGGGCCGAAAACTCCCTGACGTACTTCAGTAGAGACACCTTATGAGCTGTGGCACTGGGAAGACACATGGGTAAGAGCAGGGCTGCTACCAGAGAGCAGCCATTACCCCAGCTCCCACTCAGATCTCCTTCCCTCTACACCACTCCCAATGCTATTTGCTGCCTTCAAAGGGTGTTGGGTGCCCAAGAACGCTGTGTTTGGTGGGAGGGAAACCATGTCCCACAGGGCTCGAGTCCCAAGCACACCAGCCCCAGGCTGCTTACATCTTCCAGCGGACAGACAGCGTCCAGCACAAATATGTTCAGCATGTGGGTAGCCACCACGGTGCTGTAGATGCTGCAGTTCCTCATGCCCTCGATGGCTGTGACAATGACATCTGTCCCCTCGGAAGGATGCAGGTTTTTCACAAACAGCTATGGGAGAAAGAAGGTGAGGGAAGAAATGTTGTGCTGTGTGCCACATTAGTGGTGCTTAGCTGAGCAGTGGACGTGCCTCTGCAGAGAGGTGCAGAGCAATGCTGGCACCATGGCCCCAGCAGAGCCAAGAGTGGGTGCTGTGCTGAGCAGTGGCACCGTGGGGCATGTGGCCAGAGGGCCATCAGGGCAAGGGAGGATGGTTGGGATCAGGGTCACAGAGCACTGGCTCTGCAGGCAACCACAGCTTGCTGGTGGCCAGCAAGGCTGGAACTGCTGCTGGCACTCTTGGAGTGAAGCCTCTGGCTAGTTCCCGCTCAGGCACAGTGGAAGAGATACTGGTGAGAGCAGGGCTCCTACCAGAGTGCAGCCATTATGCAAGGTGCCACCGAGAGCTGCTTCCCTCTCCACCACTCCCCTGCCCATTCTGCATGAACCGCGAGGCCCCCTCAGTCCTGCTCATTAGGGATCCCTTTGCTCATCCAAATCTCCTGATGACTCCATGGCCAAGAGTTCCAGCAAAGGAGGCAATCCTCACCCTCATGATCACACTGATGTTGCTGGTCCATGAAAGGCAGAGCTTATCATCAGCTTCCCACTCCTTTTGGGACTCTACATGCTCTGGATTATCCTGCAAGAGCTCCCTGCCTGAACAGGAACGGAAAGACAGAGCAGTCAGGAGGAGTGATGGAGACTTGGATGTGGCAGACTGATGGCGTCAGGGAGAAAGCAGCCTAGCAGAGAAAAAGAGTATGCCAGTAGTGTATGGGGAGCAGGATTCCCAGGAAGGGTTGGGGTCTATTCCAGGGCAGAGAAGGGGCAACTGCTTCAAAGGGTACCAAAAGCCTGATAGGTTCGACTGGACTTGCTGGTGTGAAGCACCACAGAAGCCCTAGGGTGAGCAGGGGCTCCTGAGCATTTTCCAGGCCAGGGGTATCCAGGCCAGGTACTAACATACTGCTCCCCTACTCCTACATCAGCCATGTTTCCTGCTCCTTTGTCTCATGGAGCGGAGTGGCCAAGGCAGTGTGATGCCTTCCTTGGCCTTGCCAGGATGTTCAGGTCCAGAATGACGCAGCCCATCACAGCTTCTCTTACGTTTTCGTTGCATGATGAATCTGAACAGGCAATGAAGAGCATCCAAAGCCCTGGGGATCTGCCATGGGAAGGTTGGGGTATGGCCTCTTGGGATGGCAGAAGAACCGAGCTTCTCAGCTGGGCTCCCCTTGTAGGATGGGCAGGTCCCAGTAAGTCTCTCCCCCATTCAAATCCGGGGACGAAAGCACAAGGGATGGGCAGGCAGGGCAGCACCAACTGCCATCTGTGCGGTACCATGAGAAGAAGGGTAAAATTCCTCCCATGCCTTTGGTGCAAGAAAAGCTTTGGGGGCAGAGTTGGCCCAGGAATGCAGGGGGCAAGGCTTTCCCGTGACCTGGGAGGAGTCTGTGGAAGGGGAAGGGACTTGGGCTACAGCCAGGGGACACTGGGCTCACCCCAGAGCACAGTGGGGAACCCCCGTCACCCAAGGGAAGTGGCTTCCCTCCCTGCAGTGTACTGCTCGCACATGGCACTGAGGTGGGGAATGAGGGTGTCGCTTCCCTCTGAGGCGAAGAACAGTCCCTGGGAAGCCCACTCTTTGCAAATGCCACACCTGTAAGATAATCTGCAACTCCAGGAGGCTGGAAGTGGTAGAGTTGAGCACCAGCACCTCCAACATGCTGTCCATGCACTCCAGGGTCTGCAAGGAGGACAGAGGGTTGTAGCATTCCTTCACCGCTCCCTCTGACCCACAGCAGACTGAGTTGAACTCCTGCTGCCAGGGGAGGACACCCACTGCCTTGCGGTACCCAGGCAGAGGCCTCAGGGCAGGAGAGCTGCTGTGCACAGACCAGCTCATGGGCACTGCACGTGGCCCAGCCCAGAGGAAGAGAACAAAGGGAGGAGGGTGGGAAAGCAAAGCTGACATCCTGCCCTGCCTTCCATCTTACAGTTGCCTCTCAGCACAGGCTAGCCAAGGGCAAGCCCAGAGGAGCTGGCAGGCTCCCTGTAGCCCACCCAGCACATACCTGGGAATAGAGGGACGTGTCCACGTTCGCCATGTCTTCTTTGGGAAGAAGCAAGAAGACACTCCTGAAGCAGGCCTGCAGGAGGCTGCACTTTTTGCCCTCCAGAACTGGCTCCACTGCACTGCAAAGAGAGATAGGTGCCTCCTTGACACTGGTGCTGGGAGCGCTGCCTTGATGCCCCAGGAAGGTGGATGTGGACCTCTGGGGCAGGAGTCCCCCGGCTGGTACAGAGAACAGGTAGGGGAGCCCTGCAGGGAGGTGCCCCCTCCTTCCATGACACTGCTCCAGGGACAGAGGACAGTCCTGGTGGGTAGGCCTCACACCTTCTCAACCATCTGCCTCCCCTTCTGGGGTAAAAGCCAAGGTGCCCTGAGCACCTGCAGGCACCCCTCTGCCCTCCCATCTGCCCTACTGAAAAGCCCGGGATAGGGGAGAGCAGAGGCCCAGTAGACAGCACCGCCAGCCTCCCCCCAGGCTGGGGGACACCTCCAAGACAGGGATGGTGCCATCAGGGCCATGCTGTGGAGAGGTCTGGGCCAAACCAGGGACTGGGGTAGGTACCTCATCGCTGTGATAGCAAGCATGGCTTGCTGATGCACTGTTGTGCCCAGGTGGTCCATGGGTTCCTCTTCCAGCAGCACCTGGAGAGCACAACTAGGATTCAGGCATGGCAACTGCCACCACCCAGCACCAGCAGACCCAGCAGCAGTCTGTGAGGCTGGCAGAGCCCTCATGCCCCCATCCCTGTGCTGGAGCCCAGAATGACCCCCCACCTTACCAAGCTCTCAGTTCACAGGGCTTCTCAGGGGCACCCGGACCCCTGTCACCAGGAGCTCTTTGCCAATGCGTACTTTCCTCAGACCAACCAATGCCCAAGTCCTGTCCTCACAGCTCTGCCTGTGCCCAGATGCCCTTGAGCCCTTCCTCAGACCTGCTGCATCTCCCCTCACCTTGATATCCTCTGCCAGCTCGTATCTGCAGCAGAAAACATCCAGGCCCCATGACAAGGTCTTGGAGCTGCTGCATCTGCAGAGGGTGCAGATGGACGCTAGAAACTTCAGCTTCTGCACCTCTTCCTGACTGACAGGGAAGAGAGATGGAGTGAGTGTGAGAGGGGAGAGGAAAGGCCAGCAGCACCAGAGCAGCGAGGGGGCTGCAGTGCTGTGTGGGATCCCTGGACAGGAGCAGCTCTGCACAGCCAGCAGTCCCCCAGCAGCCCCTCAGCAGGCAGCAGACCTGGCGGGACCCAGAGGGAGACACAGGCACAGCGCCCCAATGGGGCTTTCTTCTTACCTTGCGGCTACAGATAAACAAGCCATGGGGCGATAGCCCAATGGTTTCCGGAACTTTCCAATGCAAACATGTTTAACCATCTTCTAATCAGCTAGGCCTTAACACTACCATTAAATTTCTTAACATTACTCCTCCCTTTTTTCTTTTTACCAACAAATTCTTTTGTTGCATTACATAAGGTATAATTGCAAATGTTCTAATCTACTTGCTAAGTGCCACAACTTGATATACAATACAAGTGTTACAAGGGAGCAAAAGCAAATCAATATAAACAAAACAACTGGGTGTAACACGCTGTTATAAATGGTTGTCCCTGTTGGGGACCATCCGAATAGTGTTTCCCACCAGTGATGTTCTCCTGTTTTCTTGATTCTTTCTATTATTTGGTGGATTTCTTCACTATCGTGGTGTACAGTTATCAGAGTCTTTTGTCCTTGTTTTACTTCTTGAACCCTCCGTCGCAATTCCTCATGTTGGAGCAATTTTTCTACCAAGGCTAAGTTCATCCCCCCTATTGGTGGTGGATGGAGTTCTTTCATTAAGGTGTAATTATCCTTAATTAATTGTGTGGTAGTCAGAGGTACTGTATAATTGAAATCACAACCGGTCAGCACAGTAAAATCACATACACATAAATTGTTACCATTTATGATGGGAAAGAATGAATCATCAATTTTTATGTTTTTACAGAAGTTTCGCAGACATACACAGCCTTTTCCAATATACACAATCATAGTTTTCCGCTGGTTACTTGGATGTATCTCAAACTGACATACATTTTGTTCAGTATCTAAACAAATGTCCTGTGCCTGTAATGTATCATCTCCTTCGCAGATAAACCCATATTGTTCTCGAATCATACATGCATTTACATCTATAGTTTTCCATTTTCCTTCTAATTTTTCTGCCCATACCCTATGCTCTAAAGGGAGCAAAATAGTATCATTATGATTTAATCCCAACGCCACTATTGGGTAGATATTTGATACAGATGCATTTGAAATAGTTAGGACGAATGCTGTGACACTATCATTTTCAAAATGATATGTAAAATTTACCAGTTTCTACCAGCCTTGATAATCCCTTTCAAATTGGGTAGCATTATTCCAAATTATTTTCCTTATTTCTGCAGGTAATATTCCATTTTCTCCTTCTTGTATAACAGCTGCTACCATTGATCGTATCCATAGTTGTGCTTGTATACAACTGAGGGCTAAGGATACATTTTCTTGGACTGTTTCTAATGCAGTAAGCAATGTTTTTCTATCCTTCTCAGAAATCTCTTTCCATGTCAATAACACGTTAGACTGGAGCCACTGAGTTTCTCCCAAGGATAACAGGAAGGACTTCAATGGATATTCTAATTTAGTCAAATCCATGGTGGCTGTATTAAGTTTATTCATTAAAATTTCAGAATCTATACTATTTAATATTCCCAATCCTGTTCCTAGAAGACCTGTTACATCTCTTTTAGCCCTGAATTCAGTAGTTACATCCCATTTATGTAACCAGGTTACCCATCTGGCATAAGCTGTGGATAAAAACAGACTGCATTGTGGATTGATTTCACTTGCATTAGTTTGCATATTTAACTCAACTCTCTTAAGGGACCTAATTGGACTAGTTAGTACTTTTTGCATTCCTATCCATTTAACTGCATATGGCCCTATGTACGAGATCTGTGGAGGTGATCGGGTTGTGGGTACAGTGACCGAAGGGGAAGTTAAAAAGGAAAGCATCGGGGAAGCAGCTAAAGTAGGAGAGGATGTTGGAAGCATATTACTGATGGTGCAGGTTAAAACTAATTGAGCAGAATTACAGGTTACACTTGCATTACAAGAGCGTTCGTTATAACATATCACTGGGGACTGCTGGGACCCGGGAAATGTAAGGTGGAAGTTTTCAGCAAAATCTTCTCTCTAGAACCAGGCAAAGAATGTCTGACCTGGCCACCGAGAGTCAATACAATTTATAGTTACTGACACACTGGACTTGTCAGTTTGGTTAATTTCTTGTTCCCATTTTTCATCTGATCCTAAAGGATATCTATTTAACCTTACTGTCAGTTCTAAAGGATATCCATTTAATCCTGCTGTCAGTTTTATGGCTGCGATATTGGATATAAATAGGAACAGAAGATAAATATATTTCCACATTTTACCTCTTTATCTCAACTGGAGTTCTCTAGATTTTTCTGCAATATAACTTACTCACACGTTTGAAATAGAAGATCAAAGATCACAACTCAAGCAATGTTACAAACCACCCTTGTGCCATTTGATAATTGGTACAGCTTAGCTCATGTGGCGGATCCAAGATCATCTGGTTCAGTCAGCCGCTTTATATGTGAGTGATGAATCCACTGTTCTTTTCCTAGAAGTTTAACAGCAAAGTAAGAACTTAACAGTACTTCATAGGGTCCTTCCCACTTTGGGTTAATTTATGTTTTTGACTGAACACATTTAATAATACTTTATCTCCTGGACTAAAAGAGTGAAACCGTATCCCTGTCGGGACAGGTTGAGTCAGTTGGGCTATTTCTCGCCATTTCTTAAAGGTTTCCTGTAAGGCTAACACATATTGGGTTACTCATTCATCTCCATCTAATAGACTTGTTTTTGCTGGTATGTATGTGCCAGGTACCGCTAAATGTTGCCCAAATAATATCTCTGCAGGAGTCAATCCACTTGATTGTTTTGGGGTGTTTTGAATATCCCACAATACCAAATTTAGTGCATCAGGCCATTTTAAGCCTGAGTGGGTACAGACTCTTGCCAATTTAGTTTTTATTGTCCGATTCATCCTTTCTACTTGTCCAGAAAATTGAGGGTGATATGGGGTATGTAATTCCCTTTTAATTCCTAAGGTTTTATACACCTGCCCTATAATTGTAGCAGAAAAATGTGATCCTCGATCTGAATCTATTACTTCTGGAACCCCATATCTTGGGATTATCTCTTTTAACAGAGCTTTAACCACTCCTCCTGCATCAGCTTTTCTACTGGGGAAAGCTTCCACCCACCCTGATAATTGATCTACCATTACCAATAGATGTTTAAAACCATTTACAGCCAGCATATCCGCATAATCAATTTGCAATTTTTGAAAAGGATAATATGCCCAAGGCCTTCCTCCCTTTTCTTTCGCTTCTCACTTGTCCAAATATACTTGACAAGTAGGGCATCCAGATATAATTTGTTTAATGGCGGTATAAAGTCCAGGTGCTGCCCATACCCGTTGTATTTGTTCGGCAATTGCGTGTATTCCCCCGTGACTTTTTTCATGATACCACCACGCAGTTGGTATTAAATACCTCTTAGGTAGGATAGGTTTGCCTCCTATGGCCCAGATACCTGTTTCTTCTTTCTGTGCCTCCCTTTTCTTCCAATTTTCTTGTTCTTCCAACGTCACATCCTGATACAATGAAGTGGAGTCACAGATCCCTGGAATTTTCTCAGGTTCTGTCAAAGTTAACTGTGCAATAAGAGGTTGGCAGGCTGCAGCCTTCGCTGCTGCACATGCAAAAGCATTTCCTCGTACAACCACAGTTTGTTTGTTACTGTGGGCAAAGCAATGTATTACAGCGATGCGCCTTGGTTCTTTTATGGCTTCTAAAAGAATTCTTATTTCTTGTTCATTGGCTACTCGTTTCCCTGCAGATGTTAGGAACCCTTTTTCTTTCTATAACATTCCAATAGCATGACAGATTCCAAAAGCATATCTAGAGTCTGTGTAAATATTTATTCATTTACCCCTCCCTAAATGGGCTGTTCGTGCTAGAGCTATCAGTTCAACCCCCTGGGCGCTAAGGTTTCCTGGCAATGCCATGGACTCAATGACTTCACGATCAGTTACAACAGCATACCCAGTTCGTCTTTTCCCATCTATATAATAGTATGAGCCATTGACGTAGAAGTTTAAGTCAGCATTTAACAATGGTACATCAGTTAGATCATCCCACAGTTTACTGGAATTTTCAATCAATCACTTGTATACAACTATGACTTGGTTCTCCCTCATCTGGCGTTGGCAACAGGGTAGCGGGGTTGAGGCTAGTACAGCACTTGAGTGTGACGTTGTCAGCAGTAAGTAAAATCAGTTCATATTTGTGAGCACGCTTAGGGGAGAGGGCCTGGGTGGCATATTGCTTCAAGAGAATTTCCACTTCATGTGGGACATATACAGTCACTGAATGTTCCAAGATTATAGAATTACTTTTTTCTAGGATTATTGCTGCGGCTGCTATGGCTTTAACACGTCCAGGTGTGCCTAATATAACTGCATCTAATTGACTAGAATAATAAGCCACTGGATGCTGGAATGGTCCTAAGGTTTGAGTTAATACCCCACTAGCTACTCCTTTTCTTTTGTGTACATATAAACTGAAAGACTTCTGATAGTCCAGTAATCCTAACGTCAGAGCTGATACTAAAGCCCTTTTCCTGTGCAATGTGCTCTAGGTGACCCTGCTTGAGCAGGGGGGTTGGACTAGATGATCTCCAGAGGTCCCTTCCAACTTCAGCGATTCTGTGATTCTGTGATTCACTGCTTCAAAAGCCTTTTTCCTTTCAGCCGTCCATGATATTGGTTCTAATTCTTCCTGTCTAGTAACCTGAGTTAAGGGTTTTGTTAATTCCCCTAATCCTGGTATCCATGGCCTACAAAATCCCACTGCTCCTAAAAATCCTCGCATTTGTTTCTTTGTCACTGGTTGTGATATGTCCAGTATAGCTTGTACCTGTTCAGGGTCAATTAATCTCTCTCCTTCTTTTAACATAAACCCCAAATATTTCACTTCCTTTTGATAAACCTGTAATTTTGATGGAGATGCTCGATGACCCGTTTTTGCTAAAATGGTACATAAATAAATAGTGTCGATTTTACATGACTCATAAGTTTCACTTGCTATTAATAAATCATCAACATATTGTATCAATACAGACTTTCTCAGCATTTCTGTGTCTTTCAAATCATTTTTCAAAATTCGAGAAAAAATAGTAGGAGACGCAGTGAAACCTTGTGGTAATCTAGTCCAGGTCAATTGTTGACCCTTCCAAGTAAAAGCAAAAAGAGGCTGACTTTCTTCAGCTAAAGGTATGCTGAAAAAGGCTGCTGTTAAATCAATTACTGAAAAACAAGTTGCCCAGGATGGTATTTGAAGCAACACAGTCGATGGATCCGGGACTATAGGATGTGGGGCTATCACATATTGATTTATAGCTCTCAAATCCTGTACAAATTGGTATTCCGGGTCTCCATCTTTGTCCAAACGATTTTTCTTTACGGGTAAAATTGGAGTATTATATGGAGATACACATTCTCTCAAGATGCCTTGTTCCACGAATTGATTAATTTGTTTCTGAATACTTTTTTCCGCATCCTTTGGCATTGAATATTGCTTTACAGCGGGAGGGGGTCCCTTTTTTGTTTTAATTTCTACTGGTTCTGCAGATAACAGTAATCCCACATCCATGGATGATGTACTCCATAGTATCTTTGGCACTGATTCTAGCAATTCTGGTATTTCTTTTGAAGGGAGATTCCCTGTTAATACATTAGCTCCCATAATTATCATATCTATTACTGTGGGGTTTATCCATAAATCTACACCAAAGCCTGTAACAAATCCCATCCTAGCAGACAGGCAGGAGATTTCCCAGTTAACAAAAATTTTCCGAAATACTTTTTCCCCCTATCATCAATAACAAAGGTTCACTAATTGGAATATCTTCTTCCCCTAACACTCCCCTAGTTTTTACTGATGTACCTGACAGGGCTCCATTGGGTATAAAATTTAGTAGGGACATTGTAGCTCCTGTATCTACTGAAAATTTTACTGTTTTCCCATTAATTTCCCTATCATGCACAGAGGCACAAGTGACCTCACAACCACAAACAGCAGCCACATGACCAGCACTGGCCTATCAGGCCCTGAGGTGGCAGTGACCTCATAAGCACACAAAGCAGCCACATGTCCACCACTGCCCTATCAGGCCCTGAGGCACAAGTGACCTGACAGTGACAAACAGCAGGCACAGGACCAGCACTGGCCTCTCAGGCAATGAGGCCCAAGTGACCTCACAACCACAAACAGCAGCCATGTGACCAGAACTGGTCTAGCAGGTACTATGGGAAAAGTAAACTCACAACCACAAACAGCAGCGATTTATCTAGCACTGGCCTATTAGGCACTAAGGCAAAAGTGACCTCACAAGCACAAAAAACAGCCATTTACCTAGCACTGGCCTATCAGGCCCTGAGGCACAAGTGACCTCACAACCACAAACAGTAGCCACATGACCGGCACTGGCCTATCAGGCACTGAGGTTAAAGTGACCGCATAATCACAAACAGCATCCACATGACCAGCACTGGCCTATCAGGCACTGAGGCACAAGTGACCTCAGAACCACAAACACCAGCCACATGACCAGCGCTGGCCTATCAGGCACAAGTGACCTCACAAACACAAAAGCAGCAATGTGCTTGATGCTGTCTAATCAGGTACTGAAGCAAAATCACCTCACAAGTACAAAAATGAGCAATGTGGCTGCTCGTGGCCTAGCGGACACTGAGGCTGAATGACTCCACAAACACAAACAGCAGCCATATGCATCGAGTTGGACTGTCAGGTGCTGAGGCTGAAGTGACCTCGGAGGCAGCCATGAAGCCATATGTCTGCTCCTCGCCTCTTAGGGACTGAGGCACAATTGACCTAAACAAGCATAAACAGCAGCAATGTGCATGCTGATCGCCACACACATACTAATGCACAAATGACCACAAAAGCTCAAACAGCAGCAAAGGGCCTGCTCCTGGTTTATGAGGCTTTGAGACACAAAGGACCTCACCATCATCAGCAAAGCTATGGGCATGCTGTTGGCCTACCAGCTTCAGAGGCACAACTGACCTCAGAAGCACAAATGGCATCGACGTGCCTGCTGCTGCCCTATCTGGGACCGATTCACAAGGGATCTGAAAAGTGCAAACCTTCACAGAGGAGAAGCTCACCTGGGCCACTCTCACATCCCTTGATTACACTGTTATTACTCCGTACAGAACAATCTTCTGCAAACAGCTTTCATCTCCTGGCAAGACTCTCTCCAGATCATGGGACAGCTCCACTGTCGCCCCGGGGACAAATCACAAAAGGGAACAATTGGTCTTGCTTTTCCTTTAGTACCATCAAGTCCAAGCTGGGAGCCTTTGCACTGGAGCACCTACACAATGACAGCAGCATGCCACTTCCATTTCTAGTGCATTTCTAGGTACAGAGACCAGCTGAGGTAGCAGCTCCACGGGAAAGGGCTTCTGACACTCTCAGATCAACTTGGCACTGCAACAACCATCAACTGACACCAGACCGCTGCTGTGCCAGCTAGTCTGCAAACACACTGCCTCTGTCCCACACAGCTGGCTCTTCTGCTAGATACAACCGAGTGCCAGCAAGAAGAGATGCATGCAGGACACTCACCACTTGCACACTCCCCAGCCACTGCTCTGCTCGCTGCTTTCCCTTGGCTCCTCAGCCCAGACACACAGGGAAGCTCTTGCGGTAACACCACAAGGTGGCCAAGGCACTCTAGGCTCACAAGGCCTGTGCAAATGAGCAGCACAAGATCAGGCACATGGCTGGCTCCTTGCACAATGCTGCTCTTTTCAGAGGGAAGGATCCTGCTTTCTTTGGGCACAGCAGGCTGCTGCTTTCCACCTCCATCCCCTCAGGAACCTCCAGCTAGGGATGGGCAGATGGGGATTCTGTTTAGTAATACAAAAGTTACACATACAATGTAGAATCATTTGAGAGTCTGGAAGGCCTCCTGAGCCCAAAGTAACCTCCGTTCCTTTCCTTTAGTTATTTGCACAAGGAGTCCCTGTGAAGGGGAAAAGGGTGCAGAGGCTTTGAAATGAGGCCCAAGCAATGAGACAGCCCCAGACCGCAGGTCTGCTGAAATGACAGCTGTCCTGGCTGCTCAGGCTCTGCAGCAGCAGTCCAGGCTCCACAGCTGGCTTCACAGAGTACTGAGGGCTGGGTGCCACGGGCAACCTGGCCCTGGGCACATCTGCACCCCTCGCAGAGCCAGGAGCCCAAGAGCTCTGGGACTTCCTCAGATCAAGCTACGGACGCTTTGGGGCACTCACACAAAGGCACTCAGGACATGCGGGCATTTATTATAAGGGTCTTGCACTCATCCTATATGGCCCCACAACCTTCTAGGAAAAGGAGGGGGCACAATAGCATTTGCTGAGTGGGCTGGCAGGAACAGCAGTTGTGGGAGGAGGAATTTGCAGCACAGCAGAGGTACCAGGAGGTGAAGCCACACCCCAAGTTGCCCATGGAAGCCAGGTGCATGTATGGAAGCCTTTGCATCCACACGTAGCCTCAGCTCATTCACTTGCAGCTGCTTTCACAGAGGGCTCACAATGTTGGCCAAGATGTTGACAGCTACAGGGACACACCCTGGCATCCTGCCTCCAGCCTCAGGGGCTCTAGGACTGCAGTGGGAACCTCCATGAGTGGAGCAACCTAGAAAGAAAGAAAGGAAGGAAGAAAGAAAGAAAGAAAGAACTGTAGTGTTACTATCAGTTTTGCTGGTCTTACATAGTTGCAACAGTCAGGGGCAAATGTCTACCCTCTATGCTGAGCTGTGTTGGTGAGAGCACAGCCAGCAGGGCCACCCAGATGTTCTACCCCACTTTTTGGCACAGGGGAGACCATGTCTGTATACCGGCTCCTGTTTGGGCTCTCCAGTTCTGCAAAGGCACTAACACACAGCAAGGAGTCCAGCACAGGGACACCAAGATGGTCAGCGGCTGGAGCGTGGGCCATACAAGGAGAGGCTGGGAGAGCTGGCTTTGTTCAGCCTAGACAAGAGAAGGCCAAGGGGAATCTTCAAGCTGTGCACGGCTACCTTATGGAGGGTACAGAGAAGACGGAGCAGTGTGCCCAGACAGTGCGGGGCCCTGGGGCATAGCTGCTGCCCCGCTGGGGCGGGGTTCTGCTGCAGGGGTCCCACAGGGCTGCTCGCTGCCCTGCGCCCTGGGGGCCGTGGTGGGCATGGGGGGGCAGCACTGAGGCCTGTGCTGGTGGCAGCCCTGGCGCCAGCGTGGGGGCCCTGGGGATGGCCGGTGCGCCGGAGCCCACAGGCAGCATCCTGCTGCCCCCAGGGCAGGGCAGTGTCCTCTCACCCCTCCTGCCCCGCTTGGGGCCAGGACTTATTACAAGGTGAAGGATCCCCTTCCAACAAAGGCATTTGCAGCAGGCTCTGGAGAGCCCTGCTGGAGCTGCAGGACACCCCAGCCTCTGGGACACAGGACCCCTTTCCTCCCAGAGCCACATCCTGGCCCCAAAGGGGGACCCACTCCCAGGGAAACCTGGCTATGGATTGCCCCCATTCCCACAGGAGCCTTGGGGCTCAGGTCAGCCCTAGCCCCAGGACCCAGGAGTCCTGGCTGCCACATCGTCCCCCAAGCCAGAGGGGACCCTCAGGCAGGGCTCTTGCAGCAGCCCCCAGCCCTATCCAGCTACCCCCACAGCCCGGATCCACAGCAGGTTTTGCAGTTAACAGTCTCTGTGCAATACCTCAGGAAGGAGCTCCCGAAGCCCTTATCCTTGGTGGAGAGCTGCAGGAGCATTGGGAACAAGGAACTGCTGTCCAGGCTGATGGTGTGGGTCCAGCAGTACTCCATCTGGCTTGCCCCTTTGCCCTTGTCTTGCCTCTCCAGACAGGGAGAAAGGATGTTCTTCCTGTCTCGTCACCCAAAACTGCTCTCAGACATGCTCCTGCTCCTGTGTGTGTCAGCAAAGGGGCCCCAGTGTGGCCCTGCTGCCTCCTGTCCCCACTGCTTGCCATGGAGCAGCTCCAAAGGGCAGCTGTGGGAAGGGAGGGCATCACCGCAGCAGCAGGGAGACCTCCCTGTGATGTGGCACATCCCATTGTGACCTCAGCTTATGTCATCTGGGGGCTCAGTAGGTCACTGCCATGGAGATGGCAGGTCCAGAGAAAGAGCAGAGAGATTTCACTTCAGCCCCCTTATGTCCCCGTTTCTGGAGTCATCCCATCACAGAAGGCAGTCAGGTTGGTCAGGCACAACTTGCCCTTGATGACTTCTTGCTGCCTGTTCCCAACCCCTTCATGTGGCTGGAACTAACTTCCGGGAGGATTTGCTTCCCAGGGCCTGAGGTGATGCTGACCAGCCTGTCATTCCCCAGATCCTCTTTCCTGTCCTTCTTGAAGATGGATACAATGTTTGGGGAGGGCTAGGGGCCAGGCAGTGGGGGAGTGGAGACGGCCAAAGGGCACTGCCAAGGCTGAAGGGCCCTGACAGAACTGAGGTCTCTGTGCTCTTGGCTATGGCTGTTGTCTCTGCCACTGAGGCCTATCAGGAGACACGAGGGCTACATTGTCCCCTTGCCCCCCTGGGGGCCCTGAGAGGTGTCTTATCATTGTCCTGCACTCAGCATTGCACACCCCCATCTGCACACTGACACCAGGAAGAGCCCTGGGCAACGCCTGAGGGAAAGGATCTCCCTTCCCAGTGGCTCAGTGGCCATGCTTGGCTTTTTCGCTTGATAAAACACATGAAGGCTTTACATGGCATCAGAGCCACCTGCACATTGCCTTTGCCTATCTGTAATCAGTGATTACAATTTTCTGCTCTAATTTGTTGCTAGTGGCCCTCAGTGGCATCCATTCATGCTCTATGAAAGTTTGGGGTTTGCTTCTGACCTTGACTTCTTGAATGTTTTGTTCACTCTCCTCTCAGTAGGTGAGATTCATGGATTCGGCACCAAATACACCATGGGGCTCATCAAAATGCAAAAAGCCCTGATGAACTAGGTCTCTGACTATAATTTTCTTCAAGTCCTGTATGGCTAATAGGAGAGGTTTGGGGACTGTACCTGAAAGATGGAGACTTCAATAATATACAAGTATTTCTGCTTTTCAAGGGTATTATTATTATTATTATTATTATTATTATTATCATTATTCAGCTACAGAATAAGTGACAGCAACATTCTCCAATTGAGGTCAATCCAGAGTGTCTCCTAATGAAGTCTGGACATGCAGGAAAAGCAGTGTCCCAGAGGTCAGACACTGTATGGACAATCTTCCTCCCCATCTCCCCAACCCTGCCATTTCGCTCATCAGCCACCTGGGACTTTACATCACTTCTGTTAAAAGCTACCCTTATTCCACTGGAGTCTGCAACTGAATGTTACAGCTCATATGCCCCACTTCCCACCTGCTTTCCTTGGAGAACTAGCTGCAAATAGACACAGAAGGATTTTTCTTAATTGCAAAGAAACAAAAAATAAAGCATGATAGAGTTTCATAAAAAATAATGACACTCTTCAACTTTATGCTAAGTCCAAGCTGCCTCCAATGAGGTCCACTTTCCACAAGGGATAGTCTTACTGGAAATCTTTTTGATAGATAGGAAAGGCTAGATGTAAGCAGAATTTAGGACTTGGCTAAAGGGACACACTACTGAAAGAGGAAGCAAACTTTAAACGCCCTGAAGTGCAAATCAGCAGTTCGGTATGGGAATGAACAAAGAGTAACAGGAGGAGTTACAGAGTTACAATGTCCAGATAACGTGCTGTAAAGGTGATGTTAGACGTTGTCAATTTAATCAGGACATGTGGAAATGGGAGAGATGTACAGCTCTGGGGGTCCCGGGCTGTGCCAGGGGCTGTGCTGCTCTTGGGGATCTTGGACCAGGCTGTGTTTCTGTACAAAAGTCTGGAAAACCTTTGATGCAAGCCCACAGGGAAGAAGGATTCTCCTGGGCACTCAAAGCAACCCGTGCAGGACCCAGGAATGCCGAGGGAAACCCATCCCACCCATATCAAACTCACTGCTCTTCCCGGAGACCTTTCTTCACCCTCGGGCTGGGAGCAGGAGGGAGCATGGGGGCACAGCCACGTTCCAGACTTGCCTCCATCAGGCCTTCAGCTCCACAACATGTCACAGCTTCAAGTGAGCACCCATGCCCCTGGTGCTTAGAGAAGACTTGAGGGAGACACACAGGAGACAAGGGGCAGAAAGGGCAGAGACGGCAGCGTGCAGAGCTGGGGCTCCCAGTGTCATAGCTGGGGTGCCACAGATGGAATAAGCAAACCAGCTCCTTCTGCAGTGATTTGGAAAGCCACATCTCTGACAGCATTCAAGGCAGATGGAGTCTCCCTTCTGCAAGATTTGCCCCAGGACTGTGCAGAGACGAGGAAGAGCAGGAAGGTTGCTTGTAGGGACGCTCTCAGGCTTCAGCAGCTGCAGAGCTGGGAGCTGGTCATCTCGCCAACTTCTGAATGAACCCAAACGCAGGTCCTGAGGCATTGCACTGCCTTCCAGGCTCTGCACTGGAGCCTGGACAGCAGCACTGCGGTGTGTGGGCATGTCCCGAGAAGCCCAGAGTCATAAAATGTGGGAGATCCAGGATGCCAGGGCTGTACAGAGGCCCAGGGAGAGCTAGGGTGTCGGTGGGGGAGAGGGCAGGGGGCTGAGGAGCGTACCCAGGGGAGAAGCACAGCCCCAAGATGACACTGAAAAACACAAGGACCAAATGAGGCCCAGGGATGAGAAATGCCTTTCCCCAGACTCAGCCAGAAGGAAAGGCAGGCAAATTTCTTGAGAAATGGGAAAACTTCCCCATATTTGCTACCTGGCCTGGCCCATGGCTTTGGAGCCTGCCAGGAACCAGGGTCCTGGGCAAAGCACTCCGGAAGATGCATGTTAAGGGCACATTTGCTCTCTTCTGGCATATCATCTCTACCTTAAGCACCACAGACTCAGAACCTTGCTGAGGACTTTTAAAAGCAAAGAGCCTGCTTTGGTGCCTAAAGGAGGAAGACTCTGTCGTGTCCCACATTGTCCTCTATCCCACTTCTCCAAAAACAGCGACCCGCAGAAGAAACCAGTTTTGAAGCTCACCAGAGCATCTCAGCCTGTGGCCACACTTTGTGCTGTTTCATCCCACATGACCTGGACCCTGTAAAAATGCCAAACCCCAAACCAATCCCCAAACCCCAGATTCCTGCACAGGTCTGCCCAGTGCAGAGACCTGTTGATGCAGGAGTACAGAAGTGACTTCTCCAGTGCCCCATTTGAGATATTTCACTGCCTTTGGCACTGTCTGAAGATGTTCCTGAAGGATTTATCAGAAAATTTTGGAAAATGATTGCAGTGAAGGGAGGTGATGGCTTTCCAGAATGTGAGGAGAAATCTCTCTGCTCTCTCCCTGGCTGTGCCATCTCCATGGCAGTGACCTATTGAGCCCCCAGATGACACGAGCTGAGGTCACAGTGGCGTGTGCCCCATCACAGGGAGGTCTCCCCAGTGTCATGTCGGGGGGGGGGGGCCTCACTTCCCTGTGAGGCCCAGGTGCTGCTGGGCACTGCTCACACATTCCCCACCACTGCCCTTCATAGCAGCTCCATGGCAAGGAAGGGGGAAAGGAGGCAGCGAGGCCACGCTGGGCCCCCACGCCAGCAGGCAGACAAGCAGGGGCATATTGGAAAGGAGTTTTGGCTGATGAGATGGGAAGAGCATCCCTCCTCCCTGGCTGGAGAGGCAATCTGAGGGCAAGGGGGCAAGCAAGATGGAGGACTGCTGGATGGACACCATCAGCCCAGACTGCAGTTCCTTGTTGCCAACGTTCCTGCAGCTCTCCACCAAGGGTAAGGGCTTCGGGAGCTCCTTCCCAAGGTATCGCACTGTTAACTGCAAAAGCTGCTATGGATCCTGGGCTGTGGCAGTGGCTGGACAGCGTTGGGGGCTGCTGCAAGAGTTCTGCCTGAGGGTCCCTTCTGGCTCAGGAGACAATGTGGCATCCAGGACTCCTGGGTCATGGGGCTGGGGCTGCCCTAAGCCCCAAGGCTTCTGTGGGACCAGCTCCATCACCTCTTGGGTGTGGGGGAGTAATCCATGGCCAGGTTTCCCTGGGAGTGGGTCTCCCTTCAGGGTCTGGCTCTGAGAGGAAAGGGGTCCTGCATCCCAGAGGCTGGGGTATCCTGCCGCTCCTGCAGGGCTCTCCAGAGCCTGCTGGAAATGTCCATATACCATAATGAAACCATCACCTTGTAATAACCCCAAGTCCTCTATGTGTTTGGGAAAACCTGTGTTCCTTCCCCCTGGATCCTTTTATGTTTCTAACTTGGCAGAGCATGTTTTGGGCTCAGAGATACCATCTTCAGATGGCCACAGCCCCTGTCCTCCTGCAAACTGGGCTCAAACCTCTGCAACCAAAAAAAAAAAGAGTATTTGGGAGAGCATCTTGAAATCAGAGGGAGGTACCATCCTCAATGCACAAGTCCTGGCTGACCCCAAGGATTTTTCTCTGAGATGTGCTGGGCAGCGCTGGGGTGAGCCCGACACAGCCGTCTATCCCAGCCCCATTTCTGCGTGAGGTGCTGCTAAGGCAGGATTTGTCTCATGGCTGGGGAATTTCTAGTGAGGCAATTTCTGTCTTAGAGGTTCTAGGCCAGTGACAGAGACATGGTCGTGAAGGTGACTGTGAGGTCCTGTCTTTCTGAGTCCCTGCTAGGCCAGCAGCAGGCAGTTAGGCACGGGTGTTGATTGTGAGGTCTCTTTTGTCAGAGTAGCTGGTAGGCCAGCAGTAGTTCATGTCTGGGGAAGTTACTTTGAGGAAACTTCTGCCTCTGAAGCCCATAGGCCAGCAGCAGGCACCTGTTGGGGGCATGCACTTGTGAGGTCACCTCGATGGGAGCAGCTGCTAGGTGAGGAGAAGACACATGGCTTGGATGCTGGTGGTGAGGTCACTTCTGGGTTTGCTGAGTGTGCTCAGAGGAGGGCTTGACCCCTGCAGAGCTCTACAGCAATACAGAAATGCAACTCATTAATCAAGCAGAAGTAGATGTTCCACATCATCTGAAACACATTTTCTTCCACTCCTTCATCATGAGTTAGTACTGCTACATTGAAAATGTGGATGATGTTCTGTGGTGAACATGGACATGGAGTTGGACTTTCCACTTCTTCCTGAGTAGAAGCTTGCAGCCTCCTACCAGTCAGCTAGAAAGTCCAGCTTGACTTTTTCGGCTGCTAAATTAATCTAGTGCTGGTGTAAGCAGTGGTGTTAGTAATCTCTCATTGCCAGGGGGTGTGTGCTTTAGAAATTGCCCCTGTCAAAACAGCAGGGAGCCTGTGAGATTTTCCTGCCAGGTCTGAATGCTGTCTCTGTCTTTGAGGTGTCCACCTGCTTTTATGACACATTTGTAGCAAAAGGAAGACTAGGGAAAATGTGGGCCCTTTGCTGAATGGGATGGGTGCCCTGGTGACGAAGGATGCAGAGAAGGCAGAGTTACTGAATGCCGCCTTTGCTTCAGTCTTTACTGCTCAGGTCAGCCCTCAGGAACCCCAGACCTGGAGGCAAGAGAGAGAGTCTGGAGAAAGGAAGACTTTCCCTTGGTTGAGGAGGATCGGGTTAGAGATCATTTAAGAAAACTTGACACCCACAAATCCATGGGCCCCGATGGGATGCACCCACGAGTGCTGAGGGAGCTGGCGGACGTTATTGCTAAGCCACTCTCTATCTTCTTTGAAAGGTCATGGAGAACAGGAGAGGTGCCTGAAGACTGGAAAAAAGCCAATGTCACCCCAGTCTTCCAAAAGGGCAAGAAGGAGGACCCAGCGAACTACAGGCCAGTCAGTCTCACCTCCATTCCTGGAAAGGTGATGGAGCAGCTCATCCTGGAGGCTATCTCCAAGCATGTGGAGGAAAAGAAGGTGATCAGGAGTAGTCAGCATGGCTTCACCAAGGGGAAATCATGCCTAACCAATCTGATAGCCTTCTATGATGGAATGACTGGCTGGGTAGATGAGGGGAGAGCAGTGGATGTTGTCTACCTAGACTTCAGCGAGGCTTTTGACACTGTCTCCCATAGCATCCTCATAGACAAGCTCAGGAAGTGTGGGTTAGATGAGTGGCCAGGGAGGTGGATTGAGAACTGGCTGAATGGCAGAGCTCAGAGAGTTGTGATCAGTGGCACAGAGCCTAGTTGGAGGCCTGTAGCTAGCGGTGTCCCCCAGGGGTCAGTACTGGGCTCAGTCTTGTTCAACTTCTTCATCAGTGACCTGGATGAAGGGACAGAGTGCACCCTCAGCAAGTTTGCTGACGATACAAAACTGGGAGGAGTGGCCGATACACCAGAAGGCTGTGCTGCCATTCAGAGAGACCTGGAGAGGCTGGAGAGGTGGGCAGAGAGGAACCTCATGAAGTTCAACAAAGGGAAGTGCAGGGTCCTGCACCTAGGGAGGAATAACCCCATGCACAGGTACAGGCTGGGGGTTGAGCTGCTGGAAAGCAGCTCTGCGGAGAAGGACCTGGGAGTGCTGGTGGACACCAAGTTAAGCATGAGGCAGCAATGTGCCCTTGTGGCCAAGAAGGCCAATGGTATCCTGGGGTGTATTAAGAAGAGTGTTGCCAGCAGGTCGAGGGAGGTGATCCTCCCCCTCTCCTCAGCCCTGCTGAGGCCACATCTGGAGTACTGTGTCCAGTTCTGGGCTCCCCAGGACAAGAGGGATGTGGCACTACTGGAGCAAGTCCAGTGAAGGGCTACAAAGATGATTAGGGGACTGGATCATCTCTCTTATGAGGAAAGGCTGAGAGAGCTGGGACTGTTTAGCCTGGAGAAGAGAAGACTGAGGGAGGATCTTAATGTATACAAATATCTAAAGGGAGGGTGTCAAGAGGATGGGGCCAAACTCTTTTCGGTGGTGCCCGGTGACAGGATGCAGGGCAACGGGCACAAACTGCAACACAGGAAGTTCCATCTGAACATGAGGAAATACTTTCTCACTGTGAGGGTAACAGAGCACTGGAACAGGCTTCCCAGAGAGGCTGTGGAGTCTCCTTCTCTGGAGATATTCAAAACCCTCCTGGATGTGATCCTGTGCAACGTGCTCTAGGTGACCCTGCTTGAGCAGGAGGGTTGGACTAGATGATCTCCAGAGCTCCCTTCCAACCTCAGCGATTCTGTGATTCTGTGAAAAGGAAGAGTAGGGGAAATGTGGGCTTGCTGCTGAATGGGGTAGGTGGATGATGTCATTCCATCTTTGAAAGGCCATGGTGATTGGGAGGGGTGCCTGAGGCCTGGAAGAAAGCAAATATCACTCCAGCCTTCAAAAAGGGCAAGGAGGAGGACCCAGGGAACTACAGGCCAATCAGCCTCACCTCCATCCCTGGAAAGGCGATTGAGCAGCTAATGCTGGAAACCATTTCCAGGCAAATGAAGGACAAGAAGGTGACTGGGAGCAGTGAACATGGGTTGACAAAGTGGAAATCCTGCTTAACAAACCTGATAGCCTTCTATGGTGGAAGGACTGGCTGGGTAGATGAGGGGAGAGCAGTGGCTGTTGTCTGTCTTGGCTTCAGTAAGGCTTTTGGCACTGCCTCCCCTAACGTCCTCATAGGCAAGCTGAGGAAGTATGGGCTAGGCGAGCAGACAGGGAAGTGGGCTGAGAACTGGCTGAATGACAGAGCTCAGAGGGTTGTGCTTAGTGGCACCAAGTCTAGTTGAGGGCCTGTAGCTAGTGGTGTCCCCCAGGGGGTCAATCCTGGGTCCAATCCTGTTCAACTTATTCATCAATGACCGGGATGAAGGGACAGAGTGTACCCTCAGCAAGTTTGCTGATGGTACAAAATGGGGAGGAGTGGCTGATACACCAGAGGGCTGTGCTGCCATTCAGAGGGACCTCAACAGGCTGGAGAGATGGGCAGAGAGGAGTGCCGTCAAGTTCAACAAAGGGAAGTGCAGAGTCCTGCACCAGGGGAGGAATAACCCCATGCACCTGTACAGGCTGGGGGCTGACCTGCTGGAGAGCAGCTCTGCAGAGCAGGACCTGGGAGTGCTGGTGGACACCAAGTTGAGCATGAGCCAGCAATGTGCCCCTTGTGGCCAAGAAGGCCAATGGCATCCTGGGCTGCATCAGGAAGCACATTGGCAGCAGGCTGAGGGAGGTGATGCCTCCCCTCTCCTCAGCCCTGGTGAGACCACGTCTGGAGTACTGTGTCCACTTCTGGGCTCCCCAGTAGAAGAGAGAGATGGAGCTCCTGGAGTGAGTCCAGCGAAGGGCCGCTAAGATGCTTAAGGGGCTAGAGCATCTCTCATGTGAGGAAAGGCTGCAAGAGCAGTGACTGTTCAGCCTGGAGAAGAGAAGAGAAGAGAAGAGAAGAGAAGAGAAGAGAAGAGAAGAGAAGAGAAGAGAAGAGAAGAGAAGAGGAGTGAGGGGGGATCTTATGAATGCATTTAAATATCTGAAGGGAGGGTGTAAAGAAGATAGGGCCAGACTCTTTTCAGTGGTGTCCGGTGATAGGACGAGAGGCAACAGGCACAAACAGAATCACAGGAAGTTCCTTCTGAACATAAGGAAAACCTGTTTTCTGTGAGGGTGAGTGAGGACTGGAACAGGTTGCCCAGAGAGGCAGTGGAGTCTGCATCCTTGGAGTTATTCAAAAGCTGCCTGGACAGGGTCCTGGGCAACGTGCTCTAGGTGACCCCACTTGAGCAGGGGGTTTGGACTAGATGATCTTAAATGTCCCTTCCAACCTCAACCATTCTCTGATTCTGTGACACTGTACCACTCCCAGGTCACCTATAATTAGCTGTCAGGTGGATTTTAGCAGGCACACATTGTCTGTTTGCTTCCTGATTTTTACTGTACGGATAATAAAGACAACAGTATTTCTGTGAACCCTTCTGAAATCCTTAAATGAAAGAAGCTTCATGAGAGCAGAATGATGTTCTCAAGTCACAACAGGACTCAAAAATGGAGTAAGCAAGGGAAGTTTCAGTGAAAGCTTCAAGAATATTCTGAGTGGGTCAAAGTTACTTTAACCACTTATATAGTGCATACCTGAATGTATGTTCTTTCTAAATTTACTTTAAAATGAGAATAATAGAAACAGTTATTCCTATTTTTATTTACAAAAACAGTGTGTGCATTTTGCAGGCCATTTTTCACACCTGGATATTTTTATGAGCTGGTATGCACATTTTTGCTTCAGTTCTGCAACCTGTGTGTACAACAGTGTATCACAAGTTTTTCACATCCCCACAGTTGTATTAAAACAAAATTATTTTGGTGTGAATGGAATATCATAGGGCCTCCACAATATATATTTCGTTGTGAGGTCATATTAAATTATTTTTGGTTTGATTAGTAATGTATTAGAGTTTTCTATCTAGAGAACAGAAGAGGGTACAACTTTCCTAGGAGTAGTTGGATTACTTTTCAGGAGAGTGTTAAAGCCATAGAAGTTTCTGGCAGTGATGTCTTCTTGAACGAATGCATTGTTATATGTGCCCTGAAGTCTTAGTCCTCAGTCAGCCTCTCTGGTAGCAGTACCCCATGCTCCCTCCTGCCTTCCCTTAGGCTTCTTTCCCCATGAAACCCAGGCACGTGGATGGGAGGTACACATGCAGGTCTCATCCTGGCAGAAAGAACATAGCTATACTAGAAGTTATTTAGTTTGGTTCAGAGTTTCTGGAATCAACCACATATTTCTCTGGATTTGAATGAGATCTTTGAGAGGAAGGACGTGTGGTAAACCTTTATATATATATATATATATATATAACTACTATATAAACACGGATTTTCTGACTGGCACTGGGTTGTGCTTGAAAGTATGGGGTTAAGTCATGAACTACTGGACAGTCAGGAAAAACAGTGTGAGAGACAGAAAAGACTTCAGCATCAGATACCAAACCTTCAGAAACATAATTGACATATTTCATGACGGATGTGAATTTGGTTCATAATCAACACTAACAGGGTATAGAGAAGCCCTTCCAACCTCAATCATTCTGTGATTCTGTGATTCTAAATATTTGCCTTCTAGGGTTGAGAAGCCTACCAAAGGCAGGTTCACAGGATGTATACTGACTCAGGAACTGACCAAGAGAGGAAAATGCAAGCAATTTGTGACATGGCCCTTAAGAGAAGGCTGGTACGCTATGTCAAAAGCAAGAGTAAGTCATGTCTTTGTGTGGAGTAAGAAAAATAGGATGTGAATGCCAAGTCCTTTCATTATTTAAATTCAGTTTCTTGCAACTGGTTGACAAAATGAGTAGTGCTTCATTTTAAAGAGCTATTTGGGGGTGAAAAATAAGATTAAAAACAATCCAGAAGTTTTGTGGAAGATGTTGAGTCAGAAGGACTTTTTAAGAAAACATAGTTGATAACCAAGGGAAATGACCTGGATAGCCTGGTTTGGGAGATTTCTTTTTGTTTGTTTGTTTTTGTTTTTAAAAGTCACATGAAAAAGGTGCTGGAAAAGGATCTTAAAGGAACAGGCTACCCCTCTGGTCCTTAACAGAGTCATTCAATGGCAGAAGTTCCAGTCTGTTCCTTCTGTAACTCTGCTTCTGGTGATGAGTCTGATCCAAAGAATTTCAGGGCATGTTAGCAAGCTCATGAGGCAGATTCACGCAAGCAGAAAAATGGTTCAAATTCAGCACAGCTCTTAGAAGGCTTCTGGGAACCCCTTGATAATCACCATCAAACAGAAAGCAGCCCATATGAATGATATTTATGCCCCCAAAATCTTCCTTTTGATACTGAAATCACATAAAGCTTAATCCAGTGACACACTAAAAAAATCACATTAAAAAAATCAAAATAAGCTCCTCTTGATACTGAAAATATTGTATTTTAGAAACTCCACAAAAACCACTGCAGCCCAGAGAGAGCAAAGAGAAAATATGACTGCTCCTTTACCACTATAATATTTATTTGGAGGTGCTTTCAGGGCTATTTTTTTAAATGAAGAGTGGATAAAATACACTGGCAGTCCTGAAGCAAAAGTTAGAGACCAGGACTCCTTATTCTGGAAAGAGTATCTTAACCTTGGAGCAAAAGTTACTAGATGTTCTTTCTGGATTTATCAATATTGAAGACATTGGTTTAACAGTAGCAGAGGAACATTTAAGGTGATCTCTTTTTCCCTATATTTTTACAGCCTGGTGGAAGCCAGAATAAATCAATCAGATTTTGCAGAAAGTCTTTCTCCCACAGGAAAAAGCACAGGCCAGGACAGCCTAGGGCTGATATTAGGCCCAACTCACCAGCTCCCTTCACAGTTGCTCCACAGAGGGATATGAACTCTGCCAAAAGAAAGAGGTCTGGACCAATCCTTCCGGAAACTTCGTCCCCAGGAACCCCTCGGGGGACACGGGGACTGCTGCTCCAAACGCCGATGCACCCGCTGCTCACCTCGGGGCCCCCAGGGAGGGCGCAGAGCACCCCAAGGGGCAGGGGGCTTTCCCCAAGCACCGCCAGTGACTCCTGCCCCTTGAGAGCCTGGAACGCATGTGGACCAAAAGGCTCCGCTTGCCTCTGGGCTTACGCAGCCCAGGGTCAAAAGGACAATATGCACCAGGAGGGAGTGCAGGGGGCAGCGTCACCCTTTGTACGAGCACGGTGATGCTGGATCAGCCCATCGGGCTGTGCCCTGGGCAGGCTCCTGGGAGGAAGGGCTTGGCAGAGGACTCTGCTTCACCCTCCTCTCCACGCACAGAGACCGGGGAGACCCCTGGAGCCAGAGCAGGACCAGCAGCAGTAAGAAATCTCTGCTCATCCTCTGGTCCTTCCCAACCCTCTGCCTTGGTGACCTGCTGCCCTCCAGCTCCCTCCCTCCCTGCACTCAGCCCAGGCTCGTTGCAGGGAGGCAGAGGGGCGACAGACCACGCACCCCTCCTGGGGAGCCCAGCTGCCGCACTGCCCCAGGCCCAGCCCTGGCCACGAGGCCGCACTGCCTTCCCACCACCAGAAGAGCTCAGCTCCGCACGGTTGTTCCCCCACGCTCTGAGCCCCAGGCGTCACTGCCCTCTCCCTGCTTGAGAAACCCTGGTGTCTGGGGTGCGGGGGAGGCTCCCAGGACCATCAAAGCCCAGGGTGTTGGCAGGTCCCTGCTCCGCGCTGGTCCCTTGGGCTAGGCCGGGAGGGGGCTGATTTGCTGCAGCCCCCCCAGCAGGACCTGCCCCGGCTGGCTATAATGTGTATAAACAAAAATAGCTGATGGCAGCAGGCGGGTGGGGTGGGGGGTGGGGGGCGGAGGCGGTAAAAGACGATGGAGTCAGACTCCCTTAGTGGTCCACAGTGAAAGGACAAGAGGCGATGGGCACGCAAGGAAATACTGAAATTCCTTTTAACGGTAAGAAACCCCAATTTTTCTCTGAGGGGGATTAAGGGTCCTTTTCTTTCCTGCAATCGTTGCCCTGCCCTTTTGCACGGCGTGTTAGCAGTCCCTGCGCCCAGGACAGCTGCGGGACCTCCTCCGGGGTCAGCCCCTTGCTCCACGTCTTTCCCCAGAGCGAGCCCAGCTCTCCTGGAGTCCTCCGTGTTGACGGCGCTCGGTCCTCGCTGAGAGGGCCTGCACTTCCCTTTCGGAGCTAGGAGCTCGCCTGTCAGCACGAGCCCTGCTCCTCCACCTCCTCCGCTGAGCTGAGGACTCGTAGCCTGCCGTGCCCAGGAATCCCTCGTGGAGCTCGTCGCCTTGCCTGGGAGAACTGCTGCGGGGCCCCTCTTGGGCAGGGGGAGGCTCCCTGTGTCTGCTTCGCCGCCTTCTCCTGCCGCGCCTCCTTTGGTGCTCCCGCCTTGCTTCGCCCCATGCCGGTGGCAGAGCGTGCGCTGCGGGGGCAGAGCTGGCCACATCCCTGTCAGAGCTCTACAAGGTTTCCCTGGCAGAAGCTCTGGCTGCAGGAGCCCGTGCAGGGCTGGCGTAGGAGGGCCCCAGATCTTCGTTCTCCCCAGGAGCCCGAGCCCTGCTCCACCACCACCACCTGCTCCTAGCTGGCGAGTCATGGCCCCTCATGTGCTGAAAACTCCTGTGGCCATCAGGGTCCCGCCTTGGGGACCTGCTTCGAGCCCTCTCTGGGGCCCCAGCGTGGCCACTGTCGCTGCCAGAGGAGCTCCTGTGCCGGTGGGCTGAAGAATGATGCCGCCTCCTTGCCGCAGGGCAGGAACGAAATCTGCCTCCTGGACGGCTGGCGGAAGAGCTGCTCTCTGAGCGCCCAACGCGGTACTCCTGGAAGTTGTCGTCAGCTCACACCGTGTGGAGGACAGAGTGAAAAGGCTGCTTGCAGAGCGGGCACTCGGCTTTGGTTTCCGACCACTGCCGGATGCAGCCAAAGCAGAAGCTGTGCAAGCAAAAGGCGACGTAGGCAGCGTTGTCAAGCGTGTCCAGGCAGATGGGGCACCGCACGTCTTGAGAGGCGTCTGGGGCCATTGCCTGCTGCAGCTGGCTCGCACTGGTGCCAGGGGAAAAGCCGCCATCCTGAGGCAAGTTGTCCTCTGACGACGTCATGACCTACGAAGGAGGAGATGTAGAGCTCGTGACATGTCCTCGAGACTAAAAGAGGAGAGAGCAGCAAAGCTGTGGAAACCGAGAGCAAAAGAGGCAACCACCAGGAGACAATCAGAGGGGACTCAAGTGACACAAGGGGCATCTTCCTCAGCTCCTCCTTGGAGGGGAGGCGTGGGGATTGACGTCCCCGACAAGTGCGCGCAGCTGTTGCGAAGGCAGAAAAGCGGTTTCCGAATACTCAGCAATGGCAGCTCCGGGCTGGGAGTTGGGCAGGGTGGAAACAGAGCTTCCCAGGACCTGCTGGCATCCCCACCCGGCAGAGCCCACCTGTGCTCTCACTCGACAGCCAGCCCTCCCCTGCCCACAAAGTGTTTGCTTGAGGCCCTGGTGGGGGAAGAGCTGGCGGTCCCAAGCAGGCCCCCGGCCCCACGCTGCTGGCCACACTGCCCGCCTGATTGGCAGCAGCTCGGCTCACCTGCACACGTCTGTCCCTGGGCGGCAGGGAACACGCTGCACGCCTTCAGGGCTGCCCAGTGCCCCGACACCCTCTGGGCACCCTGGGCCGTGGGACAGAAGCCCTGCGGGGTCTACAGCCCCCAAGTCAGCCAGAGTCAGGCAGAGCTGCTGCTGGCCACAGAGCAAAGCCCCAAACACCAAGCCGCGACCCTGCCGGCCACGGACTGCCTCGCGTGCTGCCCAGCAGGGAGCTTGAGGCAAAGTGAGCGGGGCCTAACTCTGCGGCTGCCTGAAAGGAGTGATGTCACGGCAGTCACAGGAACTCTGCAGTGAGGTCACAGGGGTTCTGGGGGCCGCGCCCAGGAGACCCCCAGCCTCAGACACATACCCTGGGCTTGGGAAGTCCATTGCACAGCCCGCTTCACACCTCTGTCTTTGCCTGTTTGGTTTTTTTTTCTAGGCGGGCCTGTTGCTGCTTGGGCCTGTGCCAGAATTTGCGTGGGCTTGAATGGCAGTGTGGGGCGGGATTTTTGCAGAAGTCTCAGGCTTGCTGAGAGATTTTCCCTCGTCTCCTCTAGCAGCAGAGTTCAAGCCAAACGCTGCCAACCAGCAGGGTGGCAAAATTGAGCCAGACTCCTGCCTGTGACCTAGGCAACTTCCTCTGCCAAGCAGAAAAGCAACATCTTCCCTCTGTTGCCCACATGCCCCGCACCATGAAAAGGTGTGCCCTGCGTTGGGGGGGAGTTGGTTCCTTTTTGGAAAAAAGCCCAGCTGGGCAAGAGCCTGGGGATGTATTTGACGCCAGGGGAAAAAAGCCAAAGAGGGCAGGTTAGCTCTCAAGTGGCATCCGGCGGCATTGCCTGGTGCAGCTGGCTTGTGCGGGCTCCAGGGAAAGAGCCACCATTGTCCGTCCACACAGCTCATTGCAGCTCCCGGGCCCGGTGGCTTCCTGCCTGCCTCCCTGTCTCCATTGCCTCTGGCCCCACCGGAAGAAACCTGCGAGCAGCGTGCAGCGCGGGCTGGGCACGGGTCTGCGTGCCGCATGAGGGGCTGCAGGGCAGCGGGAACAAAGCTGTCTTTTCTGTTCTTTGGAGCACCCTGCAGTGTAGAAGCGTTAGCAGAAAGTTGGCAGGGGGATGGCCCAGAGCTGCGCCCAACTCCCCTTTCATGCAGGCGACCTGAGCTTGTAGCGGCTGGGGAAGACGAGGCTCTTCTCCAGGGCCACTGCGCGGGGGGGGGGGGGGGAGAAGCTATGCTGGCGCTGCCTGTACAGCAGGCGTTGGGTGCCTGTCCCCGAGGAGGTGGGCAAAGCAGCAGGTGTGGAGCAGCCCCAGAGGCCTCTCCATAGTTTTCTGTGTACCCCAGCTGTCTCCCTGTGGTTTTAGTGCCCCCAGTTTCCCTCACGGTGCCCCCTCAGATCCCACCATTGGGGACTTGAGCCTCCCAGGGCCCTCCCTCTGTGTGGCTGCGCCTAGGAGACCCCCAGCCTCAGACACTTACCCTGGGCTTGGGAAGTCCATTGCACAGCCCACTTCATACCTCTGTCTTGTCCTTCTTGTTGATGGCGCTCGGTCCTCGCTGAGAGGTCCTGCACTTCCCTTTCAGAGCCGGGAGTTCGCCCGTCAGCATGAGCCCTCCTCCTCCGTCTCCTCATATGCTCCTCCACCTCCTCATATGCTCCTCTGCCTCCTCCTATGCTCAGTGCATCTCTAATGTGTGAAGCTCACCTTTCAAGGGCCAGAGCCACAAATAGCATCAATCAGTGGCGTTACCTCCTTCAGCTTCATGGAGCTCTGTCAGATTTGACCACCAAAGAGATGACCTTGATTTCTTAAGAGCTGGTAAAACAGGAGATGGCATTTAAAATGCCAACTAAGGCTAAAAGGAGAAAAATACTCCTGTGTTTCCCATTTCTTTTTTCTGACGTATTCGTGTGAGCTCATCAAACTGAGATTCTCCCATTAGACCACAGTGGTTCCTTCTGTTGTTGATCGTGGTAGTGCTGGGACATTTGTGGCCTGAATCCCCGGTGTCTCTGCAGGGATCTTGGCTGTAGTTGAGGTGCCTGAGATGCAGCGTTACACACAGTGATGGCTGAATGGCAGGCTTGTTTCTCCACTACCCCCAAAGAGAGGAGGGCTAAGGATCCTGTGCTGCTGTTTCTTTCCTCCCCACTGTGTGGTGACCTGAGAGCTTGTAACTCATCCTAACTTCCTCTCATGCCCTGCTGACTCATCAGCTCCAGAACTGTTGCCACAGGTCTTGAATAGAAGAGGAAATCCTGAGTGTCCAATGCAGAAAATGCTGTAAAAATAGGAGAACTCCAACACCGGTGAGGAGGCACTCTAGCAGAAAAGGGGAAGAAGACCTTTGTCTCTGTGCTATTAACCTCTGATGCACATCAATTTGCAGCAGCAGGTGGAGGCACTTGGCAATTGCATCAGCTGGAATTGTCTCTCTGCAGCAATGCTGTGTCATCGTATTCGTACACGATGTGGAGTTCCTCAGCAGTTCAGGAGATGCAAGCCTTAAGGAGAGACATGAAATAAAGTTCTGTTTGCACTTTGTCAAGGCTCTTCAGAAGGTTTCTTAGGAAGGCAAATGTGACTCTCGCAATTGTGGCCACAATCACTTTGCACTGAACATTCTCCTCTACCTAAATTCTGTTGTTAGACACATATTTGGTGCCACTCCCTCATCTCCTGTCCCTGTGAAATACATGTCATAGTCCTGCTGCTTTTCAGTAGAAGGAAAGAGATTCTTGTTTGGGGGCCCAGTCCTACCACCAGCTGTGCCCAGACATGCTTTTGCCTCTGCTCATAGTCCATCGACTTAATCCAGCTGACATGGGGCCCCCATGCACGTGTGCACATTATGGTCACTTGTGGCAGTCCTGCCGCCTGCATCCTGTAGGATCTTGTGAAATGAAAGACTTTACAAAGTCTTGTCTGAGGCATAGCCCTTGTTAGTCCCTACAGTATTCTGGGTTCCCCTATCACTATGGATACCAAGATGCTAGTGATAAAGTAAGAACAATGCAACTATGAATGAAGACTACTGTAACTGCACTAAGATTACCTTCACCAGCTTCACACTAATACTGTAACCAACAGCTAGCTATCCTAATACTGCATTGTAACAGTAACTACCCCACCCTAAGAATAATAAATATGCCCTAAGTATAACAAGAATAAATATAGCAAATAATACTAATACTAACTATAATTAATGATAACTTTAACTAGTAGCTTCCCAAAGTATAATGAAGAATAACTGTATCCCACACTTCTAATACTCTAGCTGCCCTAAGAATACTGTAATTAAGTGTAACTAACTACACACTGAGAATACAATAACCAACTGCACACTTACTATCCTAACATTATCCTATAAAATTAACTAAACTATATCCATAAAAGATCCTCGGCAACGGTGGTGGGAACTGTTCCTGGGTGATGTCTCCATCCCACAGTGGAGGTGGAGGGGAGCCCTGGGAGGGACATGCCCCCCTGTCTCTGGCAGGCAGATCCTGAGGCCCAGCTGCCAGGGGCAGGCCAGGAGGTGATGCACGGCTCGGCGAGTCTCAGCCTCCCCCGGTGCCTTTGGCCCAGCTCCCCCCAGCCAGGCATCAGTGCCAGTGTGGCCTTCCTGGGGGAGCTATGCCCTGGCTGGTGGGGAGCGGGGGACCCTCCTGCTGGGCTAGCCCCTCCTCCTCCTCTTTGGCTTGGCAGACAGGGTGCAGGGCAGGCTGCGTCTCTAGCTCGTCCACCTCCATGGGCTCCTCCTCCTCCAGAGGGTTCACCTCCATGGGCTGTGGGGTGGCTGCAGTGATCCCAGATGTTTCTGCCCACCTTCCTCTTCATCTGCAGTGCTGCCTTCCTCCTCTCCCACAGTGGCTCTGCCTGGCTGATGCCTGGAGCCCCCATTGCAGGCGGGAGCTGAGAGCTCGATCCCAGACCCTCTCCCACCGCTGGCCTGGTCCCCACTCTGGAACAGCAGCACTGAGGTCACTGCTGACACAAGGAGACTGTGGTGATGGCACGCCTGGCTTGACTCTGCGCCGCAGGAGGATCTTGGGGGCTGGAGTGTGCCCCCATGGGGAGGGGACCATGGGGCTGCAGGCTGTTCTTCTTGGGACCCTTCACATGGGCTGTCTTGCTTGTTCGAGGGAACAGCTGCTCAAGAAGTGCCCCCAGCAATGGGAGGCAGGAAAGCCACAGTCAGCAAAAGTCCCTCCCTTGCAGGAGCTAGGAACAGAAGCAGAAGAGTCAGCTCATTTGGGAGAGGTGAAAGAGTTGCCTGGTAGTGAATGGCTTTACTAAACATGAGCTGGAGGGAGAAATGCAATTAATGCCTCCAAGTAGGGGCAGGAGGTAGTACTTAAAGTTCTCCTAAGTCAGAAAACCCCATCTCAGGGAAGAGGGGAGAGTTTTGTAACACATTGGGATGTTTCCATCCCATGGGAAAACACAGGGCAGTTTGGGTCTACTGCCTCTCAGGATGGGAACTGGTCCCAGAATACCCTTCTGTGCCCCAGGATGGAAATTCCTGAGAACCTCTGTGTTAAATACACTGTGGTCATGGGGTGAGGAGGGAGAGGCTCTGTGCCACGACCTTGCCCTGCTTCGAGCGGAGATATTAGGGAAAATGTCAGCTGCATATTCCTGCAAAACCTGGGGGAAGGGACCTTGCAAAAGGACCCAGTGCCATATGGGGATACAAAAAACCTGGGGGATTGGGATGAGGCAGGAGAGCTGCAGTGTGTAACTGCCCCATGGACAGAGGGAGGCAACCCCCAATGTGCAACTGCCCTCCACACAGGGCGCAGGCAGAGGGTGAGGGAAGACCTTCCCTTCCCAAATGACATAGTGGCTGACGTCCTTTCCTGTAACTAACAGGGTCCTCTCACAGTCAAACCAACTTGTCATCATTTGGCATAGTTTTCTAAGTCTAATTATTAACCTCTGGTATAAATCTTGGATCAAAGTTAGGTAACTTGGACTGTGTAGCTGGCCCAGCTGTATTCACTGATATTCAACTTCTGGGAATATCAGAGAGAGGCATGCTGAAGGCAGAGAATGCTTATTAGGGTGTTGGTATGAAACAGATGATCAAAATTACTGACTTTTTACCTTCAAGAGCCGGGTTCTGGATCGGTAGTCCTAGGAGAATGATTATGTGAAAGGAACACTGATAGGCGCCACATAGGCAAGCATGGGACTCAGGACGGTGCAGCCCATAGAAGAGGGGTTTGCTCTGGGGTGCTGCCCGCGAGTTAGGGGCCCCGGTGCTGGAGTCTCCACACTGTGGGGTTGCTGTAGTCCTCCAATGACCCCATGAGTGCTGAGCAAACCTAGTCAGCAAAGGAGAAGTGACACTGTAGACTCACACCATAAGCATCTAGGTGCTGTGGAACTTTACACTGTTGAACACCCATACTGGTCTCTGTTGGTATGCGTACTGTTATCAGCTGTGGCCATCTGTTCTATTGTGTAACTGTGGTCTGGCATTGATCGACTGGATAGTGAACTAAACCCGGGAAGGGTAAAAGAAAGTAAGCCGCACACCTCTGTGTGGACTTGGACTCACTGTCAGTTGGCCTGCAGACCCCACCCATCAGTGGGGATGCCCCGATGCCAACTGCCAAGAAGAACCTGATACATCCTGGCACACCTTGAGCATGGTGAGAACAATCTGAGGAAAACTATACCAGAGGGGTGGCCTATAAGGACAAGGAAAGGGCGAGAACGGTCATTGTACCCTGCATCTGTGGCTTAAGCATAGAGCTCTGATATGTAATATATATATTTTTAGTTCTATTATATTTCTAGCTTTACTATACTTTTAGCTTTGTTATACTTGCAGATTGTTTGGTGTTGATTGTTTAGTATTGTCCAGTGTCTGTCATATGTGTAGAACCGCTTAGCTCTAATAAATTCTTATACTTGACAAATGATGATCTCTCAAGTTCAGTACAACTAACCCTGGAATCCAAAAGAACCCCTCTAGTGGCGCCTCACAAACACACAATAATAGTGGGTAAATATGGCCTATGAATAATCATCATTTTGCTTGACCCAGATAACAACCAGTAAAGGAGATATGTATAAAAACTTTTATGGCGTCTGGTGGCAATGATCTGAGCTAAGTAAAGGAACTGTGTAAATATACAGCTGTATATCCTATCCTATCCTATGCTGCAGTGGACTTTCAGCACCTGTGTTTGGGCCCACAGTATCACATGAGAAATGAGTACACAGTGTAAATACGCTTGTTTAGCCCCTTTTGACCCCTTGAGTTGAAGGGGTGTCAAGCCCATCCCAAAACTGCAGGGCCAGTTTTGCCAGGGAGTGAAGGCTGGTCCTCCTCCTGCAAGCCGGGACAGCACTGCCCCAGCCTCTCCCAGGCAGGATGTCTCTGATCCCTTTTGTGTCTCCTGTCTACCCCAAGCAGAGGTACCTGTGCTTTAACCACGGAAGGACTTGCCCCTCCACCAGGTCCCCAGCCTCTGCCCCTGGGGCCATCTGTGGTGCTTGCCCTTCATGCCCTCAGCCGCCTCGGTGTTGCTGGTGTGAAGGCCAGGGGGGATTCGGGCTCCGTGGCTGATCCCCACCATCTGCCCATGGCCTGCTCCTCCAGGAGGGTGTGCAGCTCCTTCAGCTTTTTGAAGGTCCCAAAGCCGCAGGGCCCCATACAAAATGCAGTCTGTCATGCTGCTAAACATTTTGAGGGATGCTGCTGAGGAAACAAACCATCCGGTGGGCATCCAGCAGGATAAGAACAGTTACTTTGCCTTGAAAAGTGTCTCTGTTAGTTATTCTCTTGCCCTTGCAGTGACTGGCCCTGCACAACATTCATTTTTTCTTTACAAAATGCAGGTGTGGGAATCAAGCAGCAAGACCTCAATGCATGATGACGGCTGTGCTGAGGGGCTTCTGTCACACCAGCATGCACAGGACACAAAAGGTATCTCCAGGAGTCATTGTATCCCTCACCATCTCCCTCCTGGGTTCAGGATAGTCTGCAGAGCTCTTCTAAGCCCTCCCTGCAGACCCTCCCGAAATCTGGGTGCTGCATGGCAGCACCTGGCTGTGGGCGAGGGCAGGGAGCTGCTGGTGCCCAGCTCTGGGCTCTGGGGAAGAGGCCCAGGGCTCTGAGCGGGGAGCTGACAGCAGGCTCCCAGGAGGCTGCTGGTGGCAGTGCAGCCCCAGCCTGGTCCTTGCCCAGGGGCTCTGCTGGTGGAAAGGGCCTGGCCAGGAGGCAGCGACCTGCCTGGGGAGGCAGCAGGAGCACTGCTGGGTGCAGTGCAGGAGGGGAGAGCAGCGGGTGTTGTTGAGCTGACTTCAGGAAGGCCTCCCACGACGTCTTCATGGACACACTGATGAAGTACAGGCTGGCTAAAGGGAGAGGGAGGTGGGCTGAACCCTGGATGAGCTGGAAAGGAACTTTGCAGAGAAGGACCTGGGCAGAAATGATCTCACGGCCTCAAACAGCAGCAAGGTGCCTGAAGCTGGCCTATAATATACTAAGGCAGAAGTGTCCTCATAACCAGCAATTCAGCCATGTTCCTGCTGCTGGCCTATCAGGTTCTGAGTCCAAAGTGAACTCACAAGCAGGAAAACCAGCAACGAACCTGCTGCTGGCCTGTCAGGTCCTGAGGCAGGAGTGATGTCACAGTCAGCATCAAAGCCATGTGTCTGCTGCTCTCCTATCAATTGTCAAGGTCAATAATTCTAATGAAATATACTCAAACACCATTTGAAGCAGTTTTCCTAATCATCCTGTCCATTATGTGGCAAATGCAAACATAACCAACAATTTGAAGAGGTCGTTACACTAACTCACTCTTGGGTGAGATTTCAATAAAGGTTAGCATCCCAAGCATCAAAATTAAAATCAGAATTAGGCTTATAAAAGAGTCTGAGCATTTTTAAATTCTTAAAGTTTAGGCTTCTATCAGATGATTAATATGAGAAATAAGGCACATAACATTACAAAAAGGGTAATGCTCTGGAGAATTTCTAAATTCTAATACCTTTCCAGTAGTTCCCACAGGTTAGTATTATTCATTCTTCACAGTCTTAGGATGTAACAGTTTTTTCACAGGTTAGCACATGACTGGTAATATAAACCTCAATATAGAGTCCCAAAATAAAGTTGTTTTTCTTAAAACAAATAAAGTAGCAAGAAGTTCAGGTAGTAACAACTGGGTCATTAAAGGCTCCTCGCGGGGCTGTAGATGGTGCTGCTGTTGGCGCTTGGTGGAAGAAAGCCCATCTGGGCCATGCAGCTCTGTGGTGGCAGCAGGTGTCGCCTGCTCTGAGTCTGCCGATGCTACGACCTTTTTACACCAGGAAGTGTGGCCCCAGCTAGGCAGCCCTTGCACTGTGTTGCAGTGTTGGGAATTAACAGCACCGGATAAGGTCCTCTCCAATGTGGCCACAGTGTGTGTTTCGCTGGTGTACCTTAGTGTAGCCCCAGTCTTCTGCTTCCAGGGAGCAACAGACAACAGTGGCGGGTGCCGGTGAGGCTTCTCTCACCTGTGCATGGAAAGACCTTACACATCTCATTAATGCCTGGCAATATTTTAGAAGGGCGTCACCTGTCAATGGCAAGGTTGTTGCGCAAGAGTTAAGGGTGCTGTGCGAGGCAGCCACATGGGGCTGCCCGTTCAGATCTCAGGAAGTGAGAGCCCATGTTTCCTAGTCACCATATTTATTATACATGCTAACATGAGAGGTAACACATCCAGCCATTTCAGACCAGTCTCTGTGCAAATCTTCACCAATTGGTTTTCAAAATGAAGCTTTTCTTATCTAGAGCCCCACTGGATTGGGGGTGATGAGCACAATGAAACCTTTGTTCCATTTGTGGGACTGCACAAATTTTCTACATTACTTGTCCGATAAAATGGGTCCCCCTGTCGCTATCTAAAGTTAGGGGAATACCAACCCGAGGAATTAGTTCTCTCAGGAGCTCTTTCTTTGCACCAGCTGTGGCATCTGCATGCCTTCAAGGTGAGGCCTCAACGCATCCTGGGAGCACATCTACAATGACAAGGACATATTCAAAATTACATAAAAGTTTCTAGCAACTTTAGTGTCACTTCCAAAAGCATTGCGTAATTCAAATCATACCTTTCAATGGAAGTTACATTACATACCTATGTGTTATCAGGCAGCTTATACACACTGAGGTGAGTTCAGTCACTTCTGGATATTGGGTGAGCACACAAGCACAGCCGGATCCCACGTAAATGATTACAGAAACAATAAATTTCATGTTCACATCTGGTTAGATTTTGAGCTAAACAGTGATCTGGTGAGTGAAAGCTGATATCTACTCATGCTGAATTCACACACACATAAGTGATTCCCTTCTGGCTGGTGTCCTTCCAAAGAGGTGGTCTGGGATGTTCCCCCCTGCTGGGCCACCATTGTCGCTGGGGTAGGGCTCCTGTTGCAGAAACACTCCTGCTGCATGTTTCTAAAATCAACTAGTCATCTCCTTCAAAACAAAACAATTTTTTCATCAGACTGATACATGACTACATATCATATGCATAGGGAGTGTTTTGATATCCCCATAATTGGGGAACCTTTGTTTTTTCCACCCATCTGAAGACCATCAATTGGAATATTTTATCATTAATTATCCCCTCCTCAAACCTTCATATATACATGCTGAATCCAGTTTTTTCAGCCTTTCAAATATTGGCAGCCCTTGGTTAGCATTCCTTTGTTTCAATCCTTTTTTCCATTTTTTGATACCCCTCCTAATTTTTTTTTTCAGGGCATGTATTCCCATACACTTACTTGAGAACACAGCACTAAATTTAATAACACTAACCCTGAGTGTAAACTGCTTCTTTTATGTTTATACCTTTTAAATTTGCTCTGCTTGGACCTCTTGATCCAGCTGCTTTACCTCTGACAAGGGAGAGGTATTCTTTTGTATGTGTCTCTTTTCCGTACTTCTAAACCTGTCTGGAAAGCATGGGAAAGGAGCCACAGAGAAGATGCTTCTCTCTTCTCTCCCTGCTTCTGCACCTGCAGGGTTCACACCAGGCCTGGGACTCCTGGTATCCTTTTTACACAGTGCTTCCTCCCTATGGCTCTTTCCCAGTCCCACTGCTGCACATCATTGCTAGCAGATATTACAGCCCAGGCTGCTTCTGACCTGTTGCAATTGGTGAGTGCCACAGCCTGGCCTAGCTCCAGTGTTTTATCCTTCCTTAAAGCCTCCTGCTGATTCACAAATGCCTCTGCTGGCTCTGCCTGTGGAGGGGTTGGTGTCCCTGCCCAGGCCCCTTGCAGCTGCCCTGGCACACAGGGCAGCTGGAGCTGTGCAGCGGCGGCGGCAGCAGCACCACGTCCTCACGTGTCTCTGTCCTCCCAGCAGCGCTGGCTACTCCTGCTGGAAAATTCAACCTTTTCCTCTTTGTTTCTCTTGTAAAAGACCATTTAACGCTCTATTCCTTTCCTGCTTTTGCTCTGTCGGAATAGCCCTCTTAACGTGCACTGGCTGTCTGTGTGACATTGGTGATGTGGCACCTCTGGTATTATAGGGGGAGGGCAAGGGAACTCTAAGACACCCTCCCTAGTCTCTTCCTCCTCCTGTAGCGATTCTTTGGGGAGCAAAGGGAATAAGAGAATGCTAGCATTAGCAGGGATTCAATGTTTTTCTAACTATCCCGTAGGGTACTTTCCTTGAGCTTTCAATTTTTCCTGAGTCTCACAAACTTCTACTTTGGGATTCTCTTTTTCTTTCAGAGGCCTCCTTGTACCAATCAAAAATTGCATCCCACTGACCTTGGGGTACCTTAGGTCCCCTGTTCGCTGCCTCGCAAATAAGTAAAACGCAGCGTCTGTTCACTGCCTTGCAAACAAGCAAACTGCTTCATCTCTTAGCTGCCTCGCAAAAAAGCAAACCTCTGCATCTGTTCACTGTCTTGCAAACTAACCGCTGCACCTGTTTGCTGCCTCGCAAACTAACAAACCACTGCGTCTGTTCGCTGCCTCACAAACAAGCAAACCACTACGTCTCTTCGCTGCCTCGCAAACAAGAAAAAAGCTGTATCTCTTCGCTGCCTCGCAAACAAGCAAACCGCTGCATCTATTCACTGCCTTGCAAATAAGCAAACCGCTTCATCTGTTCGCTGCCTCGCAAACTAACCACTGCATCTCTTTGCTGCCTCGCACACAAGCAAACAGCTGTGACTGTTTGATGCATAGCAAATTAACCGCTGCGCCTGTTCGCTGCCTCGTAAACTAGCAAACCACTGCCTCTATTCGCTTCCTTGCAAAATAACTAACTGCTGCATCTATTTCCTGCCTCACAAACAAGAAACCCGCTCTGTCTGTACGCTACCTCACAAACAAGCAAACTGCTGCGTCTGTTTGCTGCCTTGAAATTAACTAAACGCTGCGTCTGTTTGCTGCCTGACAAACTAACTAACTGCTGTGTCTCTTCGCTGCCTCGAAAACGAACCACTGCGCCTGTTCGCTATTTCGCAAACAGGCAAACCGCTGCATCTATTCTCTGCCTCGGAAACAAACTAACCGCTGCGTCTGTTTGCTGCCTCACAAACTAACTACCTGGTGCGTCTGTTCGCTGCCTCCCAAACTAAACACTGTGTCTATTCGCTGCTTTGCATATATGGATACCACTGCGTCTATTCTCTACCTGGGAAATAAACCAGCCGCTGCGTCTGTTCGCTGCCTCGCAAACTAACTAACCATTGCGCCTCTTCGCTGCCTCGCAAACAAGCAAACCGCTGCATCTATTCTCTGCCTCGAAAACTAGCTAACCGCTGCGTCTCTTCGCTGCCATGCAAACTAGGGAGCCCCTGCGTCTTTTCGATGTGTAAGAAAGTAACCACTGCGCCTCCTGGCTTCCTCACAAACAAGGAAACCGCTGCATCTGTTCACTATCTCACAAACAGAAAAGCTGCTGCGTCTGTTCTCTGCCTCACAAATTAACTAAGCGCTGCACCTGTTTGCTGCCTCGCAAACTAGCTAACCGCTGTGTCTGTTCGCTGCTTTGCAAAACAACTAAGCGCCGCGCCTCTTAGCTGCCTCTCAAACTAGCGAGCCCCTGCGTCTGTTCACTGCCTAGCAAACAAGGAAACCGCTGCATCTGTTCGATGCGTAGGAAACTAACCGCTGCGCCTCCTGGCTGCCTCACAAACAGAAAAGCTGCTGCGCCTCTTCACTGCCTCGCAAACTAGCGAACCCCCGCATCTGTTCCATGACTAGCAAACAAGCAAACTAGGGAGCCCCTGCATCTGTTCGATGCGTAAGAAACTAACCGCTGCGTCTATTCCCTGCCTCACAAACTAACTGCTGTGTCTGTTCGCTGCCTCGCACACAAGGAAACTGCTGTGTCTCTTCGCTGCCTCGCAAACTAGCAAGCCCCTGTGTCTGTTCGATGCGTAGGAAACTAACCGATGCGCCTGTTCACTGCCTCGCAAACAAGGAAACCGCTGCGTCTATTCCCTGCCTCTCAAACTAACCACTGTGTCTGTTCGCTGCCTCTCAAACTAGCGAGTTCCTGCGTCTCTTCCCTGCCTCACAAACAGACAAGCTGCTGTGTCTCTTCTATGCCTCACAAGCAAGCTAACCACTGTGCCTCCTCACTGCCGTGCAGACAAGCACAGCCCTGCGACTGTTGGCAGTCTGGCAAACAAGCAAGGCACTGTGTCTATTCCCTGCCTCGCAAACTAACCCCTGCGCCTCCTCGTGCCTCGCGCACAAGGAAACCGCTGCGCCTCTTTGCTGCCTCGCAAACTAGCGAGCCCCTGCATCTGTTCCATGCCTAGCAAACAAAGAAACCACTGCGTATCTTCGCTGCATAGGAAACTAACCACTGCACCTCCTCGTTTCCTCGCAAACAAGGAAAGCACTACATCTCTTTGCTGCCTCGCAAACTAGTGAGCCGCTGCGTCTGTTCGATGCGTAGGAAACTAACCACTGCACCTGTTCGATGTCTCACAAACAAGGAAACTGCTGTGTCTCTTCGCTGCCTCGCAAACAGAAAAGCTGCTGCGTCTGTTCTCTGCCTCGCAAAATAACTCACCACTGTACCTCCTCACTGCCTCACAAACTAGCGAGCCCCTGCATCTGTTCCACGCCTAGCAAACAGGAAACCGCTGCCTCTCTTCCTTGCCTTGCAAACAGACAAGCTGCTATGTCTCTTATATGCCTCGCAAACAAGCAAACTGTTGCGACTGTTGACAGTCTGGCAAACAAGCAAGCTGCTGCGTCTATTCACTGCCTCGAAAACTAACCCCTGCACCTCCTCGCTTCCTCGCAAACAAAGAAACTGCTGCGCCTCTTTGCTGCCTCACAAACTAGCAAGCCCCTGCATCTGTTCCATGCCTAGCAAACAAGGAAACTGCTGCGTCTGTTCGCTGCGTAGGAAACTAACCGCTGCACATCCTGGCTGCCTCACAAACAAGGAAAGCGCTGCGTCTCTTCACTGCCTCACAAACTAGCGAGCCCCTGCATCTCTTCACTTCCTCACAAACAAGGAAACCGCTGCATCTCTTCGCTGCCTCACAAACAGACAAGCTGCTGCGTCTGTTCTCTGCCTTGCAAAATAACTAATCGCTGCATCTCTTCACTGCTTTGCAAACTAGCGAGCCCCTGTGTCTGTTCCATGACTAGCAATCAAGCGAGCCCCTGCATCTGTTCACTACGTAGGAAACTAACCACTGCACCTCCTGGCTTCATCGCAAAAAAGCAAACACTGCGTCTCTTCACTGCCACACAAACTAGCGACCCCTGCACCTCGTTGCTGCCTCGCAAACTAGCAAGCCCCTGCATTGGTTCCATGACTAGCAAACAAGCAAACCACTGCGTCTAGTTCGATGCGTAACAAACTAACCACTGCGTCTATTCCCTGCCTCGCAAATTAACCGATGCGCCTGTTGGCTGCCTTGCAAACTAGCGAGTCCCTGTGTCTCTTCCCTGCCTCACAAGGAATCAAACCGCTGTGTCTCTTCCATGTCTCGCAAGCAAGCAAACTGCTGCACCTCCTCGCTGCCGCACAAACAAGCACAGCCCTGCGACTGTTGGCAGTCTTGCAAACAAGCACATCACTGTGTCTGTTCCCTGCCTCGCAAAATAAGTAACCACTGCGCCTCTTCGCTGCCTCACAAACTAGCAAGCCCCTGCATCTGTTCGCTGCCTAGCAAACAAGGAAACCGCTGTGTCTCTTCGCTGCCTCACAAACTAGTGAGCCCCTGTGTCTGCTCTCTGCCTCGCAAACAAACTAATCACTGCGCATGTTCACTGCCCTGGAAACTAACTAACCGCTGTGTCTTTTCTGTGCCTTGCAAAGTAACTAATCACTATGTCTGTTCGCTTCCTCGCAATCAAGCAGACCGCTGCATTTGTTCGCTGCCTCGCAAACAATCAAGCTGCTGTCTCTTTGCTCACTCACAAGCGGGTGTGTCTGTTCACTGCCACTTAAGCTAAGTAACCGCTGCGTCTCTTCACTGCCTCACAAACAAGCAAACCGATTCGTCTGTTCACTGCCTTGCAAACAAGCAAACCAGTGCATCTATTTGCTGCCTCGCAAACTACCTAATCACTGTGTCTGTTTGCTGCCTCGCAAACAAGCACGCTGCTGCGTCTGGTCGCTGCCTCACAAACCAAAGAGATGGGAAAGAAAAAGGTGGCATGTGTGCCATCCTAGGGGCTGTTTACTAGCAGCCCAACAAGCCAGTCAGACCTGTTGAAAAACTAAGGAACAGTTACAAGAAAAGGTGCAAGACTGCGTAGATCTTGAAAGAGAATGGAAATTAGAGGAAATTAGGTGCTGGTGGCTTCCCTGTTTTCCAACTAATGAAATAAACTGATACAGAGAAAGAAAAAGGCTCTTGCCATGTGTTGAGGGAAGAAAGTGGGAAAGGAACCCAGCTCTCCCTTCTCTCCCGTTCTTGCTGCTCTGAAAGAGTGGTGCTGGAAGCTGACGTGATATTTGGTCTTCATGTATGTAACCGCGGTTGTAGCCAGATGTAGCATGGCAAAAAGCCTTTCTTAACTGGGCGGTGGTTTCATCAGAACTGAATGTGGCAACATTGAAACAACCCATTTCTGTCATTCTCTGCTTCTCTCAGGCGTTACAGACCAGCAGAAAATGCTCGTGACCAGGACAGACCCATGAAGCAAGCCAGTGCAGAGGTAACTTCTGTTGTTCATTATTTCTTTTTTAGGGAATGTTAAGTATTTTCAGCCATAAATGTTTGCACTCTTACATGTGCGGTGTTGAGTAAAGAATGTCCTCATCCCAGTTGTTTCTTCCATGGGAAGGAGCAGCATTCTTCAACAAATGGCACTTTCACGGAGGTTTCCTGCTGTCATTATTTTGTTTCTGTGTCATTCTGAGCACTCTGCCCTCTGCTATTTTAATCCTTTGCCTCTTCTCTATCGGGTAACCCTTGAAAGTCCCCAGTGCACAGGCTTAGTTGACTGACAGTACGAGGTTGCAACATGTGTTTAGTCTTCTCTTAGGTGTTTTGGGAGATATGTGGTGCATCTTTTTGACTTTCTGCTGTGATAAGGACCGAGATGAGAAATACAAGCTTAACCGTGGAAATGAGAATTACTAGTCTCAATCTCAACTGAAGAGCTGTATAGGGAGGCTTTGCTGAGCTGCTTAATGCTTGCTCAAACCAAAGCAACTTTGTGGCTCTCTTGGCTCAATTTAACTGTGGAAGCAGTGGCACATGGGTGCACATTTCGAAAGCAGCCATCCCTAAAAGGGAACTTGGGAGTATGGAAAGGAAGGAATTTGCTGGTTGATGGTGAGTACAAAATATTCTTCAATTTTATTCTGGAGCAAGACTTTTTGCATTGTCTGCTAGTCAAACAATCTGACTTTGCTTAACAGGCTTTGACAAGCCTTGTTTAGCTGACTGCTGCGCACAGGTTCATGTGCTCTATACTTTGTCTCATGAGCCCTTTCCCCTGTAATTGTGTTTTTTCAGGCCATAGTGAGAGGGGTTATTGCTGCATTTGAGGATATCATGAGCAGTGCTTTCAACCTCGCTGTCACCTGTGAGGATGTCCACCCACTAAGGAAGCTTTGCTGACTCTGGGATGAGGTAAAATTGCTGCAGTGCAGTGGTGTTTTCATGCAGCGTATATTGAAAAATACCCCTTGACTGTGTATGTGAGTTTTCTTTTCCAAGTTCTTTGCTGCCCCCACTGCAAATCTCAGAAGTGTCTGTGTTTGGGCTCTGATTTTCAGCCCCGAAGGGCACAGTATTTCGGAAAGCACCTGCACTTCTTGTCTGGTGCTGCTTTCCAGAGTTAGTCATACTGAAGTCCAGATTAGTTGGAGTGGATGACAAGTGTTTCTAGCAAACTCTGAAGAGGCAGCTACATGCAAAAATCTTGGACCAGATGCTACAATTGGAGTTTTCTCAGGAAACTGACTGCTTCAGGGTGGCCAGCAGATTAGCATGGCTGTACTTTTCATTTGGTAAACCAGTGCTGTATTTTTCATCTCAGAGCTCACTGTTTATTATACCGATCACGGATTCCTGCATGAATCTTGAGGTGTAAAGAAAGAGGAAGGAAGGCTATCCAGTGGTTATGCTTTCTATACTTTCTTCTAGCCAAAACTAATTTCTGGGGGCTACACAGCAGTAAGAAGATGGACCAGAGGAGTATACCTGCCACAACAGGACTGTGTCCTAGTGCCCATTCACTTGAGAATGCAGTGGGCCTGGTGGTGAGTCAAAGTGGCTTTTCCTTAGAACTGGATGAGGAGTGCAAGCAAGCAAGAGAAGTCATTGTGGTTTTATTCTGATTGCAGCCTAAGGTTGTGCTGGGTCTCATTTAACAACTGTATCTTAATAATGGGTCATAGATGAAAGAAGATGACCACCAAATGTTTTGATGCAATGGGACCAAAAGACAGCAAGCTTTGTGAACCTTTGTTGTAACTGCTCAGTCACTGCTTCTTTGCTTTGACCCACAGTAAGGATTTCTCAGGTTTTCTCCCTTGATAGGCACTGCACAAGCAAGTGTGGGGCTCAGGATGGTGCAGCCCATAGAAGAGGGGTTTGCTCTGGGGTGCTCCCCAAGAGTTAAGGAACCTTGGGTGTACCACAGCCGGAGTCACCACACTGTGGGGTTGCTGTAGCCCTCCAATAACCCCATGAGTGCTGAGCAAACCTACTCAGAAAGGAGAAGTGACACCACAGACTCACACTGTAAGCATCTAGGTACTGTGAAATTTTGCACTGGGTTATCTGTTGAATATGCCTTCAGTTATCTGTTGACCATATTGTTGACCATACTGATGGCTGAGGCCATCAGTTCTGTTGTGTAACCGTGGTCTGGCATGGTTTGGATGGATAATGAACTAGGCCCGGGAAGGGTAAAAGAGAGTAAGTCACATACCTCTGTGTGGACTTGGACTCACTGTCAGTTGGCCTGCAAATCTGGCAACCTACTCATCAGCAGGGATGCCCCGATGCCGGCTGCCAGGGAGAACCTGAATCATCCCGGTGCAGCTCAACAGCGGTGAGAACAATCTGGGGAAAACTATACTGGAGGGGTGGCCCGTAAGGACAAGGAAAGGGCGAAAACAGTCATTGTACCATGCATCTATGGCTTAACCACAGAGCTCTGATATGTGTATATATATATGTTTAGTTCTGTTACATTTCTGGCTTTACTATACTTTTTAGATTTGTTAGACTTGTAGATTGTCTGGTGTTAATTGTTTAGTGTTGTCCAGCATCTGCCATAGGTGTAGAACCTCTCAGGTCTATTAAATTCTTATACTTGACAAATGCTGATCTCTCGAGTTCAATGCAACTAACCTCAAAAGAATTCTGAAAGAATTCTGGATGCCCCTCTATTGGTGTGTCACTGTCCCTCTCCTCCCCATGCAGAAGGGAGTCCCCAGGTGATGCTGGACTCAGCTTTGGCTGATGGGAGGGGAGCACAGGGCAGGGTGGAAGAAGCAGACAGAGCCTCTCATGGTGTGCGAGGGAGTCTTCCAAAGCCCAGGGCAGAGCCAGGGACCTTTGGGTCTTCCCTGTGATGCTCTCCCAGACGGGCTTGTCCTGCCCTGCCCTAGGAGCTCTCGTCCCCGTGCTGCTTCAGGCCAAGCTGTGCCAACCCTGGGGAGCTCTCCCTGAGCACGGGGCAGATCAAGCTCCTCCTCGTGTGCCCCGTCCTGCTGGGAGGGCAGCACAGGGACAAGGGAACAGCCTGTTCCTACCCAGGGGCAATGCAGGACCTCTTGCGAGGGTGATGACCATGACAGCCACTGCGCTGCAGCAGCCCTGGCTGCACCCCCTCCCTGTGGCCACTGCCGCAGCCCTGCCTGCCCCTGCCCGGCCTGCTGCTCCCCTTGCTCCCAGCCCCTCTCCTGGCACCACAATGACCAGCTCTACAGGAAGGAGCTCCCTGCCCGGCTTGCTGCTTCCCTTGCTCCCAGCCCCTCTCCTGGCACCACAGTGACCAGCTCTACAGGAAGGAGCTCCCTGGCACCTGCCCCCACCCCATGCTGGGGATCCAGGTCCAGCCAGGCAGCAGGATGACAGCTTTCCCTCAAGCCCCCTGGCCCATTCCCCCTGCCCCTTGTGGGGGGCTGGAGCTACCCCACCTTGGGTCAAATGGTGCATAAACACTCGAGCTATGAAACAGAAAAACCTGCTCTCCTAACTATGCATCATAAAATCAGACCCAAGTGGCTGTGCTTGCTAAGACTCTGCAGGCAGTGCTCCCTGAGTAGGGGTCCAAATCTAAAGCACTCCTTACACCTTTAGTTCAGCTGTTGGGCAAGAGTTGCTGATGTGGATATACAGTGAGCTTTTCTACCTACAGCCTTCCCTGGGATCTGCTCAGTTCCCAGCTTCCCTTACCAAGGCTTTCTTGACTGTAGTGAGGGGGCAGGTCAGCAGGACGAAGACAGGGTCGGGTCAGGACCTGAGAGGTGCAGGACCAGGCACAAGCATGTCCACAGCATAACTCAGGCAAGGCTTAAGAACAAGGAGGGCAGCTCCTCAGCAAGGGGAGGAGGCCCTGCAATGATGCCGGTCACTCAGTCTCCCCCGCTCTTGTGTCCAGAAGATCCCCCCTCCCTGTCTGCCTGCAGCCCCTCCATGCCCACCCCGCTGCCCAGGACAGCATGAGAGCCTTGGTCCTGCAGCCCCTCTGGCAGCTCCTGCTGCCCCAGGGACAGAGCAGCCTGCCCCGAGCTGGTGCACAGAGAAACCTATTTCTCATTTCCATTTTCCATCTCCAAATGCTGCCCTGCTTTTCTCCTGGGATGTCCCTGCTCCCCAGAGAGCCTTTTCCTAGGTGAATGTATCCATGCTGGCCTGGCCAGCCATTCCTGCACCCCTACCTGCTCCCCGCAGGGTCCTGGGCTGGTGATGCTGCTCTGCAGAATGAGCAGACTGCAGGACCATGGAGCCACAGGGTGACTCCTGACTCCGCATGGGCCATGCTGGTTGGGGTGGGAAGCAGACCCAGCCAAACAGGGCTCACCACCGCTGACACTGCTGGCACATGTCTGTCCTCATGGGTGGTGCTCAGAGTGACCCCATGGTATTTGCAATAGCAGGAGTTGTTTTCAGGTGTGCACTAGCTCCAGCCTGTTGTGTTTCACTGGGGTACATGCATCACATTCCAGTCCCCCTTCCCTGGGCCTTCTGGCTCCCTACTGCCTCTCCAGGCATTGCAGAGCCCTCCTTTCCCTATGCATGCCTGGATTTAGTGCTTTGTCTTTGGGTGACTCTACCATGGACTGTTCCTTGTTTGGTGAGGCTCCACTCACTGCCCACCCCCAGGCCCACGATGTCCCTGGAGATCCTCTGAACTCTCCTGGGGGCTCAGGTTCCCTTCCAGAAGGATGGGCATCTGTCATCAGTGCTGTCACCTGTGTGACAGCCCCAAGCATGCAATTCAGAGATCATTCAGCATCTCCACTGGCAGTGGTCACTGAGAAATGAGCCCTGAATCCAGCCCTTGGTCCCTGAAAGATCACACTGGGACTCTGAGCTCGTCCCCCAGAGTCCACAGAGCACACAGGCAGAGCAGCAGGCCCTTTTATGGTTCAATCCCTTGGGCATATTTTTGACCCCAGCTTCTGAAGAAAGGCCAGACTTCAGGCACATCATGGAGGAGATCCCTTTTTATTATAGAAATGTTGATCTGGAGGCCAGGTCTGGCATAAGGGTGCCCATTGCCTTGTCCTGCTTGTGCTTACAGGACATATGCCTACGGAAACACAACCCCACTACCACTAGGTTTTGAGAACTATTGGACCGTATATCCAGATTAGAGCACAGAAGGACAGTGTGGGAATGAAGACAACAACTCTAAAAAGAGAAATTCCTGCGGCTGTTGGTGGACATGTCTGCAGGAAAGCTTCAGTCCCCATGTGAAAGCTACAGTGAGAAAACGCCTGCTGTGGCAGCACAGGCATGTGCCTGTCAAGCACAGGGGCTGTTCCCACAAGCTGCTGCCTGACTCCCCTCCCCTCCACTCTCCCTCCGCTTGCAGTGTTGGAGCTCTGGAGAGGGAAGGGACCAGCTCACAGTGACAGCTGGCTGCCACCCTTGCAAGAGAGAGGGGCGTGACTGTGGCCAGAGAAGCTGAGCTCTCCTAAAGGACACAGGACCCATGGTCTCACCCCATCTTTACTTGTTGGAGCCTCATTGTCTCCTTCTGAACTCCCTTGGTGTCAGTGCCAAAAGAGGCACCGCAAAGGGAAACTCCTCATTGCACTGAGGGCATCCAAGGGTGCTCAGACTAGCAGGCTCTGAGGTTCCCCCATCTCTGCTGATGAAACGGGAAGCCTGGCCTCCTGCCTCACCGCAGTCTTTTGATCAAATTCAAGAGAGGGATTACTGAGGACAATTGGCATGAACCAGGACATTTTTTCTTTTAACATTCATGTAAGAGAGAGAAGTAAGAAAGAAGAAACAAAAAACACATAGCCTTAATGCCATATGATTGGAATGATGAGCAGATGCGCATGGGACAGTTATTGGTGCTGACATTGCACCCATTGAAGCAGTTTCCTCAGCGCTTCCTTGAGCTCCTTGTTCCTCATGCTGTAGACGAGAGGGTTCACTGTTGGAGGCACCATTGTGTATAGGACAGCCACCACCAGATCCAGAGCTGGGGAGGAGATGGAGGGGGGCTTCAGGTAGGCAAAAAATGAGGTGCTGAAAAACAGGAAGACCACGGCCAGGTGAGGGAGGCACATGGAAAAGGCTTTGTGCCTGCCCTGCTCAGAGGGCATCCTCAGCACAGCTGTGAAGATCTGCACGTAGGACAGCACAATGAAAACAAAACACCCCAAAGCTAAACAAATACTAACCACAATAATCACAGCTTCCCTGAGGTAGGAGTCTGAGCAGGAGAGCTTGAGGATCTGGGGAATTTCACAGAAGAACTGGCCCAGGACATTGCCTTGGCAGAGAGGTATTGAAAAGGTATTAGCAGTGTGCAGCACCGCAGTGAGAAAACCACTGGCCCAGGCAGCTGCTGCCATTTTGACACAAGCTCTGGTGTCCATGAGTGTGCCATAGTGCAGGGGTTTGCAGATGGCAATAAAGCGGTCATAGGCCATGAGAGTGAGAAGACAATACTCAGCCAAAATGAAAAAGACAAAGAAAAAGACCTGCACAGCACATCCCGAGTAGGAAATGGCCCTGGTGTTCCAGAGGGAATTGGCCATGGATTTGGGGACAGTGGTGGAGATAGAGCCAAGGTCCAGGATGGAGAGATTGAGGCGGAAGAAGTATATGGGGGTGTGGAGGCGGTGGTCGCAGGCTACAGCTGTGATGATGAGGATGTTGCCCAGGAGGGCAGCCAGGTAGATGCCCAGAAACAGCGCGGCGTGCAAGAGCTGCATCTCCCGTGTGTCTGCAAACCCCAGGAGGAGGAACTCATTGAGGGAGCTGCTGTTGGACATTTGCTCTGGGTTCAGGGCACTGTCCAAGGAGGAAAAAATGTTGACAAGTTAGTGCAGACTTCTCTGAGCAAATCCCGTTGCACTCCTCATAGTACCCCTCCACATTTCCTCTCTGCTTTCCTTCATTCAGCTCCCTTTCCTGACCTCTGGTTTGTGCTGGCTGAGTGTGCCATGCAGAGCAGGGGCTTCTGCCCTCAGTACTGCTCTACTGGGGTGTGTCAATGGAGGTGTCAAACTGCCCTGTGTATTTGGTGGGGATACCTGCAGATGGCTGCTGTGAGCTGAGTGAAGGCGATTTGGTCCAGTGACCCTGTGGTAATATTCTCTTTTTATCATTGTGAGAGACAAATACAGCACTCATGCCAGCTGTGTCTGAAAGAGAAGATCCTTGTGAGGGATTCATCTCCCCCAACCTTGCTCTCTTGAACAGAGGTGTCTGTATCTGTATCAGTCACACCAGCTCTCACTCCAGCAAGGCAGAGAAACAGTGCAGTGAAGGCAGGGGGTGACCCAACCCTTTCTAGATGTCTCTGTCCCAATGAGATGAACCCTGCCCTCACATTAAGTTTACCATCTTCACTGTTTCTTAGGCAATGTAGTGGGAGTGGGAAGTTACTGTCTTACCTGCAGCTGAATCCCCCTCCTTAACCCAGAGATCACAAGAGCAAGAACCAGACCAGCACAGAGAGGTGAGGAAACAAGAAGCAATATTGTGACCCTCCTACCAAAGGGAAAGCAAGGAGTGAGAGACAGATGGGCATGCAGAAAAGCCTTCACCTTACCCAGCTGTACACACCACCTCCCAGATGGCAACATTGCAGGGCAGTCACTCTCAGCCGTTTGTCATGCCGTGGGAAATGGGCACATTGCAGGAGAGATGCTCTTCTCCTCTGCTGGAGCTCAGGCTGCTGAGGAGGGGGCTCATGCTCTGGACCCCCTGGCCTTGATGGCAGCGGCTTTGCTGGGTGGGAGAGGAGACATGGGGAGGTCTATTTAGAGGAAGA